>NC_139623.1:16955366-17066866 GCF_964638095.1 Poromitra crassiceps
AATCTGTCAGACAACTGGCAGGAAATTTGCTTGTATATTATCTGTGCCAGGGATGGAGTGGAGGATAAATCATCTTAAACTCAGTTTATCTGCTTTTTTATTTATCTATAGAATAGTAATAGAGTTTATAGAATAGAACAGTTTACCCATCTTTTCTAATCTGACCTTAATGATTTTTTTATCGTTATGACGTAAATTCACAGTATATATATTAGGGCTGTGGCGATTCACTTATCTCCCGATTCGATACTATCACGATTCTTGGGTGCCGATTCGATTTATATTGCGATTCTTAAGTATTGCGATTCTACGATTATTGCGATTTGATATTACGATTTATTGCGATTTTTGTTTATTTTTTTCTTTTCTTTTTTCAGTTTGTTTGCTTTTTTACACTAGATTAGAACATGGGAAAAGTTGAATCATACACTAGAGACTGTATATTATATATCATGAGTAGGACTGGGCGATATAGTTAAAAACAGGGGCGGACTGGGATCATAATTCAGGCCGGGCATTAGATACCAAGCAGGCCAGGCCGATATGGGCCAACGCGCGTGAAATTTGGGCCGTTTGAAGCCAGATTTGGGCCGTTTGAGGTCCAATTTTACAATGAGATGCACCCACTTTAACCCTGAAGTGTAATTATTACTTCAGACTAACTAATAAAGTAATAAAACCACTAGTAAACCAGTAGGCGGCGCCTGGCCTGCTGTTCAGTGAGTGGCCTGACTGCAAGCACCCAAAAAAAAAATTTTTTTTTTTTTTTTTTTTTTTTTTTTTTTTTTTTTGCGATTATCGATTCTGGAATAAAAGATCGATGCAAAAAATCGTGACATTAAAAATCGCGATACTTAGGTGAATCGATTTTTTCCCCCACCCCTAATATATATTTTATATTTTATTTTAAGGATCTTTTCAGCAACAAATCGTATAAATGAATGATTCTTGTTCATTAGGGCATTATTAGAGCAACTAATGACGATTTTTTATTATTGATCTGTGAATTATTTTCGCAACTCAGGAAACGCAGTCGTGAAGATCTCTAGTAGACGAGCTTAGGGTGAAAAATAATTATCATGATGATAACATTCCATTAGCTTATTTCACATCCCACCTAGTCTCTTAAAACAGACGGTTGGCTCTCGCAATTTTGAAATGCTTCCGTCTAAAGCTGCTGACAGGGTTCTGCGCAGCCTCAAATATAATCGATACGGCAATATATCGCAATATTTTATTTCCCGATACTGTATCGATACTTGGACGCCAAGTATCGCGATATTAAAAAAAAAAAATTTGCAGGCCATGCCATGCCAGGCCTCTGCATCTGGTGATTCCCACCCCTAATCGATACTGTATCGATATTTCCCATATCGATGCGTTCAGTAACACTCAGTAGTTTTGACTAAATTTGTCCACTAACTTATCAGTATAAAGTGATGTACATATTATTACACTACCTGGGTGGTACACAGTGTGTTGTATCTTTAGCTCTATTATTTAATTTTGAGTAAATTCTGTAGAATATCGCAATATATCGCAATATGTATCGCATCGCAATATATCGTGATACAATCATATCGTGACCCAAGTATCGTGATACGTATCGTATCGTGAGATCCTTGCCAATACCCAGCCCTACTCAACTTGGAGCATTGCCGCCAACTAGCGGCGACAGCGAGACTGTGCATACTCGAACGTAACTCGGCGCGTTTGTCTGCGGTACACGTCCAAAACACTAGGTGGCTTGATATGACATTATCGTGTCGTTTACCAAGAACTTGCAATCATTTCGGTGGGGGGACATTTTATTGTCCCTCTATTTCCAAACTTATTTCGGTGAGCCTGCAGAAGGCTTTGCTAGATTAGGGACAAGCACTGTTAAATGAGGAAATGGCATTTCCTCATTCCTCACAATAAGTACATCAGCGGATATGTGCGCGGCCCAAGGCAACGGCCAATCACAGCTCTCGTGCTGGTCACGTCACGTCCGCATTGACGCCGCGGAGTCACATTTTCGAAGAGCTGCACGCACCCTCCGCCGAGCTGCGCCGTTAGGACGGCCAGCTGCGGTGACCCCCTCGGCGCAGTCAGCGCCGGCGATTTCGCTTGAGCATAATTTGCGCTTAAACATCTGTATGCTGAGCTGGGAAAACTTAGTCAAAATGGAAAGGGAAACTCAGCGAAAATAATGATGATAGGGGGATGTCCTAGGTGATTGGAGAATACGTATTTCTCCAATCACCGACATCGGTACAAACTTCCTCCGGTCTGAAGCATTTTTTCTCCCCAAACTTCCTTTGTCCATGTTCTGTGGGCGTGAATAGACTCTTTTCACAGGGGCCATTTTGTGTTGAAAAGGCAGGGTAAACACAGGTGCAAGCAAAACCGTAATGAGGGTGTCCAACTTCCAATCCTCTTTCTACATTTCTTCCAATCATGGTAAATGGTAAATGGTAAATGGCCTGCATTTATATAGCGCTTTTATCCAAAGCGCTTTACAATCAGTAGATAGTCTACATTCACCCATTCATACACCGATGGCGGCAGGCTGCCATGCAGGGTGCCTACACACCATCGGGAGCAAGGCGGGTTAAGTGTCTTGCCCAAGGACACAGTGACAGCAGCTGGGAGGGAGCGGGGATCGAACCGCCAACCCTTGCGTCATTGGCCGACCCGCTCTACCTCCTGAGCTAAAGCCGCCCCATGGAAGTTGGAAATCTTCATTAGTGTTTTGCCTGTGTTTACCCTGCCTTTTCGACACAAAATGGCCCCCGTGAAAAGGGAGACAGTCTGGCTTGAGAGACTACATCCCACCCAAATCAGCCGTTTTGTGTCTAAAAGGCAGGAAGTAAAACAGGTGCAAGCAAGACATTGATTAGAGCCCCGGGACTGGAACACCTAAATGGGTCCAGTCCCGGGGCTCTAATCAATGTTTTGCTTGCACCTGTTTTACTTCCTGCCTTTTAGACACAAAATGGCTGATTTGGGTGGGATGTGAAATAGGCCTATGTATGCATGGAAATTCTTACCATATATGATGTGTGCTTGATTTGAATTGGATAACAGAAACGCCTGGCTGTCAGGTCACACCCCAGACATGTCTGTTGCTAATGGCATGCAGCGTTTGGCTTATCTCCTCTGCTTTCTTGTTTGTCAAAGCTGCCGGCAAGATTGCCAGGGAGGAGGGCAGGCATGACCTGGGCTCTATGGCTGAAGACGGCTTCCCTGACAACCTCTTCATCCTGCCCCCCACAGTGGAGCTACTCAGCAATCCTCACAGCAGCAGGTCAGAAAACAACCCTCACACACTAACCCCCTTCGCCTCAGGACGGCATGGTGGCTCAGTGGTTAGCACTGTTGTCTCACAGCAGGTCCCGGGTTCGAACCCCGTTCCGTCCCAGGTCCTTTCTGTGTGGAGTTTGCATGTTCTCCCCATCTTCATGTGGGTATCCTCCGGTTGCTCCGGTTTCCTTGCACCACCAAAAGACGTGTATGTTAGGGTTAATACTCCTGCGGCTGCCCACTGCTCCTAGTTCTAGGAAGGTTCCTAGTAGAGGATGGGTCAAATGCAGAGGATGAATTTCCCCATGGGGATAAATAAAGGATAACTTAACTTAGTCATTGACCCTGTTGAAACCAGCATGTGCAGCCAATTCCTATTGCGCTTCTAACCCGCAACACTCACAGTGCCTATCAGCTGCAGTTTAAAGATGCTGCTTGAAGGATCATTAATATGCCACTGTGAAATAAACTCTGATAAACATAATTCTCACATAATTACGTTCATTTGGCCTCATTAGGGAGTTCTTGTTCTCGATTTCCTGTGAAATCACCTGTCTTAGACTCAGGTTATGCATCACAAGTGGTAGTAACTATCGAAAAATACAAGGAAGTGATTCATGTCGCTGCCCACGACCCATTTTGTGTGACAGAATATTCTGCACTCTTGCATTCAGTAAACTTCATATGCCCCAGTATTTTTTAATTCTTATTATTTTGGCAGTTGGATTCACATTTTCATTTCATTTCACAGATCAACGAGTGCTTGTGTGAGTCCCTTGGCAGATTGTGAAGCAGGTAAGTGCAAATAAATACAATGATTTTTCAATGATTTTCTACATTATACAACTTAATGCCCCTTGTTATGACCATATTCAACCCCCTGGGCAACAGATCCAAGTTTCATAGTAATGCATCCTCTGAAATCACTAAAGACAATTTCCCAGTCTAGCCATGTGTAACAACTTCTATCACCCACTTAAACATATTAAACATAGTCATAAAAGCCACTGCTACACACTAACTGAACGTTTACACAGTGAACTATTCAACCCCCCCCCCCCCCCTTTCCCCAGGTCCCTCAGGAGATTGCCTTGCTTTGAAAAGGATTAAAACAGAGCCTCCAGATGGGGAGATCATTCAAGTTACAGTGCCAGGTAAGTGAGTGCATGCACTGCGAGCATTAGCTTTAGACATTGTTCACTTGTTAAACTAAAAGGAATCTCCAAAAGCACCATTTTTAAAAGGCAGCAGGTCTGCAGTGTCGCAAGTCCAATATCTCAGGCTTTACAAGGCAATTGACTATGGTTTCATTAGCAAGACGGTTTTGTATGGCGAAATAGCCCGAAACGGCCATTACACCTCCACATTTGGTTCATGGATTCAACTCACATCCATCCTACTTTGTCCCAACTATAACTCCGGTTCTTTTCAATACTAAACTGATTAAATTGATCCCTTCGGTTCACCCAAAAATGAAAATATAGTTATCTACTCACCCCGATGTGAGTTTAGTTTGTTAGTCCATAAATTGTACTGTACTCCAACAGTGCCTTGAGTTGAAGGTATTGATTTTCAGATTATAAACAAAATAAGAGATATTGTTGGCCTTGCCACAGTACCTGTGTTAACATTACATCATGTTTACAGCCTGGACTCTCACCACTTGACGCTTAGGGGTCATGTCCACAGGAAGCGGTTAATTCAGGTCGGAGCGCTTTGGAAATCATGTCCAGAGCGCTTCCAATGCGCACAGACACACAGCGCATGTATATATATATATATATATATATATATATATATATATATATATATATATATATATATATATATATATAATATAAATAATATAATAATATATATATATATATATATATATATATATATATATATATATATATATATAATATATATATAATATGTATATATTATGCTTCCAATGCGCACAGACACACAGCGCATGCGGAGTGCTTATTTGCTGCTGTCGAAAAAAGTGACATTGAGGAGCAGCGCTCTTCTCTAAAGGCGGAACTTTTTTCTCCTCGAGGCGCCCAGTGCTGGGAAGAGGAGCGCTCCTAGCACATCCTTACCATCCATAATGAATTGCAGAAGGGTGCTACCAGCTTCCTGTGGACACGGCCCCTAAAGGTTACTTTTAAGGTTACTCTGGGGCAGCAGGATAACGTTCATTACTACATCAATGTTTAAACTCCCCCTGCAACCGGCTTTTTCCTGTTGCTCTCATTTTGTATGCAATACAATACCGAAAAAAGAAGAAATAAAAAGTGTGTTTGTTTCTACAGAAGCCAGTGTGAGCGGGGAGGAGCCCAGCAGCGAGTCTGTGGCCGAGGCGGTCGTGGCGTTGGTGGCGGCGTGTCCAGCAGCCACGGCCGAGCCCTCCGCTCCCCAACACCCTGCGCAGGAGAACCACGCAGGTAACCTCAGCCCCACCCCGCCCCCGACTCACCCCGCCCACTTCACCCACCTCCTCCTCCTCACTGCAGCTCCCGGAGCGCCGGCCACCGCCTCACGCCCACCCCAGCTCGGCCCAGCGCCCACCACAGCTGCTGGCTCACGCTCTGCCCGTTTTTAGCGAGCTAAATACGCCGCCACACGTATGAAACCACTTTTTCTTAGATACTCCCTCTTCCACTACCACTTCCTCTCCTCCAATCCCCTTCCAAGCCACTTAGTATCCAACTCCAAGTAAACCCCCACCCCCCCACCTTCCGACTTAGCTCTTCTCTCCTCCCAGTCTGACACCACAAACAGTGGCTCTCATCTGGAAAAGTCACAGCAGCCGGGTTAAAACCATCCTCATCACAGGATCCTCACTTTCTGTTTCACTGGAAGTATCAGTCTGGACTTCCAGCCGCCCACATCGATTTCCTGAACTTACAATGTAACCGGGCCAATGAGGGATTGCATCGTAGTTGATGACGTGACTGTCTGGGCCAGTCAGGGTAAAACAGTAATGGCGTCTCCCAAAGCCACGAGCAATAACGTTAACGTTAGTAGAGTAAACAGCCGTAAGTGCAATTATTGCAGAATTAGACTCGATAACAACAACTAAACAAGAACAAGAGTATGCACCAGTGGAGTTTCTCAACTAAGAGACATTTTAGCCATTCTTCTGAGTAGATTTGGATTAGATTTGACTAAGTTGATTGACTGAAGTCTGTCAAGGTAAGTACTCCCACCCACTGAAATTGCTGTGGACGGCTGGAAGTCCAGACTGATACGTAGAGCGAAAGAGTATGTGAGATCCCGTTATCTGGATGGTTTTAACCAGGCTAAAGGCACAGTCTATCAGTTATGCCACCTATTCATTCTATCTGCTGATTGTGCCTTTTCACATTTTGGAGACTGATTCATTGTGCACATTTCCAGATTTTGAGTTTCATTATCCTGACTAGTCCTGCAGCCCAGACCTGCTTAGAATTAGCTACTGCTCCTCCAAAATCCCCCGGAGACCCCAACTAGCTCCCATCTAACACAGTACACACCATAGACTGACGACAGCTCTGTCCATTACAACACAGGCAACTAGAGTAAGCTTGCTAAGAACATTTGAGTAGACCAAATTGTCTTTCTAAACTTCAGTGGGCCTCATTTTTCGAGTTCAGTGATCGGTAGGGGAAATTTCTTTGCTGGAGTTGACTGCTTTAAAGCCTTAGTCATACACAAATCATTATTATTTTTTACATTACATTATACATACATTATATTTTTCCAAAACAAATGCATTGTGGATAGTTCAATCTTTCACAGAAGAATTTAATGGTTGTACTTGCCTGTCTCTCACTTTTGCAAAAGGCGCTTTGAAAAAAATATTTGGCCTTAAAGTCGAGCTGAACCCAAGAATGACTTTTATTTTCTTTTAGTTCAAATACCTGGGTATGCAGTGCACCTATTTAATAATGTGTGCAAAACAAATCACAACAATCTAATTTCTTTAGTTTTTAACACTTTTTCACATCAAAAGTTCGTTTTTCAGTTTTTCAGTTCGACTTTAAAGCAGTCCTTCTCTGTGAATAAGATTCATGGCAAAATAAAGAATCTGTGCATGCAAGTTCTAAGTGTAAAACAAGCGGTTGAAAGTAATTGTAAAAAAAATGAAAAAAGAATGGATGTAGTGGAGGAGACTTAGACCTCCGGTGCCAGCCGTTAAATGTGGCCAGTTTGGTTGTGTTTTAATGCAGTGCCCTCTTCCTGTTTGATTTTCATCTATTATTTCAAGAACAAAGACTCTACTCAAGTGCTCTTAGGCTTTACTTTTTGCTTTATTTGATTGATTTGTTTGTGCTTTGTTTAAGTTTTCTTTTCTTTCACAAATGATCACTAAAGGAAAAAAAACAAGGTAAGTGCAGTAAATGTGACGTTCAGTATTAGTCACTGTTCTGAAGTATCGGCCTCACTTGACTTTCGGCACACGTACGTCATGATGTAAAATGGCGGACTATGCTCCCTCATGCAGGTTACTCCCATGCCAAGTGTGTTGTTATGTTTAGCCGTTCTCTCGCTTGCACGGTGGCCATGTTGTCTGTTCGTGAGCCAGGGGTTCTTCCTCACAAGCCGGGCATCCACACTGCTTCTATTCTGTTAGCTGGAGCGTTAAAGAGTCTATATATCATCTTTATTGAGCTGATTACCTTCCTGCTGTAAGCTGCTGCTAAGATAGATTATAAATGGTCTTGGAGAGTAGCTGTGTCATTGTAGATGTGTGTGCATACCCAGGATCTGACATTCAAGCAGACATGTTTCCAAAATCTATTATTCACAAATGGGTTTTGGGAAGATTGAACATTTAATGTGGAAATACTAGCTATTTTGCAGTCATTAGATTGATATTCATTCAGTTCCATTTCTCTGCCTAGCCTATTGCTAAGCACAAATTAAAATGCACTCTGCATTTTATATTATATGCACTGAAACCGTTTCTCTCAAGCTCAGTATAAACCATGAAGACAGTCTCCCTTGTCTTTGTCTTTGTCTTGTCCAGTCTATTTGATGAAATTAAGTTTTGGTTATGCTATATCTGATGTTATGCTATATCTGATGCCATCTGATGAAGTCACTTTATTTCCTTTTTACTTGAATGACACATCACATACTTTTGGGAAGTTTTGGAAAGCAGTTTTGTGTTTGATACAGTGTTTTCCTGGCATCTTGCAGTTGAAACTCTGTCACCCAGTGCAGCCACCCAGTCCCAGAGCATCAGAAGATCGTCTGAAGGTACAGTACAACATATACATGCATGCAGTGCTACAAGCTAATACAGTACAATATATACCATGCAGTGCTACAAGCTAATACAGTACAATATATACCATGCAGTGCTACAAGCTAATACAGTACAACATATACATTCAAGATTCAAGATTCAAGATTTTATTGTCACTCCATGGTACAAGTATCACGTGTGAAATTCTTGTGCTGTGGACTCCGTTTACGACATAGTACAAATAGGCAACAAGCAATGAGCAATAGGCAATAAGAAATAGGCATCAATAAGCAATACTAAGCAGCAATAGGCAATGAGGCAGAATAGCGATAAGACAAGTCAGTGGCATATTCATTGCACATAGGTGCACATGTTATGTGCATACGTTAGACATGTTCGGACATTTTAATTCGACGTATTTGACATACAGTGCAAATAGCATGTACCTTATTAAACATACAATTAAACATTAGGCATTGTGCATACGTTAGACGTGTTCAGACATTTTAAATTCGACGTAATTGACATACAGGTGCAAATAGCATGTACCTTGTTAGACATACAATTAAACATTAGGCATACATAATGGTAGCAGCTGCAGTACGGTACGGTACGACTACTACACTATTTGTGTATGTTAAGGAGTCTCGTGGCCTGCGGGAAGAAACTGTTCCTCAAGCGATTTGTGCGTGCTTTTGGAACCCTGTATCTCCTCCCTGAGGGTAGCAGGGAGAACAGGCTGTTGTGGGGATGGTTTGTGTCTTTGATGATCTTCAGGGACCTCCTGAGGCACCGCTGGTTATACATGCAGTGCTACAAGCTAATACAGTACAATATATACCATGCAGTGCTACAGTACAACATATACCATGCAGTGCTACAAGCTAATACAGTACAATATATACCATGCAGTGCTACAAGCTAATACAGTACAACATATACCATGCAGTGCTACAAGCTAATACAGTACAACATATACCATGCAGTGCTACAAGCTAATACAGTACAACATATACCATGCAGTGCTACAAGCTAATACAGTACAACATATACCATGCAATGCTACAAGCTAATACAGTACAATATATACCATGCAGTGCTACAAGCTAATACAGTACAACATATACCATGCAGTGCTACAAGCTAATACAGTACAACATATACAATGCAGTGCTACAAGCTAATACAGTACAACATATACCATGCAGGCTACAGTACAACATATACCATGCAGTGCTACAGTACAACATATACCATGCAGTGCTACAGTACAACATATACCATGCAGTGCTACAAGCTAATACAGTACAACATATACCATGCAGTGCTACAGTACAACATATACCATGCAGTGCTACAAGCTCATTTAGTTGAAGTTGTAGTTTAGTTTATGTTTTGCTTAACCCAATGCATTTTGAATGCTTGCTGCTTTATCCGTCTTTGCAGTATATTACCTTCGTACTTTTCACCTAGACTGGCCCAATACAACTGACCTACAAACACTCCACCCACGACCCTAGAGACATATAGCCTACTTTTTATAGAATCTTTAAAGTCCCCATGAAATTAACTCCCATTACTTTTACTTCCTGGAAAACAGAGGTAGAAATACAGTATGGGAGGTACGGTGGTGCAGTGGTAAGCACTAGCGCCTCACAGCTCGAAGGTCGTGGGTTCGATTCCCACCTGGGACGATGTGAACGCTGAAGGAATGCGTGCCCGTCCGCATATCCTCGAGTGCCCACCGCCCGGGTGGGGTCGTCAAAAGGGCCTTTCTGTGTGGAGTTTGCATGTTCTCCCCGTGCCTCCCGGGGGTTTCCTTCATATAGGAACCCCCTTCACAAAAACATGCAATATCCTGGTTGCTAATGTGGTTCCTCCTCTGGTCGTTAAGGGCGCCTGGTCAGAGGGAGGGGAACTGGTTGGAATAGCGTGAACCTCCCACGTGCTATGTCCTATGGGTGAAGCTTCCTCTGTCAGGTGAAAAGAAGCGGCTGGCTGACTGCCCATGTCTCGGAGGAAGCATGGAGCCAGTCTCGGCTCTCCCCAGATCGGCAGAGGATGGAGTAGCAACCAGGATTGAGAAATCAAGTGAGCACTAATGGGGGATAAAATGGGATAAAAAAATCGGGAAAAAAACATTTAAATAAAAAAGAAATACAGTATGCATTTCTAACCTACTAGGCATCGATTCCTAGGCTCGGCCGCTGTGCGGCCTCGCCCGTTATGCAGCCTGCTGAGCTGGCCCTGCAGTTCGCATTCGCAGCTAGCTCGCATTCGCAGCTCGGCCACTGCGCGGCCTTGCCCACAAGCTCAGCTGCTGTGTGGCCTTGCCTGCCCTATTGGCGTGCAAAATGTCTCCCTCTCTCTTCTCTCCCTCAGTCTCTCTCCCCCTCTCTCTCTCCCTCAGTCTCCCCCCTCTCCTCTCTCTCCCTCGCCCTCAGTCTCTCTCCCCCTCTCCCTCAGTCTCTCTCGTGAGCCTCCTCAGTCTCTCTCGTGAGCCTCAGACTGATGACATCAGTGTGTGTGTCTGTCTCACTGACCTAAATAATATGATCTTGGTCTCCCGTTTGGAGTTGAAACGTTGGCCGTCACCATCTTGATTTTTCGTCAGCAGATTGGGAGGAAATGGGTTGAGTCCTTTGGCACCTCACGTGAGATGGGAGTTTCCCAGAGCCGCAGCTCCACCTGCTATTGGTCCGTGATCGGCAAGCTGCGCAATCACTGGACAGGCGATCTGTCAATCACCCCCTTTTCTATCATCTATTTTACTCCAAACGGACGAGTTATATAAAAAATGACCCCTCTACAGTATGAATGAATGAATGGTTTATTTTCGGTCATAGGTTATAATGAACCACAAACAAAATGTAACAATTTGTGTGAATATACAGCAAGAGAACATCATACATGTATGTACATATCAAACCATTTCACACAAATACAATTTATACAATCAATGACCGAAAAAAGCCCTCTACAGTTGTTATGAAAAGGTGAAATCAGCTATATAGACCAAAACCGTGTTTTGCCCCTCACTGGAAAGATGTTTAATCCTGTTCCAAAGATGAGCATTTTAACATGGGGGGAATGCCTACTGCCCCCGACGCCTAGTGGCCATTCGAGGAACTACAGCTTTTCAATTCACTTCCACATCATCAGAGGGAAGGGGGTGGGCTTGCCCACTGGTCTGTCTCTTGTGTTTGTGTGTGTGTGTGTGTGTGTGTGTGTGTGTGTGTGTGTGTGTGTGTGTGTGTGTGTGTGTGTGTGTGTGTGTGTGTTTGTTTGTGTGTGCATGTGTGTGTGTGTGTGTGTGTGTGTGTGTGTGTGTGTGTGTGTGTGCGTGTGCCTGTCTGTCTCTTGTGCATGTGTGTGTGTGTGTGTGTGTGTGTGTGTGTGCGCGCACACACACGTGTGTGTGTGTGTGTGTGTGTGTCTCGTGTATGTGTGCATCACTGATTATGTCACGATGCCTCTGACTTCACTGATGATCTGACAATTTATGACATCACTGATGACATCATCACTGGGACTTTGTGTGTGTGTGTGAGTAATTTATGACATCACTGATGATGTCATCAGTGGGACAGACAGAATCAAACAGAGCCCCATTAGCAGCGTTGTAACGTTACCGGAATGGACAGACTGATCAGCGTGTTGTGCAACACCTGGCCATATTCAGTTAATGGGAAACAGCTTTGAGTTGCGTGTGCGATGGTTATGGTTATGTAACTTTAGCACACATGGCATGGTTAATTAATTGTCAGAAAGGACAGCTAGACAGCTTTTGCTATTTATTCTAGTTAAATCTTATCTGTCTAACATTACCGGAGTTGGAGTGTATCTCTGTGGACATCCAGTCTCACTGACGACTAGTCTCAACTCATAAGGTGCGTACTACTACTACGTAGTTAGTTAACAGTTGATGGTGGCTGCATGCTGAAACGTGTCCATTGTTTGCACTGATAGCTGAGCAATTTAATTGTTAATTCCATCACTCTGATGGTTGCTCTCCCTTCAGTCTAGATAGCCTGCAACTTGCTTCCGCGGCAGGTTACTTCATTCCGGATCGCTTTTCTTGTTATGAAATTGAATCTCTTCTATGAAATTATTAACACCAGCGATTGTTGACCAACGTGAATCTCGTCGACCAAGAGCACGTCGACCGACCAATCGATCAGGAGGGGGCACCCCTACTGACATCATCACTGAACTATAGCCTTGTGTGTGAGTGAATTTATGACATCACTGATGATGTCACAATGCCTATATATGACATCAGTGACATCATCACTGAACTATAGCCTTGTGTGTGTGAGTAATTTACTGATGTAATTTATGACATCACTGATGATGTCATCAGTGGGACAGACAGAAAAACAGACAGACAGAGCCCAGACAGACATACAGAGCCCTCCCATTTATATACTGATGATGATGATGATATACTAGGCATCTCGCGCGCTATGAGCGCTTGATTCCTAGGCTCGCCCGCCCTGCAGCTCACATGCAACGCTGTGTGGCCGAGCCCACAGTTCGACGGTTACATGGCCTCACCTGCCCTATTGGCGCATGCGCAATGTCTCTCTCCCTCTCCCTCAGTCTCTCTCCCTCGGTCTCTCTCTCCCTCTCCCTCAGTCGCTCTCGTCTCCCTCTTTCTCTCCCTCAGTCTCTCCCTCAGTCTCTCTCCCTCTCTCCCTCTCCCTCAGTCGCTCTCGTGTGTGTGTGTGTAACTGATGACATCATCAATGATGTCACAATGCCTATGTATGACATCATCACTGAACTGTAGCCTTGTGTGTGAGTGAATTATTTATGACATCACTGATGATGTCATCAGTGGGACAGAGAGACAGAGTCCGAGCTCCCTTTTATACTGATGATGATAGATAGATAAAACCATCAGCTTTTTAAATCCGCACCCTTCAAATAAAATGGCCTTGACTTTCTCTCCCTGACTCATATTCCATGTTGAGACTTTTGAATGATCAATCAGTGCATTATGTGCCCCCCCCAAACATCCTGCTTCAACTGTTTCAACATGGACAACATCAAGGGAGTAAAGATGACATTTCATGGGGTCGTTAAATGAATTTGGTATTGTACATAATTATCATATATATGGGGTGATACATTTGACTTCTAAACACACATCTGAAAAAGTATCACTTCTACCATCAGTTGATGACAAGGACATTAGAAATCCCGGCTTTCCCTTCACATCGTTAATGTGTAATTATGGTATTTGCGACACTTGGTATTGATATTTTACCGGCAATTAAAGGCAGCACAATGGCTACAGTTGGGAACGTTGATAAAAAACTCTCGTTTCGTAACGGGACAAGCCCCGTCGTTTATTGTCACACGAACACCACAACACATGCATGCGGCCACAACACACTCATGCTGACCGTCAGGTGGCCGGTGAAAAGTGTCCTCTGCATTTAACCCATCCAGGCATGTCCTTTCCTCCGGGGGGCAGGCCAGGAGCAGTGGTCGCTTTCTCGTACAGCGCCCGGGGACCAACTTCGGGTGTTGTCGTCACTGGTCAGATGACGATGACGATCTGATCTTCTGCATGTTTTTAGTGGGGGGGGTTATATACGGAGGAACCCCCTGGGGGAGCACGGGGAGAACATGCAAACTCCACACAGAGAGAAAGGCCCTTACGACGAGATACCCCACCTGGGCAGTAGGCACTGAAGATATGGGGGGGGAACACAACCACAGCGCCCACAGTGTCCCAGGCGAGAATCGAACTCAGGACCTTCTGACTGTGAGGCGACAGCTCTACCACTGAGCCACCGTGCCAGTGCCAGCCACATGTTAGCAGAGTTGAAGGCTGTTGCATTGTTAGTTCTAGTGCTAACCAATACATTAAATAATTTGTGGCATTTGGTCTCATCTACTTCAAGGGAACTTTTTTGTTTTGGCTTTGTTTTTTGAACCCCGCTTTTGCATCTTTCCTCTGCTACTTTTTTGTTTATTTGTTTGTAGCCTCAGTGGTGATTTAACATGCAACGCAATCACAGTGATCTCACTGTTTCTACAGGGAGTCTGGTGGAAGATATCGGTGAAATGATTCTCCAGCTTCGGAGACAAGTGGAAAGCCTATTCAGCATTAAGTATGGTAAGCTACCTACAGCTTACATCTCTCATATGGGGGGAGGACATTATGTGAGGCCCATCAATTTTGCAATGTGGCTTTTATCACCACCACCCTTGCACACCCCCAACATGTACATCAAATTGTGTCCATGTACAGTAAAAAAGTGACGTTTTAATAGTCTGTTTTAATGTTGCCTGTGTCCAAGAAGAACTTAATACACACATTTTCTGTCCACCTAAAACTTCCCACCTGCAACGGAAATATCATAAGGACTGATGAAACACACATCTGATGAAGGCAAGACAAAAAACGGTGGTGCAAGCTACCTTGTAAATATTAAGATGAGTTATATTATAGTCTGAGAGCAGTTGTGTTTTCACAGTTAGGGAGTGGTGGGTGTGTTGATGCCACTCTAAAACTGTTGCAAACATTTGAATAACTAGGGATCTCGCGCACTACGCATGCTCGATTCCTAGCCTCGCCCACTACGCGGCCTCGCCCGTCCTGCAGCTCGCCAAGCTGGCCCTGCAGCTCGCATTCGCAGCTCGGCTGCGGTGTGGCCAATGAGACCAGATTATGTCACAGTGGGATTTATGACATCACTGATGATGTCACAGTGGGACATCACAGTGGGACAATCACAGTAGCCACTTTCACACCGGCCTTGAAAGCCGTAAAATG
The DNA here is from genome assembly GCF_964638095.1 of Poromitra crassiceps. Taxonomy (NCBI): domain Eukaryota; kingdom Metazoa; phylum Chordata; class Actinopteri; order Beryciformes; family Melamphaidae; genus Poromitra; species Poromitra crassiceps. Next base: position 16,970,663 of record NC_139623.1, read on the forward strand.
CACCAGTGGACCTAGTCACAACGCCGGGTTACCCTGCAACCCGCCTCCACCTGAAAGCATAGGAGCGGCAAGCCGGAACGGTGCGAATGGTCAGCTCATTCATTAAAAAAAATACAGGGGACTCATGCTGCATAAGTGAAATAAAAAAAAGGCGGCCAGGAGGAATGCTCTGTGCCTAGTAAGTAGGTTAGGCTTTATGCTCAAACGATGTGGACATTAGTAGGTAAAATTCACGGATATAATAATAAGCTTCAGAGGACTATAGCTGTCTGTGGCGAGTTGGTCTGAGGATATTCCCTCTGGAAACCAGCTCCAGAACTGCAATCTGTCTAGCTAGCCAGTTGTGCATTCCCTTACAAAAACTACTAACGTTATAGTAGTCATGTGCATTTATAGCCTATAGCCTACTATTCCCCCGACGAACGTTATGCAGACTGCAGCTGTTGGATATGCGGGCGGCGTCTTTCAGAACAGACGCTAATTAGGCTACTTCATGGGAATAATTTGCTTTACAAAAAAATGGAACCAAAAGATAAGAATTAGCCTTGTAGGCTACATCAGTGATCCTGACTACTTTCTCCATGAGAGCCACACTAGCCGGTCAAAGTCAAGAGGAGAGCCACTTTTACCACAAAACCACACAGTAAGCGTTTGATTTAGTTTTTAGTTTATTCAATGATAAAACCAATGATAAAAAATTTAGAACGAATGATAAAAATGTTAGAAACAATTATAAAAATCATAAAAACATTCAGACCGACTTTATATATATATATATATAAACGATATAAAAAATGATAAAAGTGATGAAAACATTCACACCGACTTGATTAAAATATATATAATGAAAACATTCTCATGTTCAGTCTGTCTCTCTCTGAGATGCAGCTCCAAACCTCCAGACAGCTGCTTTGCTTATCGTTAAAACTCCGACGCTGGGACGCTGGTGACTTGATTGTTGCAGCTTGCGCATTTCTCGTTAACGACGAGGAAATGCCAGCTGCAACAATACGCCCCGTCATTCACACCTGAAGCGCTCTGTTTCTGCGTCCCTCCCTGCCACTGACCCAATCCCTCCACGAGGCATTGGCTTGTTTGCAGTGTTGCCAGATACCGGTAGGCTATATGGTGAGTTTCAACCCCCATTTGGTGCTCCACATATATATTCAGTCTCATATTCCAGACTGAAATGCTATTAAACAGAAGTGTATTGGCCAGAATGACACGAACATTTGGACACTTATTCAGCGGGTATCTTGCATGTTGCGTTCAGGTGCACGGTAAAAAAAAACAAAAAAACTGTATATGTATATATATATATGTATATATATATATATATATATATATATTGCAATTCCATGTGTGGCCCGCGGGCCGCAAGTTGAGTATCACTGATCTAGGGGCTACATGATGGTGCATCTGTGATCCATAAAGTCGATCAGATGAATATTGAAAGCCCTGTTACCATGCTGCATGTGGACAACACTTTCGTGTTTTATCAGTTTGATCCTTAATGACCACAGCTGCACGTCGTTGGCTGGCGTACATCGGCGATGTTTGGTTGTTGAATGAATTCATTCATCATACAGTAGCCTATAGGCTACACTAACCTATGAAAATATTCATTTGGGCTAGGAGGAGCTGGGTGGAAATGCCTCCGCTCGCCTTTCAATCCGGGAGTGGTGGCTGTCACCTGAAAGCACACCCCAAGACGTGAATGTGGCGGTGCTGCTTGGCTGTGTGTGAAAGCAATTTCTGTGGCGAGGCTTCCGGCTTTGCGGGCCTTCTGAACTGCAATTTTGCGCGATCTGTGTGTGAAAACGGCTAGTGGGACAGAGAAACAGACAGGGCCCTAGCACATATTTATATACTGATGATGATGATGATGATGATGATGATAATCTGCATCATCCACTCCTATCTGCTACCGGAGGGTGATAAATGAATAGGATTTATGATAGGGCTCTGGATATGCAAATAATCCAGTTTAATGCCAAAGATCTCGCTGATGCTTTGAATGTCAATTCACAGCAGTGTCCCTCCTCTCCCGAACAGCCCCCCCCCCCCCCACCAACTGGTATTTTCAACTCTCGAGCCACGAAAGCAAATGACAAAGCATTATTATTATTCCAGTATTTAGCATGGTTACACATTGCCCTCTGTTCTCCTGTCTCACACCCCTTGTCCCCAGCTGAAGCTTTGGGCTTACCTGAACCAGCCAAGGTCCCCTACTCCAAGTTCCAGATGTACCCAGAGGACCTGTACGTCAGCGGGCTGCCGGAGGGAATTGCCCTCCGAAGGCCCAACTGCTTTGGAGCCGCCAAACTGCGCAAGATCCTGGCTGTCGGTGCTCACATCCAGTTCATCATCAAAAGGTGAGACTTAAATTCTATGCTCCGTTAACCAGGAGAGTCCACTCACAAAGACATGACACTTTTCTATAGAGATTCAGGCAATGTGCTGCAACATGTGTTGTCTCTGTTTGTCTCCAGGCCCGATCTGTTAACTGAGCAAGTCAAACAAGAGATGTCTTCTATCCCTGCCTGTGATTCAGGTACCTCCATCCAGTGGATTTTTGGCATGAATCCATAATGATACATATTGATCATTGAAAATGTATAGTGGACACCTGGGTTACAAACAATCTAAACTAGGGATGGGACGATACATGAAAATTCAATATACCACAATACAAAAATGTGGCAATACGTATTCTGGGGCAGAAAAATGAATTGCGATGTTAGTTACATTTTATTCTCCTGTAGAAGTAATCACAAATGAGATGCTGGACCATGAGAATTTCACAGGCTCTCCATCCAAATTAGATTATTTGCAATTTGTAATGACAGTTTTAAATTGTTGTTTACAGTCAAGCGAGCCAAAATAATGCATTTTCTCGCAATGGTTAGAAAAAAAATTGGCTCAGAAATAAGCAATTTTTTTTGCCATTCAACTTGTATGTATTATATCATATCAGGGTTGTATTGAATTGTGAACCCAATATCGCATACTGAAGTGTACTGTATATGGGCACTTTTCAATGCTATTCGCACTTTGACCCCCCACTCTTGATATTACAAGGTGAAATCCAGTCCATGTGCTATTTTTAATACAGCTATTCTAATAAAAACAAAGTCCTTGCTGTCTTTTCCTACAGATGTCTGTGCCTTTTTGTTGTGACAAAGCTTCCTTTATACAGCAGTAAATCTTATGAAACAACAAACATCAAAGTTTTCAACCTATGAACGTTTTCCCAAAGATCTGGACGCCAAGGACGCAGTGGCACTAACAGAGGATCCTGCAGCTGTATCCAAGAGGCCTGGATTCTCAGGTACCACATTCACCCACAGTGAAGCCCCCCTCCAGTCAGGTTTTACTACATGCATGAACATTGATGTTGTTCTAAAACGTTCATGTGCGCGTGCTGTAACAAAGCACGTCATCATCAGAGCTCTGCTGTAACAAAGCATGTCATCATCTGAGCTCTGCTGTAACAAAGCACGTCATCATCTGAGTTCTGCTGTAACAAAGCACGTCATCATCACAGCTCTGCTGTAACAAAGCACGTCATCATCTGAGCCCTGCTGTAACAAAGCACGTCATCATCTGAGCTCTGCTGTAACAAAGCACGTCATCATCACAGCTCTGCTGTAACAAAGCACGTCATCATCTGAGCTCTGCTGTAACAAAGCACGTCATCATCTGAGCCCTGCTGTAACAAAGCACGTCATCATCTGAGCCCTGCTGTAACAAAGCACGTCATCATCTGAGCTCTGCTGTAACAAAGCACGTCATCATCACAGCTCTGCTGTAACAAAGCACGTCATCATCTGAGCTCTGCTGTAACAAAGCACGTCATCATCACAGCTCTGCTGTAACAAAGCACGTCATCATCTGAGCTCTGCTGTAACAAAGCACGTCATCATCACAGCTCTGCTGTAACAAAGCACGTCATCATCTGAGCCCTGCTGTAACAAAGCACGTCATCATCTGAGCTCTGCTGTAACAAAGCACGTCATCATCACAGCTCTGCTGTAACAAAGCACGTCATCATCTGAGCTCTGCTGTAACAAAGCACGTCATCATCTGAGCTCTGCTGTAACAAAGCATGTCATCATCTGAGCTCTGCTGTAACAAAGCACGTCATCATCAGAGCTCTGCTGTAACAAAGCATGTCATCATCTGAGCTCTGCTGTAACAAAGCACGTCATCATCAGAGTTCTGCTGTAACAAAGCACGTCATCATCAGAGCTCTGCTGTAACAAAGCACGTCATCATCAGAGTTCTGCTGTAACAAAGCACGCCATCATCAGAGCTCTGCTGTAACAAAGCACGTCATCATCTGAGCTCTGCTGTAAAAAAGCACATCATCATCTGAGCTCTGCTGTAACAAAGCACGTCATCATCACAGCTCTGCTGTAACAAAGCACGTCATCATCTGAGCTCTGCTGTAACAAAGCACGTCATCATCACAGCTCTGCTGTAACAAAGCACGTCATCATCAGAGCTCTGTTGTAACAAAGCACGTCATCATCACAGCTCTGGGTCATCATTTGCACCAAAGATCATCTGTTGGTAAGAACCGAAGGCTTATACCTTGTTCCACTGCAACATCATGGCTGGAGCACTGTTGTCCAAAAAGGATAAGAGCCTCGCTCCTACCTTCAATATGATCTTTGGATCTTTGTCTCCCTTCCAGATGATAGACCGGAAATAGTATGGTTGCCACTATCTCCGCAAAATGTTCGTCCAAAAGGTGCAATATTATTGAAAATATCAACAACCAGCCAACAGATATCAAAGCTGGTGGGCTTATATGGAAAAGATTTGGAAAGAACGTAACTCAAACTGGTTAAAAGTGACTGTCGCGCCGTTTTGAGCCAGAACGAATGGCCAGAACACTTAGCAGAAACGTAGCAGTCAAGCTAACGGCAGATTGGATTCACTCACTGTAATATTAAATAGTGTATTTGTCTATGACACATCACTCGTTAGACAACATAATGTCTGACGTCAGCACCCGTTTCTAGAATGAGCTGTATTTTTAGACTTTGAGCCCAAAATAAGGTTATTTGTCAATACAGTGGCAGACATTTTGGCTAATGAGCAGAGCAGGAAAAAACACAGCTACACATGAAATATCTTAAGAATAACAACACTGACTGGAGGGGGGCTTTAACACTCCTTCAGATTTGATACAGTTGAAGATAAATCAAACAAATCAAACATTGCAGCAACGTCATGTCAGAGGGCAGGGCACATGTGGAAAGATGGGGGGAAAGGTCAATACATTTTAACATTGATTAGCTAACTTTACCCATTACAGATATCAACAAAATCATTTTGACTAGTCGTAATTACATTGTGACTAGTCAGAATTTTCATTCGAGATATCTATAACGTCATTTTAACTCCTCAAAACGACAGATATATAATTAATTATTCCTATTCACAATTGTCATGTCAGATATCCACATCATTCTTCTTAGGACAAATGGCATCACGGCATCACTTTTGCCACTCATGTGTATGGGGTTTCTCATTCACATTACAGATGTCTACAATTCAGTTGCAGATATCTGCAATGTGAATATCTGCAATTAATAAATGATAACTGTTTCTAATTCCAGTTCATGATATCTACAACTCAATCTGACGAGTTAAAACTTAATTTAAGATATCTAAAATGGACAATGTAGATGTTTACAACTCAATCTGATGAATTAAAACTTAATTTAAGATATCTAAAAAGGACAATGTAGATATATTGAATTGAGGGGAATTAAAGATATATTGAACTGGAATTATAACTAGTCAGAATTAAATATAGATATCTGAAACTGGAATTACAACAAGTCATAATTCACATGAATGGCAAAAGTGACGTCATTTGCCCTAGGAAGAATAGGATATATGAAATGTTCTTTTTGACTAGGAAGAATTTAATTACAGATATCTGCAATACATATCCAGTCTAGTTATCAAATGTTAAAATGGCTTGCCATAATCCCCCAGACTGCCTGGAGGCCAAGCTGTCCAGGATCGACCTGGCCAACACGCTGCGGGAGCAGGTCCAGGATCTGTTCAACAGGAAGTATGGTGAGGCGCTGGGCATCAAGTACCCGGTGCAGGTGCCTTACAAGAGGATCAAGAGCAACCCAGGCTCTGTGCTCATCCAGGGCCTCCCCCCCGGCATCCCCTTCAGGAAGCCCTGCACCTTCGGCTCCCAGAACCTGGAGCGCATCCTGGCCGTCGCCGACAAGATCTGCTTCACCATCACCAGGTGGGGGCGCACTTGAGACTCACAATTTGAGACTTGCATGAAGATGCATGAAGAGAAGACTTGAGACTGGCCCTCTGGTGACTTGGGAATTGACTCTGATGTGTACTTTGATGACTTGAAAGTTTCTAAAGTCTTGAATTGAGATTTTGTACAAATCTTGTGCAAATGACTTGATTTGAAGGTGATGAGATTTGTTCCACCAGACGCTGAATTTAAATTCTGTTTTCTGAATTTGTATGGAATGATTGAATTGAAGTTTAAACTGAGTATCAAAATCAAACTCATGATGCTCTTACCAAGTTTTTATCCGATAAAAACCATATTGAAAGTCCTAGATATTTTGTTTTCTTTAAGATATCAAATTGATACTGGACTCTTGATTTGTTGACTTGGTGTTCTACATTTAGCACTGAGACTTGATATTAATGACTTGACTTGATAATCTACATTCAGACTTGGGACTTGGTCACACCTCTGCTTGCTAGTCATTTGAAAAGTAATGGTTTACTTAATCCTCCCTAGAGCAGTAATCCTTTACACTCATATTACTTTTCCATTACACCACCAAAATTGACAATTACATTGTCACTTACCTTCAGAAATCAGGATAAAGGGTGTGTGCTCAAACTCTTCCTTTTTTGTAGAAAAAACTGCCTCTACTGCATTTCATGATGCTAATTTGCGAAAGTGGATGGCACATAACAAGCCACCAGAGTAGCTGCCACCATCATCTAACAGCACTTGAGTGCAGCTCGGAGACAAACTCGCTTCACAGCCAATGTGCTCCATACTTATTCTTTATGATCAGTGTTTCTGGGAAATTCGCTGCTGGCGCCAACTTTTTTGCACTTTGTCCATTTTCTCTGCTGGGTGCTAGCATAAACTGTCAGCTGCCTACATGACATGAAACTGTTCTTTGTGGCGATTAGTCGTCTTAAAAAAAGAAATATATATATAATATAATAATAATAACATGTAACAAATTCTCAACCATTCTCAGATTTAAACGCTCTGCTGTGCCTGGCAAACTCGGTTACCTCTCCTGTGGATGAAAAGAGAAACCAAATAGCGTTGGCATCAAATGTTCTTGTCTTCCTTTTGCATGATAAAATTCAAAGTAGACCAATTCCCGGTAGCGGTACCGCCAGCTTGGTCAGACGTTCCTACAGACACAATTGGCCATGTCTGCAGGTGGAGTCCTGGTTTGCTGCACTAGTGCCTCCTCTGGTCTGTCTTGTTTATGGGGAGGAGAGGTGGAGGGAATAGCATGATCTTACCATGCGCTACGTCCTGCCGGTGAAACTCCTGTCAGGTGAAAAGAAGTGGCTGGCGACTGCACATGTATCGGAGGAAGCATGTGCTAGTCTATGGCTCTCCCCAGATCAGCAGAAGGGTGGAGCAATGACCGGGACAGCAGGGGGAATTGACCAAGTACAATTGGGGAGAAAATTCAGGGGGGGAACTTGAAGTAGACCTGGAGAATGTCACATTTTATCATTCCTCATCCAAGCTAGCTTTGCGCAAGAGGCCAAATTATTATTACCGGTATTACGATGAGAAAACATTGGGGAAGGGGGTGGGAGCTAACTGTTTTTGGATTATTCTACTACATCAATCTGATATTTAACACGTTATACTGCTTTGTTCCTTGCAGACCTTTTCAAGGACTCATTCCAAAACCAGGTAAGCCCAGCACCAGCTTTTTCATGGTAAAGTCAACCAATTTGAGCGTGGACAATCAGTAACTGTGTATCTTTCATCAGCACCCCGACGCATCACTCTACTAAAGAAGGCCTACGCCTCAATAAGCGGTGAGTGGCAAACCATTTAATAGCAACCAGCGTTTTACTGACCTGCGTCTTGAATCCACACCATCAACCCATTCTCTTCATGCCACAGACGATGACGACATCAACCGTATGGGCGAGAAAGTGGTCCTTCGCGAGCAAGTGAAGGAGCTGTTCAACAAGAAATATGGTAAGTGTGGGGCAGTGGTAGAGAAGCGAGCTTGTGAGCGGAAGGTCGTCGGTTCAATCCCCGGGACCGGCAGGATAAATCTGGGTGGGGAAAGTGAAAAGGAAGCGCTTGCCCCTCCCTCATTACCACCACCGAGGTGCCCTTGAGCAAGGCCCTTAACCCCAACTGCTCCAGTGGAGCTGCTCAGTGGCCATCAGATCAGACTGTGGTTGTACTGGTCAGCTTCCAGGTGTGAATGTGTGTGTGAGTGTGAACAGGGCGCTCCTGAAAAAGAGAGCATTGCTCTCAGTGAGACTCCCCTGTATAAATAAAGGTAAAACAAACAAAAATGTGAATATGGGTCGTTTCACCAGGCATTGTGTGAAATGATTTAATCGTTTTTGGTGGTTAACATTGAACATTAATTTTGAGGACATCAAGCGTGCATCAACCAAAAACAAGCTGTGTGTGGCAGAAACATCATTATACTCCTGGATGTTGTCATGTATGTCTGCTTGCTGTTAGTTTCTCCATGCATTAATTAAATGAACAAGAATTTCCCCCAGGCTACGTTTCTGAAAAATAGCCCACTAAGTAGAAAGTGGAAATGACTTTATAGCAGGCATAAATGCACATTTTACAAAGCATAAGCACATATTGTCACTAGAATTATGTCAATATTATAAAATATACATATTCTTTGTTGAGGCAGTTCTACTATGAAGGTAATATAAGAGCAAAACACCCGAGAAATTGCATTGATTGTTGGAATTTACATATTCACACACACATCTTTTCTTAAGCTTAAAAAAATCAAATTCACATTAAGAGGGTCAATCAAAAGTTTGTATTCAAAATGGCAACCCTTCATAATGTATTTTGAAAATCTGACGGTACTACCTGAGGAGTGAAACTGTAACCCCTTCCTGAGCTGCTATTGTTTGGTCTATCCGGACTGGTTTTGAGGTTCTGGTCATGTTTGTGTACTGGCGGGCTTATTTACTTGTCGATTCCTCTGAGCACTAATGTGCAACAATCCTTGTGCTTTAATTTTATATGTCCTATTACTGTGATGTGCTATGGAAAACAAAATGATGATAATGTTTCCCCAGAACATTACTAGGGTATGTGAGGTGGGTGGGAAGGGTGGGACTAAGCAGAGTTTTGTCTGTGGGGTTGTTTTTTTTCAAAGAAAACTGAGAATTGTTTCATTCTCTACTCACTGCTTCACTCCTTCAATAAACAGATTTATACAGTATTAAAAAAAAGAAAATATTCACACACCGTCCCTAAATTTTAATTCACAGAAAATATTTACAAATGTGAAGTCAATATGTGACATTCTGATGTGTGTCGCGCTCAGGTGAGGCTCTGGGCTTGGACCGCTCTGTCGTGGTCCCATACAAGCTGATCCGTGCCACTCCGGAGTCTGTAGAAGTCAGCGGCCTTCCGGACGACATTCCCTTCCGAAACCCCAACACATATGACATCGTCTGCCTGGAGAAGATCCTCCACGCCGCGGACCAAATCCTCATCAACATCAAGAGCCAGCTTCAGTGAGTCTCACTGGGAAAAGTCCAGTTCCTCAGATGACCAAGACTAATTCTTCCTAAACAAGAAGTCTGAATAATACAATAGAAATAGCTGATTTTGACCTTGAGGAAGTTTATCATAAAGTTTTATCATTTTAACTTAACACTCACAAAACATTGAATTTCCTTTTCATTTTGCCCAGATTTAGTTGTAAAGGTTTGAGCCTGTGCTCAAACTCATTTGGGCCTATTGAGTTGAATTCAGGCATTTTTTTTTAACATACATTTTGGCTTGATTTGCCTTGAAGCTTGCATGCAGTCTTGGAGTTTGTACTGTGGGATAATTGGGGGGGTTCAAGGGGAGTGAATCAGTAGTTGAGTAACTAACGCACTTTTCTGGGATCGATGTACTCCGTCATTCAATGCCGTAATTTCTCCCCCACAGGCCTTTTGCAGAAATCTGTACCCAAGCTTGCAACACAGGTAGGTGCTGCTCATTTTGCTCCTATCCATTTGAATGAGTGTGAATCATACTGTAGTGGAAATTAAGAGTGTTCCCTTTCGTGTATCCAGAAGGAACAGAGGTCTCCACCAATCGACGCAAGCGCAAGAGAGTCCAAGAGAGCAACCGAGTACCTGTATCCTCCGACCTGGGGATATCAACCAATCAAATTCCAGTGATGGTAGGTGGGGGGGGCCTGAATGCTCCATATTTTGCTTCCGTTTGATCTTTGTTCTTTATTCTAAAGGCTTTTACACACCAAGAGCAATTTATTTGTGCAATTTGTTTGCAGGTCAATAATATTTTTCAAACTTATATCCAGTCAATGCCCCTGCATATCAATGGCGAAATTCTGCTGAGGAAAATTGCGGCACATATTTTTTCGGATCAAGGTTGATTTTGTGAATTTTCACCTGCGACATGAACAGTTCGACATAGATAAAGAGACATATTAACATGTACGTCGTGTAGGCAATGATACTGTGGTGGAATGACAGGCTGGCCATATCTGTCTGTGCGTATTGGTAACCATAGGACACAAATCTAATCTACAAACTTGATCAGAGTGAAATCAATAATGTCTCAACCATGAAATTACACCAAGTGCTTCACCCTTCAGTTATAAAATGCTATATTAGCTCCATTATCCCAGCCCCTACACATATTTTGAACCAAGTGGATTCAAACTGGACTTCAGTTATTACTTGTGTGATATTATTCTACCTCAGACAAACGGCTAGCCTCTGCTCTGGGATTCAAACTGTCCCACAGACATCCTGAGATTCAAACTGTCTGACATCCTGAGACTCAAACTGTCCCACAGACATCCTGAGACTCAAACTGTCCCACAGACATCCTGAGACTCAAACTGTCCCACAGACATCCTGAGACTCAAACTGTCCCACAGACATCCTGAGACTCAAACTGTCCAACAGACATCCTGAGACTCAAACTGTCCCACAGACATCCTGAGACTCAAACTGTCCCACAGACATCCTGAGACTCAAACTGTCCCACAGACATCCTGAGACTCAAACTGTCCCACAGACATCCTGAAGCAGGTCTGAAAGCGGCTGTGGTTTCAGCTCCTGTACCTTGTCTCCTCAAAAGCAAAAGCATGCTAAATTTTTTCATGCCGCAATGGTTTGTTTCGAGCCTATTAAATTGCATTTGGTACGAATATATTTAATAATTTTAATTATAATAATAATATATATAATATATATATAATAATTTAAACGTTTTTCACTGTAATCTTGGTGTGCAACGGCCTTAATGGCAAAGACTACGAGATCAAAGTGGAACTGATGTTAAAACGCTACTACACATTCAACAAAAACAGGAATATTTATTGATGATCACTTTTGAGTGAAAGGCCAACATGAATTGTTATTTAATTTGTACACTACACAGCCATTTTGAAGCAAAATAAAAATTCACTCAACAATATCACAGCTTTTCGTCAATCAGTTTTTTTTGTCTCTTCTCTCTCTCTAGCAATGGCCCATGTACATGGTGGACTACAGTGGTGTGAATGTGCAAGTTCCGGGGAAAGTCAAATACTGAAGGACGAAAGCCTCTCATCACAGCAAAGGGATATAAAGGAGGGGTTTTTCAAACTGATATTTATTACTATTCCATATCAAACCTTAACACTTTGCCAGTGTGCTACGACTAAAACAATCTCTACAGACTGAAAACAGAGATGTGAAGGCTTGACTTTGTGAACGATGGCCCGAGTGTCAAGGAGCAACAGAATGTACGTGGATGGAAATGTTACGGGGCAAAAGCTCTGATTGTTTCTGTCTCTCCCACTGGCAAGACAACTATCAATTTTTTTCTATTAAAAACCACTCATAAGATTAACATTGGTTTTCACAAAGCTTATGAAATTGAAAATGCATTTGCCCTCGCATTTACAAAATGTCCATCCATCAAAGTTGTTGGATCCCATGTGGAAATATTTGGTTGTATTACTGACACACACAAAACTTTGACAGCAATCTGGTTCCATAATGTTCAGATATTTGTACTTTTTATTTATTATATTTATTGAAATATAACATTATGTGCAGGGATGTAAAATACATTATTCTGTAACAGGACTCCTTGAGGAATTATCAAAACACTAACAGATGCTAGTAGCACGTGGGACCGGGTACCCACAGGTGACTGCTGAAAGAAAAATCAAACGCCGACAATGAAGTGTCTTAACTGGGTGTTTGGGCTGAACACAAGCCATCAGGAAGCCGAAGGAGACTCAACAGACTTGAAGCTCTCCTCCTGCAGTAACAGCAGCACTAGAATCGAGACATTCGGTAATCAATTAAAAAGAACTCACACTTTTTGTTAGCAGCACATTAACAACATGTAAAATATCTCATTTAAAGTCAACCTGAATGTAACATGTAAAGGAAAGAATGGTGTGTTATGACTGTCTCTGGACTAACAATATTTAATATGCTGTACCTTAACGCCAATTAGGCCTTTGAAATAAAATGTGTTGCCTTGCACTTTTTATTTTGCTCGAGTTGTTTTTTGTTGGGAGATTGTAGTTCACCAGATTATCAGCCCACATAGTAGTGGCCTGATAATCTAGTTTGGTGGGACTCTGGTACCTTGTGTGTGTTGTTTGTAAGGAGCTGGCGCCTCAAGGGTTAATGTTGCATGAGCTGGCGCCTCAGGGGTTAATGTCGCATAAGCTGGCGCCTCGGGGGTTAATGTCGCATGAGCTGGTACCTTGCGGGTTAATGTATGAGCTGGCGCCTCGGGGGTTCATGTCATATGAGCTGGCACCTCAGGGGTTAGTGTCGTATGAGCTGCTGCCTGCAGGCTTAATGTCATATGAGCTGGCACCTCAGGGGTTAATGTCGTATGAGCTGCTGCCTGCAGGCTTAATGTCATATGAGCTGGCACCTCAGGGGTTAATGTCGTATGAGCTGGCACCTCAGGAATAAGTGTCGTATGAGCTGCTGCCTCCGGGGTTAGTGTTGTATGAGCTGCTGCCTCCGGGGTTAATGTGGGGGTGGCGTGGTATCGCTCAGCCAGCCCGGCCAACGTCACAAGTGTGACTCGCACCACCCGCCTAGGCAATTTTATTATAGGATGTGTTAAGGTGACTGTCGATTTTGGACCGATATATAATTTGTCTCCTACTTGGATGAAACACATTTAGACATTAAACACCACACACAGAGACACAACTCCTTTCATACTATCATTTCTTTATTGCAGACTTCTTCTTTTTTTCTCAATTTTGCTTGCCTTGCATACATGTCAAGACTCGGTTCAACAACTGTACTGCAATATCGTGGCCAGAATAATGCAGGTGAGCACAGGTGAATTGGAAGCCGGCTGTAGCGGTGAGACGCTAACCGCTGCTTCACGCATCTCGTTGAATCAAGACGTAGTTTCATGACCTTGATTGTCACCTGACACATGTCACATGACTGTAGAATTGACCAGAAGTTTTGTCAGTTATTTTTCATCAGCAGTCCGTCCAATCCACCCGGGAAAAAGGTTGGAAGTCGTCAAGCTATATGCGATTTCACCTTGTCCTGTCTCGCATAAACGGCAGCAAAAACCATAAGATATTAAAATTAGTAAAATAATGCTGCTAGAATTCTCACGGGGACAGTTAAGACGTGAAAAACCATGCGAGCATGTCAAACATCTGCTCATCAAATTAGGCGATTCAATAAAGCAAAGTAAAACAGATGGTCAAATGATGAGCGGTGTTCAATGTTGAAAACACACAGCTTTAGAGAAGTATCTGAATTCATGTTCCTGAACTGGCATTTGTAGACATGATTTGCTTAATTTTTTTGTTTTATTACTGAGTTTTCATATTTACAACAAAATATTGCCTTTTCCCATCAATTAGGCATACATAACATATTTTGCTACTTTTATAGGAGTTTCAGTGACCTTGTGCTAAAAAACACAAAGCTTTTCCACAGAAACACTTGTGTTGAATTGCATAAGTTACCAATAGGAAAACAAGTCAACTGCGCTTAAACCTGGAAATCACAAATCTTGTCAACTAAATGCACTGTAAGAACTAAAGTGCTTAATGAGATTTTTTTTCATCCCCTGATGTAAGCTGCCATTTTCATGGTGCCCGGACAAAGGGATACGTTACAAGTGAGGCTCTTGATGGAATAAAACAGCACGATCCCCAAATTTGCCGAGGTACAGAAAATCAAGCTCAGAGTCAGAAAGGAGCCCCCGTTGTCATTTGTACTCACAGTTTCAATGTCTGGAATACAAGACGAGCAGGAATGTACTGGCGCGTAAACTCAGTTTAACACGCCAGAATAAATGTTCACAGATGGCTGCACCGCACCTTTCCAGTGATCAGTTCCACCAAGAAGCTTCAAGATGTGTATTCAGCTCACTTTATCCTCCGCACCTACAGCGGGGAAGGAGATTGGGTGCGACACTGACCTCAACTTAAAAGACCTAAAATGCAGTAAGACCACCGGCTCGGAGAGGCGCATGTGAATTTAATGGTTTATCTGTTTTGAAATTGGACGGGTCCTGGTGGCTCGGGGCCTAGCTGCCGCCCAGTGGTTTGAGGCAGTCCTCGGTCACACCCTGAGAGGCCAGCTCCGCGAGGACATTGTCCAGGTAGTTGGGGTCAGGGTAGCCGTGGCCGGACAGGTTGGACATCATCTCGGTCTTGTGGTGGATCTCGTTCCACACCACGGTGTCGGGCTCGCCCGTGGTGCTCGACGTCCCCACGGTGAAGATGAGGCGCCGCATCCACGCCACTTTCAGCAGCTCCAGGACCTGTCAGGAGGGAGGGAGCCAGGGTTAGGGAGCTGCGCTGCATTTTAGGATTCATTAGGAGGTGCTATGTGTAACAGTTCAGAATCTAAACTAGATGGTTCCCACACGGTTCAAGGTTAATTACTGTTACAACAGAGACTTGTTATAATAACTAGCAGGCTTTACAGAAGCTCACAGACAATTACAAAGAGAGATGTTTGAATGTGTGAACACTTCTCACTTGAATTGATCTTTAACGTGTGGGAACCCTGACTTTAAATCTGAACAGCAGGAATGTAATGCCCAAAATGTCAATTAGTCTTTCACCTGTGCTTTATGCAAAAGGTAAAAATACAGAGAGGCTAGGTGTCAGATTTGGGGTCATCTCACATCCGTGTTGTACAGGGACAATCACACCAGGGACTCTGATGATGGAAGTGTGTCTGAGGCAGCGCAAAAAAAGGGTTGGAGGATCTACATTAATACTATTACAGAGGAATTAGAATAATTTAATCTGATTTTCCATTAGCGAATTACATCAAGGACTATTTATGGAAACTGAAAGTGAACAGCTGGCAGTTATCAGCAAGCAGGAAATGAAATAGAAACACACCATGGAAACAATGTGACTTTGTAAGGATCACAAAATGAGATGGGTTTTTTTTCTTAATTTGATGAGTGACATATGGCAATCTTGTTAGAATGTGACATGCAAAAAATACTAGTAATAGGCTACAGGTGTATGGTGCGATTTTGAAGATTCAAGGGCAGCATTACAAACATAAGAGAAAGTCTATTTTGTCATTCAGAAGGAAATCAGAACTTCTGTGATCAGTGTTCTACTTTGAGTGACTTTGTTCTTCGAGGAGTTTGCATGATGATATATCACCTCCTCACTAGACGTTTAGATCTATAATCTTAATTAGCTAGCTTAATCATCTTGTGAACCATGACTTTATTGTCAATTACAGGCCACTGTCACTGTGCCAGAGACTTATAGGTGTAGGCGGAGAGAAGTTCTATCAATGTTGTTCTAATTCCCACTGGTGGCCAACAGAGGCCGCTTAATTGCCGTCACATAACAGGCCTTTATTACAGGACAGTAGGTCCAAAGACAACACAGCCACACATCAGAAGCACATTGTTGTAACAAGAATTTGTAGGTAGGTGCTGTAACAATATATGATAGAAGAGCCCGGGAGCAGAGATTACAGGTTGGCATGTGACTCAAGGAGTGTGACATGCATGGCAGAGAAAAAGAAAAATACATTGTTAAAGTTATAGAGGTTTGATAATAAATGGCAATCCAATTTTATTGGAAAGTTTGGCTAGGGCATAGCACACTAAAGTGCTTATCTTCGGTTCTCCTGTGTACACATACTTTTGCTGTATTATTCATTCATGTATTATTTTTGTATTTCATCTCACTATGCGAATGTAAATGGATGTACATTTAATGCATTATATTATGTGATTACCTTAGTGTATAGATGAGATGTGTTATGCAATGTCAACACAGAATTTCAGTTACTTATGATATGTAATATCTCCATAATGAAAACTGAAAGAAAAACCAAGAAAAATCTGGTCACAAAAAAAGGAGACGTCTGTTATTTTTGGATGGTGCATCTGCAGCTTAAATGTCTCAGCAGTGTTACAGATGAACAGTTTTTAGCTGGGGAGGGGGAGAGAGAGAGATAGAGAGAGAGAGTGAGTGAGTGAGTGAGTGAGTGAGTGAGTGTGAGAGAGTGTGTGTGTGTGTGTGTGTGTGTGTGTGTGTGTGTGTGTGTGTGTGTGTGTGTGTGTGTGTGTGTGTGTGTGTGTGTGTGGCTGTCAAGCCTAGCAGCTGTTTTGCTTTGTACCTTCCTGCCCTTGTCGTTGTCTGGTAGGAAGCAGAAGCGAGGGAAGCCTCTGCAAGTGTATGGCTGTCCTGGGTTGGGGTGCTCCGGACCCTGGAAGAGGAGACAAACTGATTGAACCATACCACATGGAAAGATATTAAAGGCCAACTCCAGTGTATTGTCATTTTAAGATATTTCATGTGTTGCTTAGTCATGACCTGGCCTGTTGATTAACTGTTTGCTTTTCTTTCTTTTTTCAGGTCAAATGAATGAGAGGCGGGAGACCAGGGGGACGTAACGTCAAAAAATAAAAATAAAATAACACATTTTTAGAACGTGGTCACCCGACTCGCGGCCCACCTGCAGTACCTCAAAGGCCCACCAGTGCCACACTTCGGGAAACACTGCTGTAGATGATCTGGATGGAACGTACCTGTATCCCGGGCGGTATGCTGTAGATGATCCGGATGGTACGTACCTGTATCCCGGGCGGTATGCTGTAGATGATCTGGATGGTACGTACCTGTACCCCGGGCGGTATGCTGTAGATGATCCGGATGGTACGTACCTGTATCCCGGGCGGTATGCTGCAGATGATCTGGATGGTACGTACCTGTATCCTGGGCGGTATGCTGTAGATGATCCGGATGGTACGTACCTGTATCCCGGGCGGTATGCTGCAGATGATCTGGATGGTACGTACCTGTATCCCGGGCGGTATGCTGTAGATGATCTGGATGGTACGTACCTGTATCCCGGGCGGTATGCTGTAGATGATCCGGATGGTACGTACCTGTATCCCGGGCGGTATGCTGCAGATGATCTGGATGGTACGTACCTGTATCCTGGGCGGTATGCTGTAGATGATCCGGATGGTACGTACCTGTATCCCGGGCGGTATGCTGCAGATGATCTGGATGGTACGTACCTGTATCCCGGGCGGTATGCTGTAGATGATCTGGATGGTGCCACAGTCTGGGTGGCCCGGCAGCGACTGGGCTATGCTGTAGATCTCCATCTTGCCTTTGGGCTGGGTACCGGTCTTCTCTCCGTAGATTGTCTTACATGAGGGGCACTGCAGGCTCCCGTCCTACAGAGAACACACAACCAGAAAGCCACTTCTACTGGACCGATCCATACCAACCACTGATTAAATATTAATTTCTCCACTGGTAAGAGCTTTTGTTTTTCCTTCCCTTTTTTGTCGGGCTTCTAGCCATAGCTAATCCAGCTTTTGCTACAACGGTTTGGTTTGGAAACTTGTCTGCTGAGGACAGGAGACAGTTAGATAGAGTGATGCACAATGCATTCAGAATCATCAGATGCAATCTCCGCACCCCTAGCAGAAATATACCAAGGCTAGGCTTAAAAAGGAAGGCCCTGAAAATTTTAAGAGACCCGTCTCACCAAGCAAACAACCTTTTTAACCTCCTGCCCTCTCAGACAAGATAAGACAAGTATTAAGACCAAAACATCCAGGTCTCGGAACAGCACATACCCTGAAGCTGTCCGCCTTCTAAACACCCTTAATCTTACACACTAACTGTACAATTCAGATAATGCACTTGTAGCACTTTACATTGCACTTTAAACACTATATTGGGTTGCTGCCACCCCCCCCCCCCTTCCTATGGTGTTTACAGCGTTGCAGTAATGTATTAGGAGGATGCAGTTTTGTCAAATCATGTTCTTTCCATTGTTGTTTTGTATTGTGTGAATGCATGACTTTATGTGCTTGTCTTTGTATGTGAGAGCACTAAGACAAATCCCAATCAACTTGTTGACATGGCAAATAAATATTGAATTTGAATCTAATCCAAAAACTGTAAATAGTTTAGCAGACATTAATTAGTTTGACAGCTATTGAGAGTTGACTTGAGTTAAGTGTGGACCACTGATGTCATCGGAAGGCCCTGAATCATTGTGTACAGTCTTGTGATGACATCACTGGGCCACACTTAACTCAAGTTAACTCTGTCAATAACTGTCAAACTAAACGAATACCTGCAAAACTGTTTACAATTTGGGGATATGTGTGGGATCATGTGCAAAATAAATCAGCATTGTTTTTCAGTGAAGTGTCCCTTTAACACATTCAGTGCCAGCGACGCCATATGGCGTCATTAGAAATTTACCGTACAGTGCCAGCGACGCCAAATGGCGTCATAACTCGATTTTTTTTTTTTGACGGGGGGGTGTCGATCTATGCCTCTTACATCGCCTCTTACAATATTCAGAGGTATTGAATGTGTCTAACCTATTTTACAGAACCCTTAGGTGGCGACAGCGCTCTCCAGATGAGAGAACGTGGAGTGAAACACACAGAAGAAGTCATTGGGGGGAAGGAAATCGCATCGCATCCGTCCGTATGCAGCGGCTTCATTGAAGCAACGTTTAGCTGTGCCCCTGCAGCAGCCAATCTGCTATCACAATTGAGCACCTCGATGTCCGCTGCAACAGCCTCCGTGTCCGCTGCAACACATGATCAGCCGTGGATTTGTTATTATTCTCAACTCGAAGCATGGGAGCTGGTACACGCGGCTGTAAAAAAGCAGGATCTAGCAGACTTTTTCAGTGCTGAGCACAGGCAGAGAAAACGAGAAAACAGCAGAGCAGAGAGATACTCCTCCCACAACGGGGGGGGGGGGGAGGAGGAGGGGGGGAGGTGGGCACGCAGAGCCAAGTACACAACACAGACCCAGACAGCAGGACAGGGTTGGCAAACGCAAGCCAGAATATCCGATGCCCACCAGCAGCAAAAGATCAGCAAGAAGCTGCAACCAGCAGCGCATGCAGGCGCCAGCGCTGCTGGTTTCAGCTAAAAATATTATTCTTCCAAACAAAATTCCCTTGCCTTCACTGTTTTATTGAAGGAAATTATTTTTGAGGTGTGACTACATCAGAAAATTAGCTTCAGAGTCAGTGATGTGCTTGAAATGTTTAATTTCACAAAAGGCTCATTATCTCAGCTCGTAGAAAAAAAGCTCTTTTTTTCGTTCAATCAAGCTATCTTCTCCGGCTCATAACTAAAGAACGGAAAATGGGATCAATAAACTTTTTTTTGCAGGTGATAGAAGAGAGTCTCATCGTTATTTGTGCGTGTTCAGTGTTTACATAGTAATTATTAAAGAAATTATATGACTGTTTTAAAATGCATTGCGGCCTATGTGGCACAGCAAGCAACCTTTTGCCCAAGGGCCGTGGCACTGAAAGTGTTAAGGCAGAGGTTCTCAAATGTTTTTCAGCCAAGGACCCGTTACAAGATAGAAAATATACCGGGAACCCCCTCATTCTGATTTGTGATTTTTGGCTAAACTTAATTGTTTCCACGGTAACGTGATTGACTTAAATTGATAGGTTTGAGATTAGAATGTAATCCATGAACCATTTTAGATTTAAAGCATAACATATTTTTGTTGAACTATGAAGCTTTTGTAACAAAAAAAAGTTTTTATTTTCCTGAAAACTTTTCGCGGACCCCCTGGCAAAGTGCCACGGACCCCTGGGGGTCCCCAGACCCCCATTTGAGAACCACTGCTTTAAGGAGTATAAGAAGAATGGACTGACGTGGCAAAAGCTGGCTTGAGAGAGAGACAAGGGTGGAAACTGTTCATCAATGGCCTATGTTTCACAAGGAATACAAAGGCCTAAGTAAGTAAAGTAAGTAAGTCCCTTTAAGGGACAATTGAATATTCTGGGCATGAAAGAGCATATTTACAGAGGTGGGCAAATAAATATACCTGAATATGTTTTTTATTGCTGGAAATATTTGTTTTCCTGTTTAGTTAACTTGGCAGACAATTAAAAGGAAATATCCACTCCTTCACAAAATAGTAGATCTCACCATTTGTGAACACTCACAAACAACATGAATATCAGGAACAAGAGTTTTAATACTCTGTTTTGCTTTGGGACCCATTATGTCCACAAAAACAACATTGTCCATTTCTGTGGAGTTTGTCGTTTTTTGTACCTTGGTTCCATTGTTGTACATGGCCAGCATGCAGACCATATGCAAGGTGTGTCCACACTTGATGAATTTGCCCACTTTGTCTGGCGGGATGCTCTGACCGCCGTCGTCTGACAACACCGTCTCATAGCCAGAGGGATTGGACAGATGATCCATGCAGATGATACAGTCCTGAGGGTGACATGGGGAATATGTTTAGGTCTTTGTATCACAATTATTGCATACTAAATAACACTATAAAGTTAATCGACAGACTATGGATGCACCGATCAAAATACATTCTAAATAGATCATCAGCTGATCAACATATGAAATGCCCGATAACATCATAGGTGTAGGCACTAGGCAGCATGTGTTCTTTATGGTCATCTGCCATTTGACAGTTGTTTGTTTGTTTTTGTTTTTTAGGAAATATGCCCAACTCTTCTTTAATGGCCCATTTCCACCGCTGGTTTTAGCGCAGCCCCGCCCGTCGACCGACTCGCTTTTTTGTCTCATTCCACCGATCAAAAACCTGGACAGCCGGGGTTGAGTCGTGCTAGTTTTCATCCCTGCTTTGTTCCAGGGCTGTGGACCCGGTACCATACGGTGACGTGAAAACACTGCAGACGACTGATTGGTCACTGGTCAGGCAGAATCGTGTCTACTGACTGTGTCTGGATACTATCTGTCAATGGTGGATACCAGTTTAGTGGGACTTTACCTTCTCTTCTGTTATTTCCATCAGTCTTTTGTGTTGCTGCCTTCGGCTCTGGTGTAATAAAATCGATCTCCTTGCTCAGCTTTAACATGACGGTGGTTTTCAATTGTTTTGAGAGAGAAAAAGTCCGCTGCTCAGGAAGCCCTTGTAGTTGTGTGTTACGCCGGCCCCACTAGGCCGGAGGCAGGGGTTTAGCGAAGCCGTGGCTTTTCCTGGTGAGTGGCCGCCGGGGTGGTGGCTTGTCCCTTCTCCCCGTAGTGTAACCCCCATCCCCCGCGCAGCGCTTGCATGTAAATAACAACAAATTGATATCCATTCTCCTGGATGATGGTCTGATTTGTAGGTCATATAGGCACCAGTATTTCATAACCAGTTTAAAAGGTCCGTGTATGGATTTAATTTGAATGTTATAGCCTACTTGGGCTATGGGCGGAGGGCAGATATGCGGTCGCTATGACGAGCACTTGTGGGCGGAGGTGAGTAAACTTGCCGTGGAACCAAAGTCTATAGGCCAGGTAAGAGTAGAGCCATACTGTTGTTTATATGTGATGGAAATAAGCCATACGTGGCCTTATTGTGTTTAATTTCAGATAGTAGCTTGTCCCTTTCCTTTAACTCATTTCTGTAGCACTTTGAGAGTGATTGATTATTGTATTCACTATTTTCTACTGTTAATTAACACTCTTACGGTCACGTCAACTGGCTGTCATTGGACAGTCTATCTGACTTGTCATGTGAATGGTATATTACCATTGGCTGGCTCAGCTAGAGGGCGGGCCTACCTGGCAATCAAGGAGTGATTTGAAGCAGGTTTGTTTGATAGATTGAGAGCTTGTTTGGGGATAGCATGGAAGCTGAGGCGCCTTGAGAAGAGACGGCGTGTGTCCTGACTATAAGTTTAATTGCCAACCTTGAGAAAGAAGGATTGTTTTTGGTGGAGATGGAGTTGTTTGCCGACCGGTGATCGGAACCAAAACACTTCTATATCGTTTAGGTTTCAAATGAAAAAATATGTGATGCTAAAACTTCTACCTCATCCGGTGCCACAGCCACTTCCTGCATGTAGCGCTGAATCACCTCCTCAGCTCTCTGAGCGGAGGCTAAAAGAGGGGGAAAGGAGAAGACACCATGAGCAACAAATGAGTGGGGGGGAAACGGACGCTAAAATGACGAGGTGACCATACAAAAAGCCACGCAATCACATGAGACTGCTGAGATGAGATGAAATGGGATTTTCTTCACAATATGAAGTAGTTTGCGATTTAGTCTAGAATTAGACATGTAAGCAGTGTTTTGACTTTCTGGCTCCAATAAAAATGTAAATGTGAATCATACAGCGATAACGTATGGTATGACTGCTATGGGCAGGGTGAGCGATGAGTGCAAACACTGACTGATGTGGCGATCCATGTGTGGATTGCCACCATATGGTGGAAAGGTTTTCTTGCGTTCACTGGGGGTGAGGGGGTGCCGCTGTGTCCCGGCCTGGCCTTCCCTCCCACGCCTTATGTGGGCGGGGGCCGGGTCGGGGGGCATCGGTGCTCTTCATCACTGGTCGAGGGCTGCCGGTTGGTTTAGAACAGCTTAGGTAGGCGATAGATTAGCTACAGCCTAAGGCTGACCTGTTATAGTGTTCAGGCTAAAATCAGACTAGAGCAGGGTAGGATAGGCCAGATTAGGCTGTAGATTAGCTAGATACTATGTCCCAGTTAGCTCTGGTTAATGCTTAGAGTAGTCAGTTGTCTGATCTTCTCCCCCCCCCCTCTCTCTTTCCCCCTTCCCCCGCTTCTTCCCCCTTCCTGTTCTCCTCTCTTTCCATGCTCTTTCCTCCCCCACATCCCACCGCCCCCCCCTCCCTTCTCCTGCTCTCTCCTCCTTCTCCCCCCCTCTGCTCCTTCTCCTCTTCTCCCCTATTTTCCTGAATCCCTGCCACTTCCTGCTCTCCCTTCTCTCACATTCCCCCTGCTCTCCTTCCCCTGCACCCTCCCACCTCTCCTTCTCTGCCTCTCTCCTCCTCTCTGTCCTCCCCCCTCTCTCACATTCCCCCTGCTCTCCTTCCCCTGCACCCTCCCACCTCTCCTTCTCTGTTCTCTCTTCCTCCACATTTCCCATTTTTTCCCCACCCTCGCCCTAATCCGGGCCCGTATCCTACTCCCTCCCTCCACCCTAGACCCTACCTCTACTCTACCTCCCCTGTACCCTTCCACCTCTCCTTCTCTGTTCTCTCCTCCTCTCTGTCCTCTCCCCTCTCTCACATTCCCGCTGCTCTCCTTCCCCTGCGCCCTCCCACCTCTCCTTCTCTGTTCTCTCCTCCTCTCTGCCCTCTCCTCCCTCTCACATTCCCCCTGCTCTCCCTCCCCTGCACCCTCCCACCTCTCCTTCTCTGTTCTCTCCTCCTCCACATTTCCCATTTCTCCCCACCCTCGCCCTAATCCGGGCCCGTATCCTACTCCCTCCCCTCCCCCAACCCTAGACCCTACCCCTACCCTGGCTCTCCCTCCCCTGCACCCTCATCTCTCCTCCTCTGTTCTCTCCTCCTCCACATTTCCTATTTTCTCCCCACCTCCCCCCTCTCCTCCCTCTCCCTCCCTCCTCCACTCTCCTGCTTTCTTCAAATGTTCAAATGTTATCTTTATTCTGTATATTCTTGTTACTGTGTGTTAGCTAGAATCAGCTAGACATACTTTCTGTGAAGCCCTCTGAGACATGCTTATGAATTAGGGCTATATAAATAAACTTGACTTGACTTGACTTGACTGCTAATCACATACATGTATCACTACCCCTCTCGCTCTCTCATACACACACTCTTGTGAGTGTCAGGTCTGTTGGGGAACAAGATGCTGTGAACTAAGTCAACATTCGTCCTGTGGTTTGAGTTGATTACACAAGACAGCTCTATTTAATTCTATATTCTGGGAGGTTGGCTTTTCTCCCCACACTCAAGTCCCCACCTGAGAAATAAGAAAATTAATGCACTGTTTAGTGTTCAGTATCCAGGCATGAGCGCTGATGTATTTCCGAGTGCACGTTATTCAAGTTAAGAAGTGGGAGACTATGAGATTGGAAGTAGAAAATGTAATGCAAGTTCTTGATGATGCAGACATGAAAAATGTATTTAGGCAGAAATGAAGACGCAACGATGAAATGAAGCTTAATACAGAGATGAGTACGGAAATATGGGAGGCATTCAAATTTGCAGAGTTCAGGGTGTTCACACTATCATATCTAATTATCCACAAGAAAACCTACTTAAAATCTCCCACTGTGACTCTGAATTTAGTGGCTACACATAACACATTATTGATTTCAGACCAGCATAAACCACTATGTTGTGCTATTCTCTGATGGCGAATTTGAGCTAGTAGTGTAGCAGTGGCAGGTGGCAAAGCAATGTGATTGGCTGCTGATGGGTGATGTCATCCAACAGCTGTGGCCAACTAGGAAAGTTAGAAAACAAATGGCCTTCCGGAGACTGGATTGGTGGGTTGATGGCTGTGCAGTGTACTCAAAGTTATATTTAAGCAATAGATCACGACAGGCCATGGTATATGCTCATTACACCACACCTAAGGGTCGTACTTCGGCGGAGGGCGAAAACACCCTTAGGTGTAGTATAATGAGCATATATCACGGTCTGAAGTGATCTACTGCTTTTATAAAACGGTTACCAAGTATGGCAATATGAAAATTATTATTTAAATGTCTTATATCCGTGTTTAAAAAAGTGAGAAGAGCAAAAATGAGATGAGCTGTTTAGTTGATGAGCTGTGTTGTGTGGATTAAAGGTAGTCAGCCCCTCTGGCCCCTACCTTTTATCCACCCACAGTGAGTGGCTCTAGCTGTGCTATATTGACTGTGGTATATGCTCATTATACCACAGCTGTGAGCCAATCAGATTGCTTGATTTGAGAGAGCCGTTTTATAAAGCGTATTCTAAGGCTAGCTATATACAGTATATTCCATAATGACAGTGCTCACACTATTCCCTCATTTTTCATCAAACTTCCAGCACATTTTTTATATTAAAACAAATGGAGAGTAGGCACAAGATGGATAGAAAGTGCCCACATTGGAAAAGCACTGTGCCAGGGCATCACGAGCCATCTTCAGCTCATGCAGGCAGTCAGTAACACTTACTGAGGTGATGCACTTCGTCAGATGGCTTCTAGAAGATGTCTTTAACTAAGATTCTTTGACTGAGATGACCTCTATGGGGAAGTGTTGCCAACTTGGTGACTTTCTCAGATATGCGCACTTTTCAGACCCGCCCTGGTGACTTTATTCCTAAAAGTGACTATCAACAAATCAGGTTAAACTCTTTAAAGTGTTTTAATTACAGAGCCTGTTTGTTTTCGAGAGGAGGGATCCTCAACTATAATCCGGCTTGCAGTACAAACCTCCTGAATGATGAACACGGATGAATACTAATAAACAGGCTGTGCAGTGGGCATCCGGGTAGTGTAGCGGTAGATTCCCTGACTACCAACACAAGGGCCGCAGGTTCACGCCCCCATGTTACCTCCAGCTTAGTCAGGCGTCCATACAGGTACCATTGGCTGTGTCTGCGGGTCAGAAGCCGGATTAAGGGTGTGTGTCCTGGTCGCTGCATTAGCGTCTCCTCTGGTCAGTCGGGGGACCTGTTCAGGGCGGAAGGTAACTGGTGAGAACAGCGTGATCCTCCCACGTGCTATGTCCTGCCAGTGAAGCTCCCCGCTGTCAGGTGAAATGAAGTGGCTGGCAAGTGTGCACGTGTCCGAGGAAGCATGGTGCTGGTCTACGGCTCTCACCAGATCGGCAGAGGGTGGAGCAGCGACCGAGACAGCAGGGGGAAATTAGCCAAGCACAATTAGGGAGAAAATGGGTGAAAAATCAGAAATAAATAAATAAACAAACAAACAAAAAACAAGCTGTGCAGCTAGAAACAGGGTGAGCTAATGTTAGCAACAGCGCGGCTAGCAGCCCCATCCGCCTAAGTCCGTTTGGGGAAACATTGCTTTTAACGTGAAGCAGCTATATTCAGCGTTTTTACCTGTTGTAATTACAGGGTCCGTTTGTCCTTGTGAACAATGAGGACTGGGGACTGGAGCCCTCGGGAGTCGCGGGGTCTTGCTACGGCTCTGCAGGGGTGGCGGGGTTGATTTTGAGATAATCACGGGTAATGGGGCGGGCACGGGTCTTATATTGATGGGTCTGGGCGGGCATAGGTTTGCAAAATTGGACCCGTGCAGGACTCTGCATTAGGTGGGTTTACGTTGGAAAGTGAAGGGTTTGTTTTCTAATAGATATTTTCTTTAACTCATTGAGTGCCAATGACGACTAAAGTCGTCAATTCAAAAAGTAACGTTCAGTGCCAATGACGACTAAAGTCGTCAATTGCGTTTTTTGACCGTGGGACGTGGATCAAAGCCTATTACATCTCCTATAAAAATATGGGAGCTATTGAATGTGTATAACCTATTTTACAGACCCATTAGGTGGCGACAGTGCTCTCCAGATTAGAGAAAGTTGAGGAAAAAAAGGCAGAAAAAGCCCCGTGATCAAAGAGAATCCGATGCATGAGCCAGAGCGGCACAGATTGCTCTGGCTGCCTGGAGCCAACGTTAGCTGCGAACAGCAGTCAATCCGCTCCCACAAATGTCTCTGTCTCTGCTGCATAGCTTCTCCACACGATTAGCCGCCAGAAAATAAAACCAAAGCCAAACCATTCTCATGAGAATGGTTTGGCTTTCAGTGTCGCGCTGGGAGCCGGCGCACAAGGCTGAGCGCTCCGAAAATAGACTGGGTGCAGCGCACTTTGAAACGCGCAGCAGAAAGCCTATAATCGGACGCAGCTTCATCCCAGCTCACAACCGAAACCCCAGAAACGCAGACGAACGCGAGCCCCATCCAGACTCCCCCGACGAGCGGCCGCCATCTGAACGTGGATCCGTGAGGCAGCAGAGCCTGCCATAGCAGGCAGCCGCAGCAGAGACTCGCCTGACACACGCAGCAGCCAGCACAGCGAGCAGAGCCACCAGAGACACTCCCACGGAGGAGTTTGGAGTTGAGGGGGGTGTGGGTGCTGTTTATTGAAGGAAATTACTGTTCAGATGTTTCAGGTCAGAAATATTAGTTTCAGAGTCAGTGATTTGCTTGAAATGCTTCATTTCACAAAAGGCTCAATATCTCAGCTTGTAGATGGAAACGCCTGTTTTTGCTGTTTTTGACCTATCTTCTCCGGCTGATAACTAAAGAACGGAATATGATATCAATAAACTTTTTTTTGCTGCTGATACAATAGAGTCTCATCGTTCTTTGTGCATGTTCGGTGTTTACATAGTAATATCACACAATATTCTGTGGGCCTTGAGACATCACTGAAAACGCTCTGAAACTCTGGCACTGGGAGCGTCCGTTCTCCAAAAGTGGCTGGCACTCAATGAGTTAATCAATCACCAAAATGCTATAAAGCTTTTTAAACATATTTCATTGCAGGGTGATGTCTTTGGTGTATGATTGTTTTAATCAATCAGTTAAACGTAAAAAATCTTATTTTAGGGGTAAAAAAGAAAACATCTGATCATCCTGCAATGAAATATGTTTGAAAATTCGTATAGCATTTAGGTGATTGATCTAATTATCTGTTAGAAAACAAAACATTCACTTTAGTAGTCCCCCTCCTTCACCATTTTCAATTGTGGTTGATGGACATGATCTCTGTTATACGGAGGTTGCTGAGAACCAACTCACTAGGAAATTTCGAACTAGCTGGGACCCATTTCTAGCCTACCTCGATGAGGTTAGGGGTGACGGGTGACTCGCCTGGCTGTTTTCTCATGGACCCCTCGCGTGGGATCAGCATTGGTTCTTGCGTGAGCAGAGCAATGCAGCTTCTCTGCACAAAATGATGAATTTCCCTGCTCACATGGTCCTACGGCGTTATTATGGAACCCACCGCGGTTCGGGCAAAACCACGCCCTGTGCCCGCCTACGCAGCAGTCAAGCGCTGGGATTGATTGATAACGCTGATGAAGGCTACCCGCTGAAACGTGTACGTTGTGCTGCTGTACAAGCTAAGTAGCCTATTAAAAACACCTAAAGGACTTTTTTGAGTGCTGGCCTTTTGTTCTCTTTTAAGCGTTGCGATTGGCCAGGCACCAATGAGGTCTCGTCACTCAATAGGAAATAAGGCTTGATGACTGAACTTCTCTTAAAATTCCCAAGGAAGAAAAACAACAAACATCTGAATAATGTCATGTCAGGGCAGAAGTGCAGAAACGCCCGTTGGATGAGCCGTGGGTGGCGGCAGTACAAATCAATTGGCAACTTTGATATTTCATCTACGCATTGAAGCCGTGGTCTCCCTCCTGTGTGTAATTGCGCAGCGCCAGCTCACCTGATCCAGCCGCTTTGATCTCTGTTATAGCTCCCGATTCGTATGCCACAAGCGAGAATATGAACTTGTATATTGCTACAATTAACTCATTAACAGTGTGTAACAGAATACATTCAGTGGGCAACAGAATAGCCTAGATACCAGCAGCCACAACGCCAACTGGGCCAAGTTAGAGAAAGCGTGTTACACCAGAATACGGGACTATCTGGAGAAAACAAAACAAATGAAAAGTCTGAGATGACATGTTGTTTTGTTGTGGAATGCGCAGTGCATGGAGACCTGCACGGCTGCCTTGACCGAATAGAGGTGAGCATTGCTTCTTTGTGAAGAAGGAATGGAAAATTTGCGCTATCTCAATTTGGCCATTCCAGCGATAATTATAATAATTTTGAGCATATTATGCATCATAATTTAATATTTTATTTCATGACCAGATGTGGCCTTTCTAATCTCATATAGCATATAAATCGAGTTTATGTGCTTTTGTCCCATGCATGATGCCCTCGCGCTGCCTACAGTATATGATTTATATTCACGCTGAACATTTGTTTCACAAGCGAAAATAATTTTGTTCGGGGCACCGTTAATGAAATCGCCGGGCTGGGCGCAGTGTTTGTGGTGTGGGAGGGGCCTAGGCACAGTGTTTGTGGTGTGGGAGATTCGAGCTGTCAAGAGGCAAGAGCTGTAAAAAGGGAACAAAAGACTCGCTCCTGGCCAATCCCGGCGCTTGACTGCTGCGTAGGCGGGCACAGGGCGTGGTTTTGCCGGAACCGTGGTGGGTTCCATAATAACGCGGTCCTAGGGAGGAAACAGGGCTGTTGTGGCTGCGTTGTATTCCCCAGCTCCAGTAACAATAGGCGGGCTGCCAAACAGCACCCCCTGCCGCCTGCGTGGGCAAGCCAACCACTTGTGAACAACTTTCCAACATTCTAAGCACTTCCTTCCTACTCCCCGAGTTGGCGTGAAGCTCATGCTTTGCTCGAAATGAATCATCCAGGGTCTGTGTTGGTGACAGACACGAAAAACATAAACAGCTAACAGCTGTGCTAACTGGGCCTGATGCTTTTGCCAACTTGAGTGGGCTCCATGGAGCTGTATGAAACAGGCTATCAAAGAATATTATATATTTGAATATATATTTGAATATAAAAATGAAAAGAATATATGAAAATTAATATTAAAATTATAAAAAAATGTATATATATTTTGTTTACATTTAACCAGGTTAAAAAAAATGGCCAAGAGGGCAACATAAAAACATACATTGTTTGCATAGTTATTAAAAACATTACAAAAGTGTAGGCTACTACTGTATTAGTACTGACTGAATAAATATGGGGGAAAAACAATGTTTATGTTGAGAGAAAAAAAGTTAAAATAAATATACCAAGTAGTTATATAAGCTCTCTGGTTGTATTGGTTTGCCTTGCCACGCACGCAAAAAAAAGAAAAAGAAAAACAATTATTTGAATATATTGGAACGAATATGTTATGTTTAGAGGGAATATTTGAATATAATTTTGGGCCAATTTTGACAGCCCTAGTCTCCTGGAATACAGAGACCAAGGAGAGGATTTGGAGAAAAGTCAGCAAGGAAGTTGGATGACCTTGGAAGTTATGAAAATATGAGTCTGTTACTTTATTCCAGCTATCAGTTGTTCCTTATGCCGGGAGAGCTAGCTATGCTAGGCTAATGGCTGTGCTAACTGGACTTTGGCTTCTGCCAAATTGATTCAAACTAAATACCACTCAGTCCAACATCCTTGCTGACTTTTTTCAAACCCCTCTCGTTTTTATTGTGGTCTTGATATGCCAGGAGCAGTATACAACTGGTGTTGTATACTGTAGCTCCGGAGTCCTCCATTTAGCGAACGGAGTGCTGCCGTGTCTGGTCGCGCATGCGCCAACTCACACCGTGCTTGGGTGCATGGCCGAACAAATGGTGTAACGTGACATGTAAGAAGAACTTCATCAGTCAGTGACTCACTCACTGCCACCATCCAGCCGACACACATGGCATGGGCCTGTACGGAATCGGTACATGTATTTTTAACTTTCTAAAGTTGAGGAAAGTTCAGCTTTTTGGAGAAGCACTTTTTGCTGACCAATAACAGGATGTTTGAAGGATGGTGGATATCTCGTCTCACTATTTGCACCAAATTGCGCAACCTGTCCTACGTTATCAGTGCAAAAATGCAGTGGAGGGTGGCAGCATGTTTCTTACAAAAGAAAAGTGGAATAGTACGGGCATGCCCTATGAACAGCATATGAAAATGGATGGATGTGAATTGAGGCAGGGTGAAATGGTCCTGGTGCACATGAGACGGAGAGAGGAGGCAGAGGTGGTGGCGTGGTAGCTACCTCTCCTGTGCTGCCTCTTTGGCCTCCTAACTGAACTGCTGTGGCTGCTGGCTGGGGGGAGGAGAGGAGGAGGGAGAGAGAAAGGAACAGGCTGCTGCTGCGGCTGCTGTTGAGGGAGGGGGGCACTGGTGAAGTGCACGCCAAGTCCCACTGCTGACATCAAAATGGAGGCCATGCCTGGAGTGGGGTGGGTGGGGTGGAGTGGGGGCAGGTAAGGGTGGAGAGCCAGTGGAGATATGCAGGAAGGAGAAGCAGGGAGGAACAAATCAAAAGGATGAGAAATGTAGCAGCAACTCATGCTTCCACCGCAGGATCAAGTCATTCATGTTTCAAGCATGGCTAGGTCTGGACCCAGCTATACTGCAGACATTATGCATGACTAGGTCTGGACCCAGCTATACTGCAGACATCAAGCATGGATAGGTCTGGACCCAGCTACAGTATACTGCAGACATCATGCATGACTAGGTCTGGACCCAGCTATACTGCAGACATTATGCATGGCTAGGTCTGGACCCAACTATACTGCAGACATTATGCATGGCTAGGTCTGGACCCAGCTATACTGCAGACATCAAGCATGGCTAGGTCTGGACCCAGCTATACTGCAGACATCAAGCATGGCTAGGTCTGGACCCAGCTATACTGCAGACATCAAGCATGGCTAGGTCTGGACCCAGCTATACTGCAGACATCAAGCATGGCTAGGTCTGGACCCAGCTATACTGCAGACATCGATCATGCATGGCTAGGTCTGGACCCAGCTATACTGCAGACATCGATCATGCATGGCTAGGTCTGGACCCAGCTATACTGCAGACATCTTGGTTGCCCGGGACTGCAGATGCAAATTAGCCTCTTGGCTAACTCTGACACATTTACATTGAAGTGTGAACTAAAATGTTCATCAATGTGTACTGTCCCTGCGAAATAAATAAAAGAAAGAAGGAAAAGAGCCAGAGCTCTTCAGACTGTCCCTCAGCCTAGACTTGAGAATAAAAGTGATCCATTCTGACTTTAGCCTAGCTTAGACTTGAGAATAAAGTGTTTTTTTTTTTTATTATTTTATTTATTCCCCCCCCTGATTTTTCACCCATTTTCTCCCCAATCGTACTTGGCCAATTTCCCCCCTGCTGCCCCAGTCGCTGCTCCACCCTCTGCCAATCTGGGAAGAGCCGTAGACGAGCACCATGCCTCCTCCAACACATGTGCCGTTGCCAGCCGCTTCTTTTCACCTGACAGCGGGGAGCTTCACCGGCAGGACATAGCACATGGGAGGATCACGCTATTCCCACCAGTTACCTTCCACCCCGAACAGGCGACTGACCAGAGGAGGCGCTAGTGCAGCGATCAGGATGCATACATTCCCTCAATCCGGCTTCCCACCCACAGATACCAGCCAATCATGCCTTTATGGATGCCCGACCAAGCTGGAGGTAACACAGTTGCGAGAACCTGCGACCCTCATGTTGGTAGGCAGGGAATCTCCCGCTACACTACCCGGACGCCAACGAGAATAAAGTGATTTTACCATTAGGACCTCTAGACTGCCTGAAGAATTTAGGCTGCTAATTCAGCATCATTTGCTGGAATTATTTCTTCTTTTTCTCTGCAGCTCAGAAACTATACTTCTTACAGCCACCATATTTGTCAAGCAGGTTCCTATGGCCCCCCACTACTCAGGCAGCCCATGCATATTGGTCGCATGATGGTGCTATAACAAGCAACTTTACATTTTTGCTAACTTACCTGCAAATAAGTAGTACCGTAGTTTCCTGAAGAAAATCGGACGCTCCAACTATGTATTTTGCCTGGTAAATTACCATGCCTCATAATTTTACGTTCATAATGTGGTGAATGCACAAGTAACATGTACATGAGAGCATTTTGATGCTGTTGGACTTTGTATTTGGTGACTTAACGGGGGTAGGCTAGCCTAGTATCGCAGACTACCAGTCACTTAGCCAACTAGCAGGAGGGTGTGTAACTACTTTTCTACTGCACGACGTGCACAGAGAAGAGAAGGTCATTATATTTTCTCATCTTAGTATCGAGAATATGGCAAATGGGCAAATCTCCCAAGATGTTGGTGTTCCTCTTAGTGGTTAGCACTGTCAATAAGATGCTGCAGTATCACAATCATTCCATTTGATTAGTTTCTCCACCGCAAGTAAAGCATCAGCATCTCATGTGGAAGATTCGGGTTCAAATCCAGTCTTGTCATTTCTGTTGATAAACTTAACAATCGGCCACAAAAACTGTCTACGTGTATCAACATTAAGTCTCAGTAATTAACACTAATCAACAGCCCATCTAGGTCTAAGCAATTTAGAACATTTTACACATAGCTTCTATCCCCTTCTTTACATCAAAGTCAGCTATTTCAATTCCAATGGTCTCCATTACAGATGCCAGGCCAGTATGAACCGTTCTGTGCGCTCACTTGGTCTAATTTGACAGATCCCAGGGTTACATCCTTACAAAAACACCTGTTAGGGATGGTAGGTGGCAGGAATTATGCATCAAACAGTGGGGAGGAAAAATAATATATGCAAAAGCTATAAAATACAGCACCGACTATCATTGATGTGACTGATATATTTGGAGAAGAAACCACATGCATGACCTTTAATTGTTAACTCATCTTGTGGTGTAGTGAGTTCAGTGTTAAAGTATCACTTTCAGCCCAGTATGGCAGTGAAATCAAACAGTGAATACTCACTTCGAGTTAATTGTGCAATTTCACAACAATAACATACAGCCTGCAAAGTGTGATATTATAGAAAATAAAAAGGTCCTGTATGCTGCAATTTTAAATGAATGTTTGTCATGATAATGCACAAGCAACTTGGTGCATGGAGAATAAAACAGTGATTCTAACAGAACCAACTTCAAACCATGGCACAATTTGAGTGCCATTATCATGATTTAGTCAAATGCTGTTAACACTTACAATTGCTTATTTAAATTAGACTTTTTCCACATCAATTCTGATTACAGTAAGTTGTCATCAATCATGAGCCAATATAAAAAATAAACTACAAAAACTATTCCATCCAAAAATGTCAAAACCCTCCCAAGAAATGCGTGATCAAACTGAATTTCAAAAAGAAATACACATGAAGAATCATTCCTGCATAGGGTACTGTTGCTTTAAAAAAAAACATTGAACTAAAACTGTATGCACTGTGATGCTTTATTTGAGTTATGCAATAACTCCTTCAATATAGTTGCTGTATGCTGAAAGATTTAAAAAAATGTAAATGATTGGAATTTAAGTGCTTTGTCAAACCAAACAATACTCGATAAAACATTCCATGGGCCATGGTGCTGTGGCCAGCAAGGTCATGCATGTTGTCGCTCTCTTGTCATGAAATATTCCGTATTGGCAGCAATCATATTCATTTTCTGGGATTTTCGCCGGTGCATTGTGTTAGTCCTGACTTTTATTTTCAAGTGTTCTTGACGAGTGTTTAACCATGAGCCATCAAACAAAAACCAAGTGCCTGGTGCAGCGGTCTGTCACTCACCATGTCTAGACTGAAAAGTAAAGGCTTTTGAAATGTGTCTGTCACTCACCATGTCTAGACTGAAAAGTAAAGGCTTTTGAAATGTGTCTGTCGCTCACCATGTCTAGACTGAAAAGTAAAGGCTTTTGAAATGTGTCTGTCGCTCACCATGTCTAGACTGAAAAGTAAAGGCTTTTGAAATGTGTCTGTCCCTCACCATGTCTAGACTGTAAAGTAAAAGCTTTTCAAATCAGGGCCCATTGGCCCAATGCTTTGGACTTTACTGCCTGAGGATGTTAGTGTCGGCTCTCAATAAAAACACAAGCCGTGTGGAGTGGATGTTTGACTATGCAGTGGTGGTGTAATCGATATGGGGATATCGGTTTATCCCCGTTGTTTTGGGTTTTATGCCGCTGGAGTTTGCTTGAGGTTTGGGATGTGTGCATTTTGTACCTCAAATCGTTAAAGGATGAGTTCCTCTAAAATGAAAACTCAGTCATTATCACCCCCATACAGGTGGAAGGTTGGGTGAAGGTTTTTTAGTCTGTAAAACATTTGTGAAGCTTTCCAGAGAGACAGAGTTACAGCATTCTCCTGCACACGTGAATGGTGACCAACTTTAAAAAGTAAAAAAAAAAAAGATGAAAAATGAAATGCCTCCATATTGCTCGTCTGGCGTAATCCAAGTCTCCAGAAGCCCCGAGATGCCAAGTTGACTTGAAAAGACACCATTTACACCATGCGTTTAGCTGAAATCTTCACTGTTGCCGTGAGTTGAAAGTCCCGTTTTCACAGGTACAGTGAGGATTTCAGCTAAAAACAGGGTGTAATTTACGTCTTTTCAAGTCAAATTGGCTTCTCTGGGCTTCTGCAGACTTTGATTACACCAAAAGAGCAGTATGGAGGCATTTTATGTTTGTTTTTTCTAGTTTTTGATTTTTTAATGTTTGAAAGTTGGTCACCATTCACTTCAGTTGTTCAGGAGAATGCTGTAACTCTGCTTCCCAGGAAAAGTCCACGTGTTTTTGGGACTAAAAAATACCAGTGAGTCGATAATGACTGAATTTTCATTTTTGGATGAACTTAACCTTTAATTTGTGGAAGCATTTATGTAGCATGTTCTTCCTAAACAGATTGACACTCACAAGACAAATGCAGAGAACT
This sequence comes from Poromitra crassiceps, assembly GCF_964638095.1. NCBI lineage: Eukaryota > Metazoa > Chordata > Actinopteri > Beryciformes > Melamphaidae > Poromitra > Poromitra crassiceps. The sequence goes on from NC_139623.1 coordinate 17,006,629, forward strand.
GGCACACTGTATGATAAACATATACAAAGAAACAAAATCACACTGAATAAAACCTGCAGCAGATTCAGTGAGGTGCAGAGTCAGACTAGAGTGAGCAGAAACATTCCGGATGGATGGTAAGTGACCTGTTTACCTGCCAGGGCAGAGCTCACGCTGGTGGATCCGTTCAGCTGGACAGAGATGGAAGGAACACTGCGGGACAGGAAACGAAACAAAGATGTCGACACAGTCAACACAGCAGCAGTGATCACCAGGGAGAAAGCAAACAAGGGCAATTTGGGATTTCAATTTTGGATCTAAAGTACTTGACCGAATTGACCCTATAGTAGTTTGACAAGCACATTTTACATGTCTCACATCTACATTCTAGTCTATCCCATTCTATTCCCTCGAAAAGAAACTTGAACAAACAAATCGCTTGCCTGAGAAGTGATTGCACTTCAAGGAGGCAAAATCTATCCAAAAATTACTGATGTTTGATACCTTAAATTTCATTTTTCCTACTCTCAGACACACACAAAACAGTAATAAAGCACTGTTAAAATTGCCCACATAAAACATGCTAATATTTGAATTAAAAAGTAATATTTTATACAGTGATGGATTATACCTCTCAAGCAAGCAATGTTCCTCTATTGCTTTTAACACCAGCAAAAATAGAGCAGTTATTACGCGAACATATTTCAGTGTTACAAGCAATTGTTTTCCCCATTGCAGGTAAGTCAAAGGCTCACTAAAACCCATCTTTAGAATTTAGTCTTGCTACACAGAGAACTGTGTTCACGTTTGGCAGACACCTTAGGCCAAATAATAAAAATGCCAAATAATAAAAATGTGGTTGTGCATGATTGATGATTAACAATTATCAGGGTTTGTTTTTTGTCATAGCTTATCTAGCCCAATTGTCAATCGTCCGAATTGTGACTACATAAATGTGATGTGTAATATCACATATGATATACATGTATGTTGATCAAAAAATACCCCAAAATACAACCTGCCTGTATCAATATAACAATCAGTAAAGGTCTGTTGCTTTAACTGACCGTCACCGAACTGAATAATCGATCTGTTGCACCATATAGCTGTAATTTTTCCACACCCAACACTTACAGCAATATGACTGCATAATACATCCTTACACAAACAAACAAAAAGAAAGAAAAGACAAAAACTAGAAATAAAATGACCAACAACACACAAAAGAGCAAATAGAAATATAGCTGCTGCGCAGCATATGGGTCGTGGCAGGGCAGTGATGACATCATCAGTGATGTCACAATGCACGCTCAAGTGACATCACTGATGACATCATCATAAGTGTGTGTGTGTGTGTGTGTGTGTGTTTTGTCAGGATGGTGAGGGCATGTCCCTCCTTTCCCCAGTATGGCAAAGGCATTGATGTATTGTTCTTTAGGCTATACAAGGGGGCAGAATTCAAATTGCACACTTCAACTATTGTGACAGGAAAATCTTGTCAATTTTTTTCATCAAGTTTGGAGCTTTATTTAGCAAGAATTTGCATTAGCTGTTTACAGTACCATTTACAGTAAAACATGTTGACGCACTGTGGGCAAACTTTTTGATCAATCCAAAATCTGTAACGATGCAGATGCTGAAGTTTGGTGTCGTTTGAAGAAAAATTTTGGGAAGAGTAGGGTTAAATTAGTTTGACAGTTTTGCAGTCTTTGGACTTCATACACACATTTCTGTGAAAGTTGCAAAGCCGTAGCACATATGCCTGATTTGAATTTTCAAAGTTTTAAACTTTAGACGGTCGCTGTAGCATCAGGACTATTGCCGCCAAATTCGCGTCAACAAAGTTTGGCATGGGACTGGACCTTTGTGCAAAGTTTGGTTTATTTTCATGCATGGGATGTCCAACTTCCCGGGAGAAGAAGAATATTGGCAAATACAAAGAGTGGCCCTGCCACTAATTATAGCTAGTGCGCAGCAATGGGTCGTGGCCGGGCACAGATGACATCATCAGTGATGTCACAACACTGATGTCACAACACTGAAGAAATCACTGATGTCACAATGCACAATTGCTCAAGTCGCATCACTGATGATGTCACTTCTGACATCATAAGTGTGTGTGTGTGTGTGTGTGTGTGTGTGTGTGTGTGTGTGTGTGTGTGTGTTTTTTCCCAGGATGGCTAGGGCAGAATTCAAAATAGTCAAAAATTCTGTTTTTGAGATACAATTCTGAGATTTTGCACACTTCAACTACTGTGACGGCAAAATCTTGTCTGAATCAAGCTTTATTTTGCAAGAATTTGCAGTAGCTGTTTCTGTTTACTGTGTTAAACAGCCTTCCAGGGAGAACATAAACTAAAAGTATCAGTGCTGTAGGAATTGTTTTCTAATTCTAAATAATGTGTCAGCCTCAAACAAACTAAGTGGGTATTATGTGCATTTTGACCCTGGTTCTTCAGCCACTTGCCAGCTAGGAGCACATGGGAAAACAATGGGAGGAAATGTGTCAGTGCTATAATGAGGCTGCTTTGACATTAGCCAGCCTACTGACCAAAGGAAGCTTTGCATGACATACTGTATCTGCCGTCCTAATGTTCTACTACAATGAAGGGAAAGACAGCTCTTCTGTTCTTTCCCGTTCAGTTTTACTGCACTAGGCGGCCTCGCCCGCCCTGCAGCTCACTGAGCTGGCCCTGCAGCTCGCATACGCAGCTCGGCCGTTGTGCGGGATCACTTGGTCTAATGACAACACTGATGATGTCACAAACTGATGATGTTAGAACTTCGCATCACTGATGACATCACAATGCTCTTATTACATCACTGATGATGTCACATCTTGATGTCACCAGACTCCCACATCTTTTTTGTGACATCACTGATAACTGATGATGTCACAGTGGGATTTATGACATCACAGTGGGACATGGGACGGACAGACAGAGCCCCAGCTCCGATGATGATGATAAAAAGGAAAACTACGTCGTCAGAAGGGGGACCCGCTCAGAAAAAACAAACAGGACAAGTCGAACAACAAGGCACTTCTAGCTGTAACGTCAACGTAACACCGAGTAACATCAGTGTCAGTGATGTTTACCGTTACGTTATTGACGATGAAGAATCTGATCTCGATAATGTTAATAATAACGTTAATCCTCCTTATGCCGAGTGCCAATGATTTTCGCCACTCAAATGGCGTTTCTCATAAAGCAGCCGTGAAAATCTGGTGGAAGCATTTTCAATAAAAAGTGAAATGACACACAGATGGTTTATAGTCACTTCAATAGAACTCTCCCCAATGCAAAATTCTAACAGGTTTAGTTGCCAGTAATGACAGTAAGAAAGGCAGATGTAGTGAGCAAAGATGGATGATTTAATATTCCATAGCTCTGACCTAACCAAATCTAACTGACATCACTATTGTGAACACAAAACAAAGAACACTTCTGATATAATATGATATTAGTGTTTTAGTAGAGTGTATCACTCAATACAAAAAATAAAGGCTTTCATAGAACCAAAAGCCTATGGCTTAGTCTGCAGAAAAAACATGACAAAAGCCATAGTAATTTAGACTCAGGTGTGCATAAACTACTTCCTTTTTTAAATACAAAAATGTTGGACAGGAGAAGCAGGTATTTGTCGGTTATAGTATCGCCTGAAAAAATCCCCCCCAAAGTCTATAGATCCCCCCCAAAATCTATAATTCCCCCCTAGTTTGCAAAGTGAATTTTAAGCCCTGATGATGATGAAGATGATTCCGGGACAAAATTGAAACAGAGAACATTGCCCACATGCTCCCTTTTATAATAACTAGGGATCTCTCATGCTCGATTCCTAGGCTCGCCCGTCCTACAGCTCACCAAGCTGGCCCTGCAGCTCGCATTCGCAGCTTGCTCGGCTGCTGTGTGGCCAATGAGACCAGCATCACTGATGATGTCAGATTTATGACATTGCTGATGTCACAGTGGGATTTATGACATCACTGATGATGTCACAGTGGGATTTATGACATCACTGGGATTTATGGCATCACTGATGATGTCAGTGGATTTATGACATCACTGATGATGTCACAGTGGGAGGGATTTATTACATCACGGATGATGTCACAGTAGGATTTATGACACACATCACAGTGGGACAGAGAAAGAGAGAAACAGACAGAGCCCCATCTCCCATTTATGTTGGGATGATGAAAGGCTAAAGTGCACCAGTATGCAGCGTATGCATGTTGTAAAATAAGAAACAATAGGTTGACAGTCCTTCAAGATAAAAAACAAGGCTAGGTCGAAACCTAGTGTATGGCCAGCGCAGAAAAGTGATGACGAGCCTGTTGGTTGTAGCAGGCAGCGACATTGTTAATGTGGAGGGCTGTCGGTGGCAAACGTATGAAGGATTTAATGGGAAATCAGTATGGTAAGAAAGCCCTAGAAAATAATTATTTAATTATGTACTTGCATTTAATAAAACATTTTATTATGATACATTCATGTGTGTGTGTGTATGTGTGTGTGTGTGTGTGTGTGTGTGTGTGTGTGTGTGTGTGTGCGTGTGCACACGCGCGTGTGTATTTATTGTGAAATTCTAAAAGATGTGTATTTGTTGCATTAAAAGGACCCCACCCCCATCGTAAAAGCTATGGTTCCAAAGTTATGGGCCAAAATGTAAAGAGGGCAGCTATAGCGCCACCGTGAGGTCAATTGGTGTAATTTTTTAGGCCAGAGTAGAAGGGTACTCTATTGGCCCATTTCCACCGCTGGTATCAACGCGGCCCCGCACAGCTCGTCTCGCTTTTTTGTCTCATTCCACCGATCAAAAACGTGGACAGCCCGGGTTGAGTCGGGGTTGAGTCGTGCTGCTTTTGGTCCCTGCTCTGTTGAGGTTCTAGGGCTGTGGACCTGGTACCATACGGTGACGTGAAAACACTGCAGACGACTGATTGGTCAGGCAGAATCGTGTTTACTGTAGGCATCTACTGTCAATGCTGGATACCAGTTTAGTTAGCTTACCTTCTCTTCTGTTATGTTATTTCCATCAGTCTTTTGTGTTGCTGCCTTCGGCACTGGTGAAATAAAATCGATCTCCTTGCTCAGCTTTAACATGCGTGGTTTTCAATTGTTTTGAGAGAGAAAAAAGTCCGCTCCTCGGGAAGCCCTTTGTAGTTGGCTCCGCTAGGCCGCAGGCGAAGCCGCGGTCTTGCCTGTTGAGCTGCCGCTGGGGTTCTCCTTGTAGCGCCTCTCCCGTCCCCGCGCAGTGCATGCATGTGAGTTTGAGTCGATTGTCACATTTGCCCATGTACACTGTAGGTCAGTGATACTCAACTGGCGGCCCCGTGGAATTGCAAAAAAAAAAAAAATTTTTTTTTTACAGTGCACCTGAACGCAACATGCAAGATACCCGCTGAATAAGTGTCCAAATGTTCATGTAATTCTGGCCAATACTCACACTTCTGTATAGCATTTCAGTCTGCTTCAGACGTTATATTTATAGCCTACTTCGGCTATGGGCGGAGGGCAGATATGCGGTCGCTATGACGACCAGGTGTGGGCGGAGGCAAGTAAACTTGCTATGGAAACAGAGTCTATATCAAGTAGAGCCGAGTAATACCAGATAGAGTGGAGCTGTACTGTGCTGTTATATGTGGTGGAAATGAGCCATATGAGCCTATGTACCCAATTTGGGAACAGTCGCTCTTATGGTTTGTGAGCTACGGGTACTTATTGTTGCCATAGCGCCCCCTACAGTCGAAATTACACAATTTTTTTTTTTTTTATCAGCTCAGAGTACATAGCTGCACACCTGTACCAAGGTTCATTCGCAACGGACAATGCATTCTGGAGTTAGCACGATTTTTGTGAACTAGGCCACACCCACAAAAGTTCAGAAGTCGATTATATCTATATATATACCAAACACACTGTGTGATGTGGTTTGGTGAAGATTGGACAAAATTTGAAGGAGAAATAGCAGAGAAAAAACGCTTTTGGAGAAAATTCAAAAAGGCTGAATATCTAGTTAAGATGGAAATGGGCGGGGGCTCTATCAGCAGATGCGGAACGACCCAAGGAGTCCAGGGAAAAAATAATTTTGATTGTAGATGCTACGGTTCAAAAGTTATGGACCAAAACGTAAAGAGGGCTGTTATAGCGCCACCTAGTGGTCAACTAGTGTAATTTTTCCGCCCATAGTAAAAGGTGACTCTGTGAACCTACCTACCAAGTTCGGTAGCGGCAGGTCTTATGGTTTCTGAGTGGGACCAAATCGGCTTGCAAATTGGTGACTAAATTGGGTGGGCAAACCCTGTTATAGGGCCTGCGCCCTGCATGTGCTGGCCAAAAATCTATCCGCAAAATTGCAGACCTAGTCTATTTTAATACTAGCATCACAAACAACATGCCAGGGATGCACAGATATGAACATTTTGGCCAATACCGATAACCAATATTCACATTGCCGTTATGGCTGACATTTACAGATTAAGATATGATTCTATATTAAAAAAAATATATGATAATCAAAATTTGAAAAACACAAGCACTGAATTTGAAAAAGTAATGTCTTTCTTTATTTCCAAAACATTTGGAAAAGCCTATAAATCATATATTTAGAGCATTATTTCCTTTCAAAATGAACATGTTGGCCGATACCGATAACCAATATTAACATTGCTGTTATTTTGCTCATCGGACCGATACCGATATATTAAAAAAATTACTAACATCAGCCGACGATCCCGATATGATTGCCGATATATTGTGCATCCCTATTCCCTACACAACATGCAGAACATTACTTCAAGCACTGCAACAATGAAGAAGATGAATGTATCAAACATGACCTGATGACACTAATATTGTGTCCCATGGGGAGATATTCAGCATTGTGCTGTTATTTATTTCTGGTAGCTGAGAGTAGGCTAAATCAAAGTTATGGAATGAGATTAGAGCCAGCAGAATGTGTGTTTGGATGGCACATTCACGACACTCAGTGTGTCTATGCAAGTTGTTATTTATGCTGCTAGAAATACAATAGGCGAGAATGGAGGCTGGAAGTGACAGTCATAGACTGAATGTGTGGATGTGAAAATCCCCAGGGCTTTTCTACTAGTGTGAAGCCATGCTGCAGAAGAGCCAAAACAAACATTACACACCCAGATTACGTTTGGCATTTCTGCCTTACTGGATAGTTCACAGAAACAGAAGAGAGAGGAACAGACAACATGTGACAATGGTCCCAGGCTGGATGTTAAGTGATTTTGAACTTACTTGGGTTGTGTAGCTTCTAGGGCTGTGCAATAAAATCAATACGGCAATATATCGTGATATTTCTTCCCGCAATACTGTATTGATATTTCAGAAGAATATTGTGATATATCGGCATATCAATTTTTTCAGTGTTTGTTCAGTGACACAATAAGAATACTTTTTATTCTAGTGCGTTCAGTAACACACTCAACACTCAGTAGTTTTGACTCAATTTGTCCACTAAGTTATCAATATAAAGTGATGTACATTGTTACACTACCTGGGTGGTACACAGTGAGTTGTATTTCAGTAAATTACGTACGAGTATTGCAATATATCGCAATATGTATTGTATCGCAATGTATTGTGATAGAATCGTATCGTGATCCATGTATCGTGATATGTATTGTATCGTGACTGAGGTCATTGCCAATACCCAGCCCTAGTAGCTTCCTCCATATTATAACCCCAAAAACTGTGATTCTCTGTTATCTGTTGTTTTTTCCCTCTCTCTCCATTCACTGCTTACTTTGTAAAAATCCTGATTGACTCTACTAATGCTAGATTTGATGTCATCATACGGGAAGTCCAGGAGATCAAAACAAGCAACAAGAAGAAACAATCTCGTCATTGATGGCATCGCTGAGCTGCCTGGTGAGACATGGGCTGACACGGAAGAGAAGGTGAGGGGTATGCTGGGTGATAAACTACAACTGAGACGAGACATCGAGATTGAACGGGCACACCGCACGGGAACAACTGTGACTTAAGGCAAGAGACCCAGACCCATCGTTGTGAGGTTTCTGAGACACAAGGACAGATCAGCGATTCTCCAAAAAGCCAAAAACCTCAAGGGAACAAATATCTACGTGAACGAGGACTACACAGACGCTGTCCATCGAAAAAGAAAGGATCTGTTACCTGCCATGAGAGCTGCTAGAGAAAGAGAAGAAATCGCCTTTCTGAGGCATGACAAACTGATCATCCACTCAAGAACCAGCAAGGAGGCAACTGATCAGTTATGGCAAAAACAGGTATGCTGGACAGCGAGCATGACTTGTAACACTACATTAGGTGATGTCGGACTATCACACACAACACCACAGTCTGCAGAAAAAGGGACTAAGAATTGCACACATTAATTAACATTAACAGTATTAGGAACAAAGTTGAGGATATTACAGAAATATTATTAGCTGATAATCTACACATACTGACCATCTCTGAAACACATTTGGACTCAACATTTCAAGACACAGAGTTAAGTATACAGGGGTACAACCTTTTCAGGAAGGACAGAAACAAATTTGGTGGAGGGGTAGCTTGTTATATCCAAGATCACATACCAGAAAAAATTAGGAAGGATCTAATGCATTGCAGTATTGAAGTATTATGGCTTCAAGTACACCCATCTCATTTAAAGCCAATTCTGGTAGGCTGCTGTTATAGACCACCAAGTTCAAAAAGTGAATATCTAGACAAGATCTGTGAAATGTTAGAGAACACCGGTACTCTAGGTCAAGAAACATATTTTTTGGGAGACATGAATATTGACTGGATGTCACAGAACTGCACCTTAAAGAACAAACTCTCAACTGTTACTGAGACATGTGGGCTCTCTCAGGTCATGGAGAAACCTACCAGGATTTGTCTAAGGAATGGCACCATGACTTCAACATGTATAGATCACATATTCACCAACACACCACATTTAAGTATTATCTATTCCGATAGGATGCAGTGATCATAATTTGATAATAATTGTTAGAAATACAAAAATAGCTAGGCCTGGTTCTAAAGTGATAATCAAACGATCATACAGAATGTTTAATGAAGAAAACTTTGTAAATGAGGTAAAGAATGTGTGTTGGTCAGAAGTGTTGTCTAGTATGAATCCTGATGAGGCCCTGTCAAAATTTGATGAAGTCCTCAGGCCTGTGACCGATAAACACCCTCCACTCAAGAAGTTTACCGTCAAGCAGGTAAGAACACCGTGGTTGGATAAGGAGATCAAGGAACAAATGATTCAAAGAAATCTAGCAAAAAAAACAGCTGTATTAACTGGACTGGAACCTGACTGGCAGATTTATAGAAAATTAAGAAACTCTATAACAAAACTAAATAGAAATAAAAAGAAACTTTATTATGAAAATAGAATCAATAGCATTCAAAATAATAATAAAAAGTTATGGAGTACAGTTAATGATCTACTAGGCAGAAATAAAAAACAGTCCGTCTTTTTTAGAGGTGGAAGGTGGCTATATTTCAAAACCGACAGAAATCGGCAATCATTTAAATGACTATTTCATAGGTAAAATAGAGAAATTAAGAAACAATATGCCAGTCACTAACAATAATATATTTACCCTATTAATAAAAAATTATATTATTAAGGAAAACAATTGCAAATTTAAATTTGATACTGTAAGTATAAATAAAAAAATATATATGTTAAGAAGCTGTGAAAATAAACCACCAGATGTTGACTGCCTTGACGGGAAACTTCTTAAAATGGTAGCAGATTTAGTGGCACCTGCTATATGTCACATCATTAACGTAAGTTTAACCAATCACCTGTGCCCACAAAACTGGAAGAGAGCAAAAATCATACCACTACCAAAAGACATGAAATTGCCCTTTTCCGGAACCAATAGTCACCCTATAAGTCTACTGCCTGTGTTAAGTAAAATGATGGAGAGAATTATTTATGATCAAATCAAGAACTACCTGTCCATTAATAACCTGGTGACTGATTTTCAACATGCATACAAAGATGGGCACTCCACGCTGACAGCTATGACCCAGATGACGGATGACTGGTTAAGGAAAATTGATGATAAAAAAAACTGTTGGTGCTGTTTTGCTGGACTTCTCAGCAGCATTTGACATCATAAATCATAAGTTATTACTCGGAAAACTTGAATGTTATGGCTTTGATCAGTCTGCAGTATCTTGGTTTGAGAGCTATCTAACCAACAGGACACAGACAGTTTTTTTTTAATGGTAACTATTCTGATGTCAGAACTGTAAAGTGTGGGGTGCCTCAAGGTAGCTGTCTCGGACCCTTACTGTACACTATATTTACAAATTATCTACCACTTGTCCTAGAAAAAGCGAAAATAGCGATGTATGCAGTCTACTATATAAACGTCAGCACTCTCAACCAATGAGTTAGATATTGTTTTAAATGCAGTTACGTTTAGTGGCTGACTGGGTTGAAAGGAATGAACTAGTTCTCAATATTTCAAAAACTAAAAGTATGGTATTTGGCTCTAACCACACCATCTGTAAAGATCCAGTACTAAACCTTAGTTTAAAAAATGTAAGTATTAGTCAAGTGCATGAAACAAAACTGCTTGGTATTACCATAGATAATAGATCATGGACATCACATATAAATAAGATAACTGCAAAAATGGGAAGTGGGATCTCTGTCATTAGGAGATGCTCATCTTTTTTAACACCCAAAGCCACTAAACTTGTTACTCAAGCATCAATTCTGTCAAATCTGGACTACTGTCTGGCAATCTGGTCCAATGCCACACTTGATATGATTAGTAAACTACAAATGATACAAAACAGAGCTGCACGCATTGTACTCAATTGCAATTACAGAACAAATGTTGTAACAATGCATAAAAGTTTTAACTGGTTATTTGTAAAAGATAGATTGCTTTACTCACTGCTGGTCTTTATTAGAAATATTTCTGTGACAAAAACTCCGGGCATTCTGTATCAAAATCTATCCTTCAGTAAGGACAAACATAATCACATCACTAGACATGCTACTGTGGGTAACTTCACTCTTCCTAAAGTAAGAACAAATGCTATGAAACGAATGGTCATGTATAGAGGTATGTTCGAATGGAACTTGCTCCCCAGAGACATCTCTAAAGAGAATGGTAAAACAAAATTTAAATTGTTACTGAAACAACATCTCAAATCTTAAACTAAATGTATAATGTGTTTATGGAAAGATAGACTGAAACTGGTGTTATGTTAAAAACTGCTGAACTGTTATAGTGCACTGATATTGTATGTCTGATAACATATACCTTATATGTTATATATTGCACTACTTAAGTTACTGTACTTTTACTATTTTGTGTATTGTATTTTATGTATTACCAGTGTTTCCCACAGGATTTTGAGTATTTGTGGTGGGGGACCGCAGACCCCCTAGGGGGTTGCGGGGGCATGCCCCCCCGCAAGATTTTTTAAAACATTTTAAAGTAAAATGCATGAATTTGGTGTACTTTGAGAAAGCTTAAGAGCAAAATTAAAAGGCTAGATCTATGAAGAACATGTCATCATTACTGTGCTGTGGGTTTACAATGACAAACTAAATTTCTCCCTATAGGTCAGGGATACTCAACTTGCTTTGCCACTTTCGTGAAATGATAGAAGGCGAGGGGCCAGTTAATAAACAAACAATATACATTTTTCTGTAGCGGATTGTAGGTTTTTGGGGTGTCAGCCGGAGTTTAGGCTGACAGTGTTGTGCACACCGGATAGTTAGTTAGGTTAAGTTAGTTAGGTTAAGTACATACATAAGTGCCTGGGTAGTGAGCAGATGGCGGTATTTTAGACAATTTAGCAGCTAAATCATAGATTATTTAAAGATATTCCATATTCCAGACTGAAATGCTATAACAGAAGTATTGGCCAGAATGACATGAACATTTATTGGACACTTATTCAGCGGATATCTTGCATGTTGCGTTCAGGTGCACTGTAAAAAAAAAAAAAAAAAAAAAAAAAAAAAATTGGTCAACATCTTATTGTGGCGGTCAAAATATTATTGTGGCGGCCCGCCACAAATTCCTTTATGTATGGGAAACACTGATTACTGTACTTGCTACGTGATCGGACCCCAGGAAGAATAGCCGTAGCATCCTGCTGCGACTAATGGGGATCCTAATAAACTAAACTAAACTGCCATTGTACGACGAAACAGGTCTGAAAATCACATTGCACATACATAATGCCATCAGGATGAGCCGCAGCTTCTGTCTTTGAACTCAAAACTACCTGTGTTAAACTGAGATAACCCTGACCCCAGTGAAGAAACCCAATCATAACACTAACCCAGATGGCAGATACCAACCTTAACCCATTGGCACTGGCGGAGCTGGTCAGTGGAGCTCCAGACAGTTGACTACCAGAGGGCGGTGGAGGCCAGGGGCTGCCCCAGGACATTCCCCCAACAGAGAGGGGTCTCCTGGGGTAGGGCGAGTAGACGGAGGTGGGGTGAGCAACCGCGGCCCTCGCCGTCCCCTGCAGGCTGGGCCGGTTCAGGTGGCCTGATGAGAAGGAGTGCCGTGATCTGCTGGGCATGGGCCCCGTAGTGCTGTGGCTCAAACACTGCTGGCAGGAGCAGACTGAAGGGCCCGGGGGGATGGCCGAGGGGATGGCCGAGGGGATGGCCGGCGGGCCCGAGGAGGATAGCGGGTAGGGGAGGTTGCACTGTCGTCGCACTTGCCGCCTGAAGCCTGAGGCTTTGTTGACTTGGGCCAGAGATGTGAGATCCACTATGTAATTATATCCGTGCGGGCTCAAGTCGGCCGTGCCCTGGCGAGCCTGGTAGCTGTGCTCCAGTAGGATGGAGGTTCGAGTCTCGTACGGCGTCCATCCTCCCTCGTCATTGACCCATTCCCAGTAGACGCCGCTGCCCAGGCCCGACGACTGGGCAAACAGGGACCGACGTACAGATCGTGTCTTTCCTGAAACAAAACAGAGGTTTTCACTGAATAAGCCAGACTGAAGTGGTATTTGGCAGATGTTTGTGTCAGAAAACGCAGGATTAATCTCAAAATGGTGCTGCGACTGTGAAGAATGCTCATGCGCCCAAATGGAATTCTGGTGTCAGGTATGGTCAGGGAGGGTCACCTCTCTGTGCTCCACACTGAAGACCAAAATACAAACTCCTAAACAGCAGCACTCTGTCCAGAGAAAGCTGGGCTCACTGTCAGATCTTTTTCCCATTTCGTCCCTTAGATTTCCTTAAATTCCTTTGCTATAAAGTGATAACAGACTGTGCGCGGATTGGTAACCAGCGTGTGTTGAGCGTGTGTGTGTAGTTTACTGATGTCACTCATGCTACAAGATTTCTCTGTATTCAAAGTTAGCCCTTGCTGACGAGATGCCAATGTGCAAAGTTGCCTAGAGTTAGCCTGGTAAACCAGCCCGTCACGTGAACACATTTCATTTGGTTCTGCGTGACGGTCTGGCCCCAACTCTTCACCCAGTCCTTAGCAGGGGCGGGAGCATGGGCGGGCGTAGTTGCCTTGACAGACAACTCCTTCAGCCAATCAGCGTTGGATCCAGTCAAACCCAAATCCACTCGGGAGAATGGCAAAAACATGTTTTCCGCCAAGAAACTCCGCGGTTGTGGCGATACTCCTGTACTTGTTTAATTGTTATTGAGTCTATTTCTGCAATAACTGCACTTTATGGCTGTTTAAACTAGACAAACGCTGACATTACTCCTCAAGGTGGACAGACAGGGAGGCGGCCATTATTGTTTTGTTAGTGCAGTGCTAGTGGCGTTCCTGATTGGCCAACTTGCGCTGTCAATCACAGCGCAGTTGCTGATTGGCTCTTCCGCTTTGCAGCTTCTGCTTAACACCCTCTCAGGCCTTGGGGCCAGACAGTCTCACAGAAGCAAATGAAATCTGAGTTCACATGACGGGCTGGTTTACCAGGCTAGCCTAGAGTGGCATTAAAACCCAATTCCAGTCAGTCTTTCCTACCTGTACAAGGTTGATGTTCTATGAAAACGTACATGTGCGTGTGTGTGCTGCATCAACGCACGTCATCATTTGCGCCAAATAACAAATTGATAAGAACCGAAGCGAATAGTTTGTTCTAGGGTTGGCACGATGGACGATGGCATCGACCATCGTGATGGGCCGACCCCCCATCGACCTCTGAACCTTCTACATCGGATCATCGTAATTAATTATCTGTTCGAATTACATTTTTGCTGTTTTAATAATAAAAAATACCAAGTCCACTTACAGTGACGTGTGGGGGACGCGCCGGCGGCATTAAACGAGCGCACCCAGTTCAGACTCAGAGAAGCCTCCCCTCCCCCGCTCTAGTGCTTCTATGAACTGGGTGCGCTTGTTTAATGTCGCCGGGGCGTCCCCTGCGCGTGAGAAGTCAGTTGTTTTGTTGTGAAAACTTTTAAGACAAAGAAGAAACTTCACATTCTTTCCTGTTTTCAACCCAAAGTGAGTACAAGTCTTCAACTGTTAATTTAACTCGCCTGTTTCCAAAGTGAAAGTTGAAGTCGCTCCATTACATACGATACAGCACTACCAGCAATATTGAACAGCGCAAAACAAATAACGTTAACGTTACAGATCCTGACCAACAACGTGTGTGTGTGTGTGTGTGTGTGTGTGTGTGTGTGTGTGTGTGTGTGTTGAATTTAACTAGCTGGCAGAAAACTGACAGAATTACTGGCGGATATAACGTTTCGTGTGGGCTTTTGAACCTAATGAGAGAGAGTTGAGGAGACTGGAGAGAGTTGAGAGAGAAATACAGTAGCAGCAGCAGCAGCAGCTACTGCTAGCTGTTACAGCAGTAGCTGCCGCTGCTGCTACTGCTTGAGTCGCCTGGCTCTGTGCAGTAGTAGCCTGCCTGTCTGTCTCATGAAGAGCTCAGCTGTCCTGCTTTTAACGTGTATTGCAGCGGCGATGCCATCGTCAATCACGATGTTTGACTGTGAAACAATCACGATGGGTATTTCGGGTATATCGCACAACCCTAGTTTGTTCCACCCATTCCACCCTATTCCACTGCAGCACAACAATGACTGCAGCACTGTTTTCTCTGTCTGTTCTCTCTTTGTTAAACTTTTTGTCTGCCCCCAGAGTGGAAATACTGGAAACAGTCACCGCCATGACAGTCTGCCTGCATCTCCATAAAAACCTTACTTTAGAATAGGGATGTTCATTTTGAAAATTTTCCAAAATCGATAATCGGTGAGAATTAACGATTAATTATCGATTATCGATTTTATTAATACTTAGAAAATTTTCAATATTTTAAATTTTTTTTTTTTTTTTTTTTTTTTTTTTTTAACAAAATGAATGCCTATGGCAGAAAATACGAAAGACAACGTGTTCTCCTCAATGAACTCTTTATTTCAATGTGTCTCCTCTCCAACACTGCTGTCCCCGGCGCATGCCGGTGTGAATTTCTCATGTTTAAAACAGTTTTGTTGGCACAAAGGCCCGTGCCCAGCCAGAAAACTAGAGACTATATGAAGCTCCACCTCACGTTAGTCGGCTGTGCAATGGAGTGGGGCGAGGAGGAACGAATTCCACCCAAACCTAGTCCAAAAAAAAAAAAAAAAAAAAAAAAAACTTTTTTTTTTTTTTTTTTTTAATAATTAAAAAATCGATCCAAATGCCACAGGATCGATTCCAATCCTTAACGATCGATTATCGATTTTCGATAATTGATGAACATCCCTACTTTAGAAGCCACAATATTGTTAGAATATCAACAACTAGCCAACAGATATCAAAGCTGGTGGGCTTTATGGAAAGAGTGTGACTCAGCGGTGCCTCAGAAAGTCCCAGAAGTCTCCCTGTTGCCCTCAGGGAGAAGATACAGGGTACCCAAAGCACGTACAAACCGTCTGCGGAATAGTTTCTTTCCGCAGGCCACGAGACTCCTCAATAAATCTCTCACACACTCACACACTCTCACACACACTCTCACACACACACACACACACACACAATAAAATGTTTTATTAAATGCAAGTACATAAATAATTATTTTCTAGGGCTTTCTTACCATACACAACGCCAAACCTATGTTATTGTCATTTGCACACTTCCACTGACATGTGGACACTTTTGGACACTTTATTACTTCTACTTTATTACCTTTCTTATTTTACTGTTTGCCTTAACTGCCATTTACATACTGTTTACACTGTTCGCCCTATTCAACTGTTGCCTTAGTGCCCTATTTGTTGTTTGCTGTGATTTTGTACCTACCAACCTTATTTAGCTACTGCACACTGTCTGTAACAGAGCCCACAGCATAAGAATTTCACACATGCGTACTTGTAGAACGGAGTGTAAATAAGAATCTTGACTCGAACTGGTTAACGGTTATATCAAACTGGTCATTCAGTTGTGTTTTGTTACCACATAACTAACATAGCTAACAGCTAGCTAACGCCAGAGGGTAATGCCAGCTATTTACTGTAACTATAATATATTATCCGAATATCATACGTTAGTCGTTAGACAACCATACTGTGAGCCCAAAAGAAGGTTATTTGTCAAAACATAAACTGGTGAACACTGTGGCTAATCAGCAGACCAGGGCAAAACCCAGCAACACGTGAAATAGCTTAAAAATTACAAAATACACTGGAGGGGGGGCTTTAAATACACCAGTTTGTAAGCGAAAATAAAAAACAGATAAAGGGGTTGTGGGCAATTACAGTGTCATGGATGTGACCTTTTGTGGACAGGTGTTGAAAATTAAATCTGGTTGTTGTGCATACATGTATGTTACATCTCCAATGCTCTGTGATGTCCATATGAAATAAACTTAACTTTTGAATTCAAACTCTCAGTATGATTAGAACAAGTTAGAGGCATTTTGATACACTAGGCTCGATTTGGCCTCGCCCGCCCTGCAGCTCGCATACGCAGCTTGGCTGTTGCGCGGCCTCGCCTGCAGCTTGGCTGTTGCGTGGCCTCGCCTGCAGCTTGGCTGTTGCGTGGCCTCGACTGCAGCTTGGCTGTTGCGTGGCCTCGCCCACAGCTCAGCTGCTGCATGGTCTTGCCTGCTCTATTGGCGCACGTGCCAAGAGTTCACAATAGAGCACACAAAATGTTATTGCCCTTAAGTTTACATCAGTGCCTATGACATTATCAGTGATGTCATAAGATGATATTGCTCTTATGACATCACTGGTGACATCATCAGTGATGTAACAATGCCTCCTATGACATCAGTGGGACAACAATTTAAACAAACAAACAGAGATTGCCCTAAACCCCTTTTATAGAGATAGATACAGTAGATAGATAGATAGCATTATAGGTCAGTGGTTCTCAAATGGGGGTCCGTGGACCCCCAGGGGTCCGTGGCACTTTGCTTTGAAAAGTTTTCAGGTAAAAAATATATATATATATATATATATATATATATTATTAACACATTGAGTGCCAGCCATTTTTTCATCCTGTAGGTAAGTTGTGCCAGGGTTTTTTTTGAGGATTCTGGCTCATTTTACAAGAGCCGAGGATTATTTTCTGTTAAGAATTCATGAACACCAATCATCTAAAAATAACTAATAGAATGTGTGCTTTCTCTGTCTAAAAGAGTTAGTTTGCAGAGTTAGTAGTTATGTAGATATTAGCCGTTGAGTACAGCATGGTTTCAGCGTCTGGAAATTTATTCAGAGATAAATGGCTTTTTGTGAAATTCGACAGAACAGTCACTTTAACCATTCATTTTTGGCATCAGTAAGACCGTCAGACATTCTAAACAATAGTTTTGAACAGTAATTTCCTCCATAACAACAGGAAACACCCCTCTCATTCAAACTCCTCCCTCCGTGTGTCTTCTCCTCCTTCCTCCTGGCTCTACAGCGGGCGTGTCAGAAGCGCGTTGCTGCTGCCTGCCTGCCTGTCTGCGTGCCTGCCTGCCTGCTTGCCTGCGTGCGGACGCTCCTTGTGCGAGTCAAGATGGGCCGGGGAATGCGTGGGCGATGGGCAGATGTTGATTCTGGCCTTTCTGAGGTGTTTCAAAGTGTGTTTCACTTATAATCTATTTTGCAAATCGCTCTCCGCTCTCTGTGTGCGGCTGCCTGCGCGGCCGCTCTCGGGCAAGAAGACAAGTGTGGAATGGATTACTGTAAAATCGCCTCGCCATTTCCTTGAATGGCTTGCTCCCCGCGGCAGTTTTTTCTTTGATTTCGCTCGTCTGGGGGAGCACTGTCAACACTTAGTGGGTCGGTAAAATAGATTATACACATTCTCTTGCTCCAATAGTGATCTCGAAGATGTAAAAGTTGTTGATTGATGTCCCACCGTCAAAAAAAAAAAATGTTTATGTAAGACGAGTTATTTCGGCTCTGGCACTCAAGCGTTGGATTATGTAAGACGAATTATCTCGGCTATGGCACTTAACGTGTTAAAAAATAAAATGCTACATGTTACTTATTCCTTCTCAAACTACTTCCTACATGGTGCTAGTCTATCAAAATTGGCTGTCATTGATTGTGTTGCATAGTGGTTTTCTGTACTGTTGACAAATTGTGATATTGTAAGTCGCTTTGGACAAAACAAAAGCATCTGTTAAATGACGTAATGTAAATGTAATGTAATAAAAAAAAAAAAAAAAAAAAAAATTTGCAAAATCTTCATAGTTCAACGAAAATAGTTTATGCTTTAAATCTAAAATGGTTCATGGATTACATTCTAATAACAAACCTATCAAATTAAAAGTCAAGCACGTTACCGTGGAAACAATTAAGCTTAGCCCAAAATCACAAATCAGAATGAGGGGGTCCCGGGTATATTTTCTATCTTGTAAGGGGTCCTTGGCTGAAAAACATTTGAGAACCTCTGTACTAGGTGACAGGAGGGCAAAAAACAAACATCCACTTTACAAGTCACACTAACACTGCTGTTGGAGCCATGTTGGGAATATTTAAGTTGAATAAGGAAACCTGTAAAAGAAAATATATTTTGAATTCTATTTTTATTCAGATTGATGAAATATGTAATTAATGAGATTTACTTACCATTACGACTTACCTATATTTAAATTGATATTGAAATGAATAGTTACCTGATATACTTACCTGATGATGACTGGGGGGTGACGTGGGTGACGCTCCTCCCCTCTGTAGTAACTTAAGTTAATGAATGAAATGTGGAACAGGTGGGGTTAGACGACGGAGAGCTACAGTTTTCCGACCGCATCGCTTCACTTATAAGACAAGATATACTAGTTTGTCGATCCTGTGTTTTATATTATTTTGTTCATATGGAAAAGTAAACCGGAGTTTGTTTATTAAAAGCCATGTTGATAGTACAACTTCTCCGTGCGTGCTTTACAACGAATGTGTGTCGGCAACTCCTGCATCTAACCTGCTGGTGACTAAATGGAATGGTGGATTAGTCAAAACAAAGTCGGAAAACTGCGCAAAGACGCAAAAAGCAATGACGGGCGAGCTGGTTTTCAAGAAAGACAAACGAGGAAAGGAGGATTCAAGCTTGATGTCCGTGTGAAGTGGATCCCCGGACGCGACCAGCTTTGTGAATGGAAACGGCGGTCGTGAGTAAACCAAGCCAAATAAACGATTTATGAATGAATACGCTTGGGCTTTACTTACTGGATGGCGAAGTGAAGCGCTATGACGCGCTACAGTCCGCAACGGGGAAATGTGAATGGAAGCGCTTTTACGCGCTATGAAGGTGTTTTGAATGGAAGCATGCCAACAGCGCATCTGATGATTTAAAGGATGTCTGTGTAAATACATGCAACGCAAAATAGCGGAGGAATATGGAGTAAAATTGATACTAATTAAACTGATGTCAAAGAAGATAAAAGCAACTTGTGGATAGTGGAAAAAAAAGGGAAAGTGTCCAAGACAAAATGACCAGCCCACCTAAGACTGCTGCTGAGGCAGAGGAACTCCTAAAATCTCTGATTGCAACTCGCAAAGGAAAACTTGCAGGATGCACAAGGAAATTAAATGAGACAAAACCGTTGCTTGTGGATGGTGGAAATGTGGATCATGTTAATAGCAATGTGGATGTGTTGAGCCAAGCTGTTGATGAACTCAATGATGTGCATCAACGGGTGCAACAGCTTTTATCAGAGGATGAAAAGGAGAAAGACCAGACTGAGTGGTATAAACCCAGAATGATGAATTTCACTAATTTTTTAATGCAAGTTGAAACTTGGAGAAATGAACAAATTGCACAGACAAAAGTCAGTCCCCAGGACAGTATCTCTGTTGCAACAAAAGGCTCAAAATCATCAAAAGGCTCAAAATCATCATCAAGAGCCTCCTCTAGGGCCTCCTCTGCAGCTAAAATGGCAGCAGCTGAAAAGGCAGCTCTGGAGGCCCGATCTGCTGCTTTAAAGGACATACATGCTTTAAGGATGGAAGAAACTGTGATCAAATCAAAGATGGAAAAGATGGAGTTGGAGGCACAGATAGCAGCAGCAGGTGCCAAAATGAAAGTGCTCCTAAGCAATGATGAGTCTGAGTCACAAGTGGATGCTATGAATGAATATTTTGATCAAGGAATGGTGGAATCAGCACCAAAGGTGGAATATACACTGGATTCTGACACTTCTCCTGTGGAATTCATTCAATTGACTGCACTACCAAAGACCCCACTGCAGAGGGCAGTGGGACACATCCACAGTAGTTCTCAAGGGCCTGCAGTACCTAATACCCAACGACAGGGGGCAGTGGGACACATCAGCAGTAGCCTTCAAAGAGCCACAAGTGCATCTCTTCCACAGTTGGAAGATCATGATGTCAGTAATGTATCGCACGAAGATCTCAGTGCTATGGTGCAAAAACAAAATGAGATTGCTGATCTTATGATAAGACAGCAAAATATCTCCCTATTACCGAAAAGAGAAGTCCCAGTGTTTGATGGGGATCCGCTATCTTATCAGTCTTTCATGCTTGCATTTAAATACTCAATTGAGGACAAGACAAGTAGCTGCCAGGATCGGCTCTACTTTCTTGAACAGTTTACAGCAGGTCCAGCCAGAGCCATAGTGAGCAGCTGTCTGCACATGAATGTGCGAAGAGGATATTCAGAAGCTATGCGACTGTTAAAGACACATTTTGGTGATGAGATGAAGATCGCAAATGCATACCTGGATAAAGCACTTCACTGGACAGCTGTTAAAGCAGATGAGGGGAAATCACTCCATGCATATGCCTTATACCTGAGGGAATGTTGCAATGCTATGCAAGACTTGGAGTACATGGATGAACTGGATGTTACATCTACTTTAAGACTGATATTATCCAAGCTCCCATACAAGCTCAGAGAACGATGGCGGACTACAGCGTATGAGAAATTCCAAAAAACAAACACAAGGGCTCGATTCATACATCTGGTGGAATTTATGGAAGCACAGGCTAACATCCTGCTGCACCCTGTGTTTGGAGACATTAAAGATAAAGATCCAACTACTCAACCTAAAAGGTTAATCTCAAAGATTAAAACATCTGACTTGAGAGCACCGAGAAGAGGCAGTAGCTTTGTTACCACCGTGGCAGCAGCTGAAGAAAGCAGCACCAAACAACAAACACCTAAAGTGCAGCAGCACACTAGCACACAGGTTGCTATTCAGGCCTCATGTAGCTTCTGTAAAGGCAAACATGCAATATGGGATTGCTTTCGATTTAGATCAGAGCCACATGAGAAAAAGGTGGAACATCTGAAAAGGAATGGCCACTGCTTTGGATGCTTAAAGAAAGGTCACATGAGCAAAGAGTGCAAAAGAAAACTGGATTGCCAGACATGTCAGCGAAAGCATCCAACATTGCTGCACATTGATGGCAAAAGCTCAAAACAGGAAACTGCACAACACCTGACTCCCACAAATTCAAATGAAACCTCCATCAACAGTGCATTAGTCTCAGCAGATCAAGGAACAGGGGCCGGCAAAGAATGTGCACTAGCAATTGTGCCAGTTCAAGTTAAAGTCGCAAAAGGAAACAAGTCTATTACAACCTATGCTTTTCTGGATCCAGGAAGCTCGGCGACATTTTGCACTGAGAGCCTCATGAATCAGCTAAATGCAAAAGGACGCAGAACGCAAATTCTCCTGCGAACAATGGGACAAGAAGGACCTGTCAAGAGCTATGAACTCAAAGGACTTGAGGTAGGCAATCTAGATGGGGGTGGATATATTGACTTGCCTAAAGTATATACACAAGCCAAGATTCCCGTTTCCAAGGAAAATCTACTCAACCAGTCTGATCTGAAAAAATGGCCTTATCTCAGTGGAATCCAACTGAAGGAGATCGATGCGGACATTGAAATCTTGATAGGAATGGACGTTCCTAAAGCCATGGAACCTTGGCAAATAATAAACAGTCAAGGAAATGGACCATACGCAGTCAAGACACGTCTAGGATGGGTGGTCAATGGCCCACTCAACTCTTGTTCTGCTATGGAGGAATCTGGAACAAAGTCAGTGTCAGTTAATCGGATCTCAATGGAAAATATTAAGGACATGCTGATTAAACAATACAACCAGGACTTCCCTGAAAGGGAGCATGAAGAGAAAAGGGAGATGTCATGTGAAGACAAGAAATTCATGGACCTAGCCACCAGTTCAGTTGTTTTCAAAAACGGACACTACAACTTGCCTTTGCCTTTTCGAGACAAAGATGTTGTCTTGCCAGACAACTATGCAATGGCAGTGCAACGCACAGTGAACCTTGCAAAGAAGTTCAAAAGAGATTCTGCTTATGCTACAGAATACAAAGCCTTTATGGAAAATGTACTGACTAAAGGTCATGCAGAAAAAGTGCCGCAAAAGGAGCTCCAAAGATATGACGGCCATGTGTGGTATATCCCTCATCACGGGGTTTACCACAAGCAGAAGAAAAAACTCAGAGTTGTCTTTGACTGTTCATCGTCATACAAGGGTCAATCTCTCAATACAGAACTTCTCCCAGGTCCAGATTTGGCTAACCCGCTTCTAGGCGTGCTGCTTAGGTTCCGCAAGGAACAAACGGCAATAATGGCGGATATTGAAGCCATGTACTATCAAGTACAAGTACATGAAGATCACAGAGACTTTCTAAGATTCTTGTGGTGGCCAGAAGGGGATGTTACTAAGCCGCTGGAAGTGTACCGCATGACTGTTCATCTCTTTGGGGCGGTGTCATCTCCAAGCATCGCCAACTTTGCCTTACAGCAAACAGGAAAGGACAACTCAGATAAATATGACATGAAGGTACTTGATACAATTAAGCATGGCTTCTACGTAGATGATTGTCTCAGGTCTGTGGCTTCCCCTAGGCAAGCGATCAAACTCACAAGGGACCTTAGGGAAGCATGCGCCCTAGGAGGCTTTACCCTAACCAAATGGGTGAGCAATAGCCGGGAAGTACTTACAACTGTTCCTGAAAGTCACAGAGGCAAGCTAGTGCAACAACTTGATTTGGATAGAGAAAAGCCACCGCTGGAGAGGGTACTGGGTATCCAATGGAACATTTACAGAGACACTTTCACCTTCATGGTTTCTGTAAAAAACAGAGCTCCTACAAGACGAGCTATCCTTTCCATAGTCAGTTCCATATATGACCCTCTGGGTTTCCTTTCCCCCTTTATCCTCAAGGCCAAGCAGATCCTACAGAGGCTTTGCATCGGAAAGTGTGGATGGGATGACCTCATTCCAGAGGAACTATCAAAGCCCTGGCAAAGATGGATGACAGAGCTAGATCAACTCAGCAGATTTGAAGTGGAGAGATGCATAAAGCCTGAGAACTTTGGACTTGTAAGGACTGCTGAGCTGCATCACTTTTGTGACGCGAGTGAGTCAGGATTTGGGGCTGTAAGCTACCTGAGACACACAAATGACATGGGAAACGTTGCGGTTACCTTTGTGCTGGGCAAATCCAGGGTAACTCCGCTAAAACAAATCACCATCCCAAGGCTTGAGCTTGCAGCTGCAACGCTTGCTGTGAAAATTGACAGAATGTTACGAAGGGAGCTACATATGGAACTGGAGAATTCTACATTCTGGACAGACAGTACGTCAGTACTGAAATACATTCACAACCAAACAAAACGATTCCACACGTATGTAGCCAATAGGATTGCAGTGATCCATAATCTGTCTCACCAAAATCAATGGAGGCATGTAAGTTCCAGGGACAATCCGGCGGATGACGCCTCACGTGGATTGCATATAGAACCATTTCTGGATTCTACCAGGTGGTTGTATGGCCCTGACTTCCTGTCAAAAAAGAAAGCTGAATGGCCTGAAGTTCCTGAGGATCTTCGCCATATCCCTCCAAGTGACCCAGAGGTCAGAAAGAACATCACTGTAAATTACTTGAACATGGAGAACAGTGCCACTAGCAAGTTAGTGGAATACTACTCTACATGGAAGAAGCTACAGAGAGCTGTTGGTTGGTGGCTGAAACTTAAGAAACTCCTACTGCTTCGAAGTCAAAAGGCCAAGGTTCGTGTGGCTCGCTCCTCCAAGCATAAAGTGCTCATCTGTGGAGGACTTGGACGAAGCAGAGAAGTCAATAATTCGCTATGAACAACAGCGCTACTTTGATTCAGAGCTCACTCTTCTGAGAAAAGGCAAACCAGTTAAAGCGGACAGCTCCATACGCAAACTGGATCCGATCATGCAACAAAGGCAAAAGTGGCTCAAGACAAGAAAGAACTTCAACGTCAATGATGTAGTCGTCATAGTGGACGAAACTGCACCAAGGAATTCATGGCCCCTAGCCCGTGTGGTCAAGACCTTGCCGGACTGTAAAGGGCTGGTTCGGAGTGTTTTAGTTCAAACCAAGACAAACACACTCCAAAGGCCCGTTGATAAGCTCTGCTTGCTTCTAGAAGCTGAAGATTGAGCTTAAAATGAAAATGTTCAAATCCCTTGCCCCTGCCCACTATGCCCTTGCCCCTGCCCACTATGCCCTTGCCCCCTGCATACACCACCCCTGTCACCCATCTTTACATACATAAACTCGCACCACATCTACTGCCATTGGACATTCCTTTCCTTTTCAATGGACTGCGTATCGTGGTCTTACCACCATGAACACGTTTGCCGCTGTGACTTTGGGGGGTGGGGGGTCAAGTTGGGGCATGATGAATATGGACTGGGGGGGGGTTTCAAGTTGGGACATTATGAAATGCTAAAAAAGAAAAAAAAAAGAGAAAAAAAAATGTATATTGAACATTACTGAATGTGATGAATTGATTTCTGATATTTCTTGTTTATAATTTCATGTGTATTCTGGCTCCATTTAATGTTATTGATATAACTATAATTGTTTTGCTATGGCGTCTCCAATTAGGGGCCGGTATGTTGGAGCCATGTTGGGAATATTTAAGTTGAATAAGGAAACCTGTAAAAGAAAATATATTTTGAATTCTATTTTTATTCAGATTGATGAAATATGTAATTAATGAGATTTACTTACCATTACGACTTACCTATATTTAAATTGATATTGAAATGAATAGTTACCTGATATACTTACCTGATGATGACTGGGGGGTGACGTGGGTGACGCTCCTCCCCTCTGTAGTAACTTAAGTTAATGAATGAAATGTGGAACAGGTGGGGTTAGACGACGGAGAGCTACAGTTTTCCGACCGCATCGCTTCACTTATAAGACAAGATATACTAGTTTGTCGATCCTGTGTTTTATATTATTTTGTTCATATGGAAAAGTAAACCGGAGTTTGTTTATTAAAAGCCATGTTGATAGTACAACTTCTCCGTGCGTGCTTTACAACGAATGTGTGTCGGCAACTCCTGCATCTAACCTGCTGGTGACTAAATGGAATGGTGGATTAGTCAAAACAACTGCACACAACATTATATAATAAACAATCGCTATGGCTTCATTTTCTGTTTATTTACACTGCATGCCAGTGGAACTGCATGAAGATGAAAGGGAGTCGGGACAAATGTAGCCTCGGGTTGGGAAACCAGAGAAACTCTTGACAACCACAACAACTGCAATAAGCACCGGAGGGAAGAAAAATAGAGATGGTATGTTTACCCGTTAAATAAAATCAAAAAGAGTTAAGTTAATTTAAGTTAAGTTAAGTTATCCTTTATTTATCCCCATGGGGAAATCCATCCTCTGCATTTGTCCCATCGTCTACTAGGAACCTTCCTAGAACTAGGGGGGTGGGCAGCCGCAGTGCAGCGCAAGGGGGGGCCAACTCCAGTTCTTTTGCCATTGCCTTGGTCAGGGGCACTGACGGGAGTATTAACCCTAACATACATGTCTTTGATGGTGGGAGGAAACCGGAGCAGCCGGAGAAAACCCACACAAACACGGGGAGAACATGCAAACTCCACACAGAAAGGACCTGGGACGGACCGGGGTCAAAAAGAGACAAGACGAAGAGTTTAGACCAATTGCAAATGGAAACACATTGGAGGCTGACATTTGAATACTCTGGCCAGCAAGCCTGGTCACACTGTGGAATGCTGGGGGAAACTGCTGTTTAAAAAGCTTGCATTAAACACAAGAGCAAGGCTGACACCCAAAATGTCAATAATATTGTCATAATACTTATGATTAAAAATGTCCATTCTAAAGGAAACAAATTCATTTATTTTCCCCTTCAAAATTCTAACGTTACACCTGTAAAATTAATCAGAAATGTGATCTTCTCTGGGCATCTCTAAAAAATAATTAGGAACAGCTTAAGTAGTTAAATTGCTAAGATTGCTGTTGTTGAACATATGATATTAGTAACTTATAGACTAGTCGTTGTCAGTCATGCACTACGGGGAAGGGGGGGGGGCAACCTCAACCTGTCTGGCACTGGTTCATCATTACTCATGACAGCCAATGTTAGTGGTTAAATGTAGTAAGTTAGTGTGAGCACAGAAAACACAATGTCTACTGTTATGCCAAACGAAATGTTGCGTTAAGCATTTTTAGCATGAACTTGGCCCAGTAGTGAAGACAAGACTCTGGCTGCAGTGACATAATCATTTTGTACTTGCAGGGTAGGGAATTAACTTACTAGCCACGGGCTAGCGGATAAATAGGCTTACTGCATGATGTTGCTAGAATGAAAAATGTGAGATAAACTACAACAATGGGATTTGAACAAGTTGGCCGTTAGCTACCTACTTCATGGGGCGTTCGTTAATGTTAGCTTCCAGCAATGTAATGTAAACACTCCGACCAAAACAACAACAGCGCCACAGTGAGCTAACGCTAAGCAGATGGCGTTAACACCAGGCACTGGCAGCTAGCTTGCGGAGGCAAGGGACATAATGGGACAATTGATGTAAAAGATAGGACATGTATTTAAAAAAAACCACATAATTTAACCAATGTGTAACGTTACCTGTATCCTGTCGAAACTGTTTCAAGCTTGGTATGTCTATGAGATAAGGCGACAGGCTGGGGTCTGATTGTCCGAGGCAGATGCTCGTTGAGCCGGGTCCTGCTCCTCTCTGGCCCCGCGGAGACAGACACCGCTCAATGTAGCCGCTCACTTGGCCGCTGTAAGGCCGCCAGTAGCCCAGGTCATCCTGCCATTCCCACACCACTATCATGGGCTGAGATTGTCCAACGGATCCAGGTGTAGCTGACACAGAGGGCCCATTTCTAGACCCGTTTACCCTGACACAAGAGCCAGAAACAATCGCCATATTCAGCCAGCTAACCTAACAACAACTCGCTCTGGTTAGCTAGCTCAGTCAAGTGATCGTGCCAACGACAAGGAGAGGTCGGCTAGCTTGGCTCGTTGAAACATTCCATTATATATTAGTTAATAAGCTTTTGGGGAAGTGGCAGAGTCCACGTGTAATGATAAACAGTCCAAATAAACATTTAACATGTTGACGAAGCTCAAAACTCTGACTGAGGTACTAGAGCAGGGTCCCTCTTCCTCCTCTGCTGGTGCCTTCCAGTGCTGTCGGAAATATCGGCATTACGTAAAATGTTACCTTAATCACATGTGTCTGTTTTGGTAGGATCATATTTAGGTGATCTTCAAAACTTTCATAGGATTCCTTAAGACGTTTTTTCTCACACAGAACATATTGAGGACACAAAATCCACTGTGTTTGGTTTTGTTGCAACTAGTGAGAGGTTGACAATTCTTTTTATTTTTTGTAAAATGCGTGGACTGGACTATAAACCCAAAGATCTATGAATCTTGAGTTGCCAAGAGATGTGATGTTTAGTTGTGCCGGCCCGACCGTATATAGAAAATTGTCATCAATTTAATTTGCGCCAAATTACTAATTTCGTGCAGGAAGTGAGTGAATTAAGGGATGGGGAGCTCTCGCTCCAGGCAAGATGGAGGAGTTAAACTTTGTTAATTTGCATATAGACCAGTAGCCTAATGATACCATAGACTGTAATCATACAAAACTGTTGAAATTCGGCAGTCGCCCAAAGTGCAGGTCAGGACAAGTCATATCCACGACTCCATATCACAAAAGTAGGAGCTTACAAGGAGTACTTGAAGACAGCGTCCTTCTTCTTCTTCTTCTTCTTCTTCTTCTTCTTCTTCTTCTTCTTCTTCTTCCTTCTCCTCCCCAGACAAGATTCCTCTCAGCAGTATTGCTGCCCTCAACTGGAAATTAATAGGTATAACGCGTCTGTTTTACGTACTTATTCATCACAGTGGAGTAGAGCACAATAAATGAAAAATAACAGTCCACTTGAATCTAATCTTACCTTTCTAATACTGCAGATTGCTAAAATGCAACAATATACCCCATATTCATCTGTACAAACAAATCCACTGTTAAATTATGTCTAGGCAGGTAGTGGTAAATACACAGGTGGGTAAACTATCCAAGGTGAGTAGTTTACCCACCGTGTGTCCCTTCGTTGTTTTATATAGGTGATCTGAAAATAGGTGAGTAAACTATCTGCATCATTTCAAAGAGGTGGATAAACTGCGTTTAACCTCCACTACACCCCTGGGTCTAGGTAGGCATGCCCTTTGTAAAGTTGTTTGATACATGCTTGGTGATGAAGCAAATAAACTTGACTTGACATCTAAACTGTGTGACCTACATACATAGAGCTTGTACAGTATGATGTTACATGGGCAACTGCACAACACCACATGCTCAACAATAAAACATACAGCCCCATCTCCACAGTCTCCGGTATGCATGATTTATTGCGGATTATATAGAATATTAAAGACTATAATGAACTATTTAATCTTTTTATGCCATGGCCTGGGAGAATAGTTGATTCCATTTTGCTGGAGGGTGTTCATTAAAATCACATAATACACAGTAGAACCGGACAGCTCAGACACAAGTTTGATCATCATCCCAACCTAAATGAAAGCCAGAGCACGATTGGAACATCCTATTTAAAGCATGAAAAGGCATTTAATCAATAACTTGAATAAATGAGATCTCAAGTAGGCCTAGTCTAAAATAATAATAATAATAATAATAATAATAATAATAATAATAATAATAATAATAATAATAATACATCAGATTTATATAGCGCTTTTCCTAGTGCTCAAAGACGCTTTACACTACAAGGTAAAAACAACTTTAATAGAGAAAAACAAAGAAATAAAAAGGTGAGAGAGAAAATAACTTCATGGGTTAAAAGCAAGGGTAAAAAGGTGGGTTTTGAGGGCTTTTTTGAAGGAGGACAGAGTGTCTGCATGACAGATATGGCTGGGGAGGTCGTTCCAGAGGGTGCGGCGAAGGCCCTGTCGCCCCAGGTGGTTGGTGGCGTTTGATGGGTCCAGGGGCCGGACCTGGCCGCTGGACCATCTCAATCTCAATCCGGCCCCCAAGGTCCTCAAAGAAAAACAAAACAACCCCCAAAAACTCAATAAAAGGCAGAATTATGTTAATAAATCTGATCTGCTACAGTCATTGGATTTGTATCACTATTATATCAGGAGATTAACAAGAAATTACCAATCACAACGGGAGAGAGGGTTCAAAATAGGGAGACTCCCGTGAAAATCAAGAGTGTTGGCAGGTATGATCTCCAATGTGTGGCCCTTCGCTTACTTGATGTAAGTCAGTATGGCCCTCTGGGAAAAAAATGTTGCCCACCCCTGGGTAGTGTCTCCGGACCTGAGGCGGTGGGTAGCCGTGTGGTGGTGAAGGAGGTCGGAGAGGTAGGGTGGGGCCAGGTTGTTGAGGGCTTTGAAGGTGATGAGTAATATTTTGAAGTGAATCCTGGATATGATGGGGAGGAGCCAGTGGAGATCGTGGAGGATGGGGGTGATGTGGTCATATTGATCATTTAGTTTCAGTTGTAGGCTACTTTTAGTATTTTTGGTTGGGCTGGTATGATGTTTTTAGGCTGCATTCCGCTTCATGTAATTCAAGCCTGCAATTTACTGTGAAGAGGGGCCCACTGAGGGGAGATACAGAGGCTGCATTCCGCTTCATGTAATTCAAGCCTGCAATTTACTGTGAAGCGGGGCCCACTGAGGGGAGATAGAGGCTGCATTCCGCTTCATGTAATTCAAGCCTGCAATTTACTGTGAAGAGGGGCCCACTGAGGGGAGATAGAGGCTGCATTCCGCTTCATGTAATTCAAGCCTGCAATTTAGTGTGAAGAGGGGCCCACTGAGGGGAGATAGAGGCTCCATTCCGCTTCATGTAATTCAAGCCTGCAATTTACTGTGAAGAGGGGCCCACTGAGGGGAGATAGAGGCTGCATTCCGCTTCATGTAATTCAAGCCTGCAATTTACTGTGAAGAGGGGCCCACTGAGGGGAGATGGAGGCTGCATTCCGCTTCATGTAATTCAAGCCTGCAATTTACTGTGAAGAGGGGCCCACTGAGGGGAGATAGAGGCTGCATTCCGCTTCATGTAATTCAAGCCTGCAATTTACTGTGAAGAGGGGCCCACTGAGGGGAGATAGAGGCTGCATTCCGCTTCATGTAATTCAAGCCTGCAATTTACTGTGAAGCGGGGCCCACTGAGGGGAGATAGAGGCTGCATTCTGCTTCATGTAATTCAAGCCTGCAATTTACTGTGAAGAGGGGCCCACTGAGGAGAGATACAGAAGCTGCATTCCGCTTCATGTAATTCAAGCTTGCAATTTACTGTGAAGAGGGGCACACTGAGGGGAGATACAGAGGCAGCACTGCGCTTCATGTAATGCAAGCCTGCAATTTACTGTGAAGCGGGGCATTTTACCCCAGGCCCCAGGGCCGCACACACTGTGTTTTACACAGGGATGGTAGGGGCAGCCCACCCTACACTGCCTCTGCCATCATGCATTTTGGAAACTTGCCCCCCGCCGCCCCCTTTTAGCCAATAATTTGCCATGAACACAAACACACACACACACAAACACACACACACACACACACACACACACACACACACACTTGACCTCCATGCCAAATTTCAGCCCTCTGCCCCTGCCATCCTGCATTTTGAAATTTACCCTGCGTCCCACCCCCTTTTAGCCAATTGGCATGAACACACACACACACACACACACACAACCTCCACGCCTTCTGCCTCCGCCATCCTGCATTTAGAAATCCCCTCCACTGGCCCCCCCTTTATGCCAATTGGTATGGACGGACGGACACACACACACACACACACACACACACACACACACACACACACACACACACTTGACCTCCATGCCATATTTCACCCTCCTAGGATGAAAACTGTGTCCGCTAAACGGTGGTGAACTTTTTGTGGTGCAACAGACTGACAACACTCAAAGAAAAGCTTAAAGACAAAGCTTAAAGACTTCTTGTTAAAGAAGTCCACTGGGGAAAAGTAATTTAGTTAGTTCTGATGCTCTCCACATTGCATTCATTGGGCGTGCTGCCCAAAACAGTGCTGTGCCTCAGCC
This sequence comes from Poromitra crassiceps, assembly GCF_964638095.1. Classification (NCBI taxonomy): domain Eukaryota; kingdom Metazoa; phylum Chordata; class Actinopteri; order Beryciformes; family Melamphaidae; genus Poromitra; species Poromitra crassiceps. The sequence continues at coordinate 17,038,453 of NC_139623.1, forward strand.
TTACACTAATGGTAGGTAAAACCCTCTATGCCATGGTTCCCCAAATAGCGGCCCAGGGGCCACATGCGGCCCATGAGAGCCAAATGTATGGCCCGTGTGTGTATTTTCGAAATGCAGGGCAACAGGGGGAAACTCATTACCTCCTACCACCCTGCATTTCGGAAATCTGCGGCCGTGAAATACAGCTGTAATATTTTTCAATAATCTTGATTACTGCTCAACACTAAGAATTTTGAAATAAAAAAGTATAATAGTGAAATTATTGTTTTAGACTTATATTATTTTGTTCAACAGTGCATAAACTTAGCCCCCCCGGGGGAACTATTTGGGGACCCCTGCTCTATGCTACTGTTATTACAGTCTTATCAGGAAGGTGCAGTGACTTTTTGTGAGTCCTCTTCAGACAAGCCTCACAAAAGGCCGTACTAGTACTGCAATGCATTCCATCACCTATAATCAGCATATTCTAGGCAGACAACACATTGGGTAGTGATTGGTGCTGAACATTCAAACGACACCTTAAGGATGTCATCATTGATATGCAGTCAGACCATGAGTTACAGCTCAGTGCCACATCAGCAGGTTCAACTTGTTGAGGTGTAATAAGATATGAAAGGGTCCGAAGCCGCATGTCTGTCTTCAGCTGGGAAAGGCCTTGAATAAGATACCTCTCTGGTAGTGGTGAACTTTTTGACGGCCAACCGATGGACCAACTGACCGACCAACCAACCAACCAATGGACAGTGACTTATAGACTTGCTGGTCGCAGCTAAAAATAGGAAATTGTGAGGAAGAGCCAGAGGTAGGCCTCTGTTAAAAAAAACGAAAACAAAGAAGAACTTGAAACAGCTGGTGGATGAGTCACTTGAGCCATCGTTATCAAGCATCTCAGTAGGACTGCTGATCTAGGCTCAGTTTATCCTTTAAGATCATACTGAGTATGACGTGGTCAGCGGTTTCAGATCAGTGCACATACTTGAGACTTTATGATCTGATTCGATCAGGATACAATGTTGTTTTCTTTTAACTGGAAAATATGAATTTATCTGAGGTGATACTCTGCTTTCGGAAGTGAGAGGCTATCTCTCAAAAAGTTTTTTTTTAATATATTTCAGCCTGTTCTCACTCCAAACTCGTACCAGAGCCCCGCTTTGTCACATGCCTTGTGTGTTTGAGGTAACGCGCTCCGGAGCCTTGTGCATACTATGGAATATACAACGGGCGGACTGGCACCACTACCTGTGGGTTCAGGCAAAGATCAAGTATGCCATCGGGCTTGTTGTCCAGAACGAGTTGGGAAGACTCTCTCTCTCCTAGTTTTGAGTTAACGGGGTTGGGCTTGGGTAGGGTTGCCGGCGGGGTGGGGGTGGGGGGGGGTGCGGTGTCGGTAGTGGACTTAAATATAACAATCACATAACTGCAATTGCTTCAGCTTCAACCATTTACACTTTATTATTATTAACAACACAAGCAAACACTTTTGCGCATAACTTATTCCTAGATTATCATCCAAGAATTTTATTTGGGCATTGCAAAACAAGTGTCTCATTCTTAATAAAACAGCTGTATTGAAAAACAAACAGTAGGCTAGTGCAAACAGTATTTTGATATAGGTCTAAATAGCCTACTTCACATTTGCATGTAGGCCTACTTATTAAATTTTATTTTAACAGTACAAACAGCAACGTTATATAACCTATTCTTTTGAACAGAACAAACCTGGTATGAAAGTTTAAATCATAAGTGCAAAAACATTTTAGATTTCAACTGAAATCATCTGAACACAACTAAAACAAATGGCATGCCACATTTGTATAGGTACAATGTAAATAGCCTACTCAATGTGCTGTCTTCAGAGTTTAGTTGAATCTAGCAACGCTGACAGCGCTTCATTGGTCGTGACTCACAAGAAACAGAATGAGAGAGGCGTAACCTAGGGTAGTTGAACGTAACATGACACCCCAGACAGGGTGGGGCAGAGCAGCAGCGGCTGTGGGGTTTACTCGCTCAATACAAATAGCCCTTCACTCTTTGCACTGCGTGTTTCTCCAATACGGGAAAAAGCACGTCCCGTATCAGTTCAATACGGAACACGTCTTTTTGTTTACAAATACAGGACGATTCCGTACTTTAAGGGGCGGTTGGCAACCCTAGGCTTGGGGCTCGAAGACCTCTGGGCCTAGGCCACCCACCATATCCAGACCCTAACCCTAAGACCACCTACCCAATTCCTAACCCTAACCTAAGACCACCTAAATGCCTAAACCCAACTTGTGGAGCTCCCACACCATTCACATCTTGATCTTGAATCTTGAACATACCGGTATGTCCGACGGCACAATGGTACTGGGGCGCGTGTTCCATAAAACGCACAAGGCTCCAGGGTGTGTTACCTCAAACGTACAAGGCGCATGACAAAGCAGGGCTCTGGTACGAGTTCGAAGTGAGAACGTGCTGCATATTTATAGTATTTACTGGACAACGATGGCCACCTTACAGTACAAGCGTTAATTGAATCCTGCATTCTTTGTCTGTGTAGTTCAGCCAAAAATGAAAATTCAGTCATTATCTACACACCCCAAACCAGCTGAAACTCTATAGTGATTTGTCCATGTAACACTCCTGGAGCTTCCCAGCATGACTCATGACTTTGTCAAGCTTCTTCAAAACAATTGAAGTCTTTGAGGACAGATCTTTCAAAACAAAAAAATAACCATAAAATTACTCCATACAGCATAGCCCAATGTTCTGATGCCATACGATTGCTCTGTGAGTGGAAAAAGACTAAATTTGACTTGTCTTTCTGAATTGTATTTAGGTTCCGAGTGGAGAATTTCAAATCTTTTGGTCCTCCATGCAGGCATGTACAAAATCCCCAGACTTTGTGTGGAAAAGCCTACATGTATATAGCACAGAGACAGCCTTCTAACAGTAAAGTACTCTGAGGACTTCTGTCAGTAGATGCTGGAGAGTGTCCAGTTCTAATCCTGTTAGACCTTACTGCAGCATTTGACACAGCATGGATCATACAATTTTAATTGACTCCCTTAAGCATTAGCTCAGATCCTGTCTTTCCAAAAGAACATTCTCGGTCATACCAGGCAACTCAAATTCTTCCTCAGATGAAATCACCTGTGGGGTTCATTTAAGTTCACAGGGCTCATTTCTATAACCCCAACCTGCTCTCTCTCTAACTCATCAACTTTTGCAGAGAATACCCAGACATACCTCCCATTAAACCCTAGTAACACATATCACTCCCTGGAATTGCCTCACAGACATCAAGTGCTGGATGTCTCAAAAGCTTTTATAATTCAAAGAAAGCAAATCTGAAATAGTCTGTTTTTTGCCTCAGGCCTTCCTAAATGCAGGAAATCAATTCTACACCTCGGTACTCCAACACAAAGCTAGTGGCAAGAAACTTAGGAGTGGTATTTGTCATTTGACTTTTGAAGAATAGATACAGTATATATCATCAGTGTTGTAGTCAAGTCGCTATATCTCGAGTCCAAGTCGAGTCTCGAGTCCCCAGTGTTCGAGTCCAAGTCCGAGTCACCAAAGAAGAGTCCAAGTCAGAGCCTGAGTCCAGAGTTACTGAACATGAGCGTGAATCCACACCACATGTAAGTGGAACATACATGCCTGTCCTTGCTTGAAATGTAGTAATCTCACTGTATTAATATAGCTATGAATATTGTATGCCAAATTATTATTATTATTATTATTACCTTAATTGTTTATTATTATTATTATTATTATTATTATTATTATTATTATTATTATTATTATTATTATTATTATTATTATTATTATTATTAAGGCCTACTACCCCATTGGGGGGGAACACAGAAAAAACAGTCTTTATCAATTAACAAGTTCGAATCCTCATCTCCAAATTCGGAGTCCGAAATTCTCCGAATGCATGAATGCTCGAGTCCAAGTCTGAGTCATCAGTGCTCTCGAGTCACGAGTCGTGACTTGGCTACAACACTGTATACCATATACAATTTCAGCACTTCTATCAGTTGCTAGTTATATTCAGAGCTTGTTTAAAAGTTTGAAGAGGCGGATGGCAGTTGGGAAGAAAATATTCTTGTGATGAGAGGTTCTGGTTCTGCCAGACCTCAGTCTCCTGCCAAGTTTGTGGCCTGGCTGGGAGGGGTCGGCCATGATTTTCCAAGACCACTTCAGTGTCCTGGCGGTGTGCAGGTCCTGAAGGAATGGCCGGCTGCATCCGACCACCTTTTCAGCATGGCGGATGATGTGCTGCAGTCTGGAGATGTCCTTGCGGGTAGTAGTAGCATACCAGACGGTGATGGAAGAGGTGAGGATGGACTCGACGGTGGAGTTGTAGAAAAGCACCATCACTACCTTTAGCAGTTTGAACTTCCTGAGCCGCCACAGGAAGTACATCCTCTGCTCTTCTCTGCCTTCTTGGTGAGAGCTCTGATGTTCAGCTCCCACTTCAGGTCTCGGCTGACGATAGACCCCAGGAAGCAAAAGGACTCCACAGTGTTGACTAGGGGAGTCACCCAGGGTGATGGGGGAAGGTGGGGCTGTGTTCCTCCTTTAGTCCACAACCATCTCCACTGTCTTTTGAGCATTGACCTTCAGGTTGTTTTGACTGCACCAAGTCATCAGCTGGTTGATCTCTCACCTGTACTCAGACTCGTGTCAATCAGAGATGGTGATGGTGATGGTGATGTCATCTGCAGATTTCAGGAGCTTGATGGACTGATGGCTGGAGGTGCAGCTGTTGGTCTACAGGGAGGAGAAGTATGGAGAGAGGGTGCCGTCCTGGGCAGTTCCGGTGCTGATGGGCATTCACAAAGCGTGTTACATTGTGCCTTTGACAGAAAGAAAGAAAAGATTGAAGTGTGTACGAGTAAACCATTCTTAGTCAAATTTAAATGCTAACAACAAGTAATGTTGTAGAGTATTGGAGAAAAATAGCACTTGGCCCAAAGAATCACCACAGTTTAAAATGCTAAAGTAGTTTCAAGATTTAAGTATGAAATTCTGTAAGTAATTGTTCCTGCTGTCTCTGTTGCATGACCATAAACAATGATGTCAGATGATTGCGTCATTAATGCAGCTGTGTTACGTCCTAGACGAGACATACGGTATAGTAATTGTGCCCATTTAGAACAAAAAAAGTTGACATTTTTATTTGAGCTCTTCAAGCAGGCTGTTCTGTGTCTGAAGAAAGGAAGCATTGCACAATTCTTTAAAAATAACTAGCGGTTACTCATGGCTCCCCCTTGTGTTGTTAGCAGGAATTGGCTACAGCAATACAACTTGACAGTTATATGAAATGGCTTATACACAAAAATATGTCAAACACAAAATGTGACCATCCATTTGTGTGTGTCACAACTAGGCTATGTGTGTAAAAGATCTGTAACACATCATGGATTACCGTATGTGTTATTTGTTCAAAGGCAAAGAGAGAAAACAAGAAAGAGAATAATAGAAATAAGAGTGTTACACATCTCTTTCAAATGTCAGAGGATGATATGAAAATAAATAATAGATAGCCAATTCCTATTTATTTATTAATAATAATAGAAGTATTGATATTATTTGATCACTGCTTGATAAAATAAAAAAACACCGAAGCCATGGGACCAAGAAGTCATGACAATGCCCCCACAACACTCTTCATAGTGGTCTGAAAGCAAGGCTGTAGCATGTGAAACTATGTTTGCAACTTATGTTTCTAATGGGAAAAGTTGATTTGCATAACTGGTCTTGATAGCCACACTCATGAAGTATGTGTGCTGGTAATAATTCAATCATGAGAGACTCGTAATATAATTTTAACAAACTTTATTGAATCAGAATAGACAGTTTGAGTATGGCGTATGACTCCATGATGTGACGCTCCTCTTGCTTATGAGAGAGGGGCGTCAGTGCTGTATGAGATAGGACATCCCCCTTAACACTTTCAGTGCCACGGCCCTTGGGCAAAAGGTTGCTTGCTGTGCCACATAGGCCGCAATGCATTTTAAAACAGTCATATAATTTTTTTAATAATTACTATGTAAACACTGAACACGCACAAATAACGATGAGACTCTCTTCTATCACCTGCAAAAAAAAGTTTATTGATCCCATTTTCCGTTCTTTAGTTATGAGCCGGAGAAGATAGCCTGATTGAACGAAAAACATACCTTTTTTTCTACGAGCTGAGATAACGAGCCTTTTGTGAAATTAAACATTTCAAGCACATCTCTGACTCTGAAGCTAATTTTCTGATGTCTGGGTCTGTCTGGGTGAAGTGTATGCTGCTCTGCTGCTCTGCGTGCTCCCCCCCCCCCCCCCCCCCCCCCCCCCTCAACTGCACACGCCTCCTGGGTGTGTCTTATGTGCCTGGTGGCTCTCAGTCTCTGCTGAGTTTGCTGCGCACACACAGTGAATGGTGCGCGATATTCAGCTTTTTGGTTCCGCGTGTGTTTGTCACGGGCTGGCATGCTTCCAGTTCGGAATAATAATGCTGATTATGTCAATGTGCTGTTGCAGCGTACATGAAGGTGCTCAGTTGTGACAGCGGATGCTGCTGCTCTGGGCACAGCTGGCGTTGTGCTCGTTGTGCTTCTGCACGTCGATGCATACGGACGGATGCGATGCGATTTCCTCCTTTTTCCCAGTGACTATTTCTGTGTGTTTGGCTCCTTTTTCTCTGATCAGGAGAGTGCTGTCGCCACCTAATGGGTTTGTAAAATAGGTTATCGACCTCCAATAGCTACAATATTGTTAGAGGCGACGTAAGAAGCTTAGATCGACACCCCCCCGTCAAAAAAACAATTTGGAGTTATGACGCCATTTGGCGTCGCTGGCACTGTACGGTAAATTTCTAATGACGCCATATGGCGTCGCTGGCACTGAACGTGTTAAGGGGATCTGTTTCCAACGGGAGTCATAACATTGGTGGTGATCTGGGGAGGTGGTGGGATGAAGCTTCTTGCTCTGGAGATGCTGGATGAATGCGTGATGCTGACACGAGGTGAGTGATGACTGCACAAGTGTGATTTAAGCTGTGGTGATGGGGGCTTTATATAGTACCAGGAGAAGGGCATTTATGATGTCATAACTGACGTCATTTGGGCAACTGACGTCACACTGCAAAGGTGACGTCATGGAGAAGGTGACGTCGGAGATGGAGACGTCATTTAGTGACGTCATTTGGGCTGAGGGTTATGACAGCATGGGGTGCTCTATTAATGCCTTATTTGGTCTTCCATGATTGAACTACAGTCTGCGACTACACTTCAATCATGAGAGACTCGTAATATAATTTTAACAAACTTTATTGAATCAGAATAGACAGTTTGAGTATGGCGTATGACTCCATGATGTCACGCTCCTCTTGCTTATGAGAGAGGGGCGTCAGTGCTGTATGAGATAGGACATCCCCCAAAGGAATTTAAAGTTATTTCAGGAACTGGGAGAGTGAAAACGGGGGTCATGGAGCTCGCCTGGGGTATGCTTTAGTCAGGTCGTGGGCTGACGGGGGGAGAATTTAGGCATGTCGGGAGATGAGGGGCTGACCGGGGTTTTTTAAGGCAAAGCGGGGTTGCAAGGGCGTGGATGTGGATAGCCCGGGCATGGGCGCATTGATGAGGAAAAGGAGAGTTTGATCACCACCAACGAAGTGCTTGTTGCCTCTTTAGTCATGGAAGGAGGGATCTTTGGGCTGATAATATGGTGTCTTGCTCTGGTCGAATGAAAGATGCATAGGCGGATGAGGACCAGCACCCCAGTTGTTGAAGGGAGGCGGAGGACGCCCCCTGCATGGCTGCTGATGTGGCTGCTCCGATCCTGAAGGAGTGACTGGAATAGTTCTCTGCAGGGATGTTGCATTTCTGGAGTGTGGTCTTGAAGTGAAGGATGAACCAGGATCCTGTCATGTGATTATGGGGAGAGATGAGGAAAAGGGCCAAGGGCTGATTGAGGTTTATGCAAATGCCGGAATGATGGGTTATGCAGATTGTCGGGACATTGGCTGACTTGTCAGGACGTGGGCTGACTGAAGTTTAAGCAGGATGCAGGGATAATGGGTTGAGCAAGTTGTCAGGATGTGGACTGACTTCTCGGGACGTGGGCTGACAGGTTTAAGCAGAATGCAGAGATAATGGGTTGAGCAAATTGTCAGGACGGGGGCTGACTTGTCAGGACATGGGCTGACTGATGTTTAAGCAGACTGCAGGGATGATGGGTTGTGCAAATTGTCAGGACGTGGGCTGACTGAGGTTAAGCAATGGCAAGGACACTTATGGGGTTATATGCAAATTGCCCGGGCATGGGCACCAAACGGGGATTGGGAGAGAAGACCGCCACCAACGAAATGCATTAATACTTCCTACCAATCATGGAAGGAGGCATCTTTGGGCTGATGATATAGCAGCTTGCTCTGGATGGATGTAGGACGCATGGCTGATGAGGACAGCAGCCCAGTTGTTGAAGGGAGGACCCCCCCGGGAGGGGACCACCCCCCCCAAAAGAAAAAGGTCAGCGATGACCTGCATTTTTTAAGGTCAGTAATGACCAAGGTCGCAACAACCTGCATGAGCATAGCCAGCAATGGCTTAAAGATGCAATATTTAACCTTTAGCATTATATTATTATGGCATGAAAATGTCTAAAAATGAGTAGACATAATGTTATATTCTTTAGTTGTGCACTTACTTTATCCCAAATTGTATGAGGCAAAGATAGGCTTGATATTTTTCTCATAGTTTTCCTATCTATCCGTTCTATTCCTAATAGATGCACGTTCTGATTTGTGCATTTTGACATTTGGAATATTAAAGGTGGGCTGACCATTGTTAATAAGTACGTTTTCCCCTTGGATTTGACTTTAAGTTGCGTGTCTACAGTATGTCTATTATGGGCCTTTTTCATTTGTTTTGACAGTCGTGTACTGTCACTTCGGGAGAGTTGCACCCGCACCCTCGGCTGAGCTGTTGTACGGTGGACTTAGTTCAGTTGAGGCAGAGACTGGCTGTGGAGACACGCGGTTTTCGTGCCATGACCTTTTTGATTAGTTTTGACGTCCAGCGGGAGGGGGAGCAGTGAATGTGCTGCATCTGTAGAAAGTTTTAAGTCGTCGGCAGACGAGACGATTTCGTCGTAGAAAAATGAGATTCCGTTCCAATTTTCTAAGAGGTGTGCCCAGGGGGTATACTTTTGCTGAAGCCACTGTGCTGTGCCCGGCTATATGCTTTGCTGGAGCCACTGTGCTGTGACCAGGGAGGAGCTCTGCTGAAGCCACTGTGCTGTGACCGGGGATATGCTTTGCTGAAGCCACTGTGCTGTGACCAGGGAGGAGCTCTGCTGAAACCACTGTGCTGTGACCAGGGATATGCTTTGCTGAAGCCACTGTGCTGTGACCGGGGAGGAGCTCTGCTGAAGCCACTGAGCTGTGCCCAGGGATATGCTCTGCTGAGCCACTGCTGTGACCGGGATACAGTGTTGCCAGATGGCAAATGTTGAATTATCGTACCAGAGGGTCAAAATTATCGTTTTTGGAGTGAAATTATCGTACGCCCCCTCCCCAGCGCGCGTGCCTTCGGCGCGCCTATGTCGGGGGGCTGCGCTGATCACAGGCTACTTTTTGGACTTGGCATGATTTTTCAACACTGTGGTCTCAGCCTGCGTTGCAACAACAACAAAACACCCTGCACGTATTAGCTGCAAATATGTTTGTTTGAAGAGATGATTGTATAAACAGATAGAGTGATAGACGTAGGATTCGTCTAAGTGTCACGAAATGATGAGATTCTCGTACGTTTGGGGGATTTGGGGATTATTGATCGTACATCGTACAGAGGTCAAAATTATCGTACAGGTACGATAATTATCGTACGTCTGGCAACGCTGCCGGGATATGCTCTGCTGTAGCCACTGTGCTGTGACCAGGGATGTGCTCTGCTGAATCTACTGCGCCGTGACCGGGGAATGAGCTCTGCTGACCTGACGAGTTATGCATAACGGAAAGCCGGGTGATGCTGCACTGCACATTAAAGCCGTGGTGGACTGGGAGGAGCACCTTTTGTTTATGATCGAGACTGAAGCTTCGTATGCATTTGCAATACCAGAGTAAATCTCGTAGAGGAAGATCGATTCCCTACTGGGAGAAAGTAGGGAACTCATGGTGCCTCTTTTCTGCAACCATTCACCTCTAGAACTTAATTCAAGCATATGCTGAAGCCAGAACCACCCGTTTTCGGTTGAAAAGACGTTTAAATTTGAAAGTGAAAGTTTTTTCACCCACTATTTGCAGACGTTTATTGAACTTTCAGATTTAGACCATATTTCACCAGGATCTTAAATTAAAATATCAGCGCGCACACGGGATTCGAACCCCGCTTTCCCACATTCAAGCCAGTCCGCTCTAGCGCTGAGCTATACATTTTCTTATATTTTGAAGGACGGCAACAGCAGAACTGATGATTATCGCCATTTTGCCTGAAGCATGCGACGGGAGACGATAGTGTCGCATCTTGCATTTGCAATGCGCATCTTTGGCAACGCTAGACCAGCCACAGGACTGATGATTATCGCCATTTTGCCTGAAGCATGCGACGGGAGACGATAGTGTCGCATCTTGCATTTGCAATGCGCATCTTTGGCAACGCTAGACCAGCCACAGGACTGATGATTATCGCCATTTTGCCTGAAGCATGCGACGGGAGACGATAGTGTCGCATCTTGCGTTTGCAATGCGCATCTTTGGCAACGCTAGACCAGCCACGCGCATGCGCAGTATAGCATGGAAGGCCGGTGGCTAGCCAGGTAGCTAGCGCGCTACTCAGCATGGCCGGAAAAGTTTACAAGGGTTATACTTTATCTAAATGACTGGGATTGGATCGATGGATTGGATGCGTAAGAGAGGAAACATGCTATGAAAAAGAAAAGGTTGACTGGAAACTGGGACTAGAGGCATGTTGTTAAAAACCCGAATGGACACGGGAGAGGGAAGCGGCCGTATGCCGTATGCTAAGGGATTGGCACCCGGCCTGAGATGAGTGCAGCAGCAATGCCGCAACGTTGACTGAAACCAGGGACTAAATGCATGTTTGATAATACCCGACCGGACACGGGAGAGGGAAGCGGCCATATGCAACAGGGCAGAGTTGCTCGGGGATTAGCACCCGGCCTGCAATGAGTGCGGCCGCCGGAAGAGATGCCGCCTGAAAAGGGGGGATACGACCTGAAACCTGGGGCAGGGCTGTTTGGGCTGCTGCCGTGGGGAGCGTGGGGCTCGTCCTCAGCCGGGCATCGATGTCGATGAGGGACCCGACCAGTGAAGACATCGTTGCGATCAGGGGATCTTGGAGGCCTGGAGGGGCTGGAGCCTTGGCGCGTCCGCCGAGGAGCCGGCGGTCGTGGTGCGCTTCGCTGGGCCTTTCTTGGAGGTGGACTTCTGGGCTCTTTTGCTGCGGCCACGGCCTCCGGAGTGCTGTGCGGACTGAGATCCAGGCGAGACGAGGACCTCCTTGACGTTGGATCTTCTTTTGCGGCCGCGGCCCCTGGTGAGGGGAGCGTCCCATGAGACGCCTGCGACGCCCGGAGATGGAGCCTGGGGATTGGGGATTTGCCCGAGGCTGGCCGGGGCGTTGAATGTGCTCTGGAGGAAAGCGTCCACGGTGAAGCTGAAACTTTGCTGCTCGTTTTCGGACTCGGACATGGTGCTGGACTGAATGAAGCTTCTTGCTCTGGAGATGCTGGATGAATGCGTGATGCTGACACGAGGTGAGTGATGACTGCACAAGTGTGATTTAAGCTGTGGTGATGGGGGCTTTATATAGTACCAGGAGAAGGGCATTTATGATGTCATAACTGACGTCATTTGGGCAACTGACGTCACACTGCAAAGGTGACGTCATGGAGAAGGTGACGTCGGAGATGGAGACGTCATTTAGTGACGTCATTTGGGCTGAGGGTTATGACAGCATGGGGTGCTCTATTAATGCCTTATTTGGTCTTCCATGATTGAACTACAGTCTGCGACTACACTTAGCATTCCTCCTGTCTCTCCCTCATGAAAAAGTACTATTGAATCACTACATAAACGCTATTTGTGCAGTAGTGGCTACAGGTATGTAGTCACATGTAGGAATGGTGCAGTGAATCTGTAGTTTATACACTACTCATGACCCTCCAGTAGAGTTCTGTAGCAAAACAGTACTGTTTCCAGTAGTAATGAAGCAGTGCATTTTGCTACTTGGTGTTAGTAGTGAAAAAGCGGTTAAAACACTACTGCTTCACTAAACAGGCATTTGAATAGTAATCATGTAGAGGTTTTACTACTTGGGCAGGGCTAACGAGGCCAAATTGAGGGCAGGTGTGGAGGGAAGCAGCGCCCAAGGAAATGACAACACCAAACTAGACAGAGTTCATGACAACTGCAAAGCTAAATGTTTCTTTTTCAATGTTGTAAACTAAATAGAGATGTCAAGCAGAGCAGTTTCATCAAGAAAAAGGCTCAAATACAGCGAATCCAACTGTGACAGTGACAACACAATAACTGTAAGTAGAAGGCATTTTCCTAAACCACAATCAAGTCTAGCATGGTGTGTTAGCTAGCTAAAGCTAATCTAAGCCTGTTAGCCTGTGTTTACTTCATCAAATGAACTTCATACACGATCAGATGAGGGTGTGTAGGGTGGTTGTGGTTGACTCTGTGTGTGAGTGGAGGTCAGCTTCTCTTGTTGTTCAACTTATTTGCAGAGTGAAAGTAATGCCAGGCCAAGGCCTCTGGTGCTTAGTATAAGGACATCAAGTGGACCACCGCCAGGAAACTGGAGGCAGTTGCTGGTAAGAATAAACAATTATTTTTTAAATCTTGTCTCATGAGGTTGGCCTGTTTGTAAATTCCCACATGTGACTTACAGGTGACTGTTCTGTGCATTTCACATATAGGTTACGTGATGGAGAAGTGTGACTGCAGCCAAGTCTGTTCTGAAGATCATCAAGGCAAAGTTATTTTTTTTAAGTGTAAATAGGACAATATTCAATGTAATAAATGGATTTGAAATCAAGTCTGTGTAAGCTCATTCTTGTTTGATAAGAATAATTTATTATACACTACAATATAGCATGATACTGAATAGGGAACTAGTAGCAAATGTGTCAGTTTTTCTGATTCAAAAGGGGTTGTGTAGAAATGAAAAGAAATGCAATAGTGATCAGTAGTGATAAAACACTATACATCCAGAAGGATGTAGTAATTCCATATAGGGATTTTGAAGGCATACAGTAGTAAATGTGTAAGAATTGTGTAGTAATTCAATAATAAATGTGAAGGGATGAATAGTGTTTATATAGTCATTTCCCAAAAGCCAAATAGTGAGACAGAAGTAATTAAGTAGTAACCATGCAGTGATTTAAATAGTCCTTATGTCGTAATCACCAATAGTGATCAGTAGTGAAATTCTCTACCCATTACTACTGAAATCACTACATAAATCACTACACATCTCAATAGCAATCAAGTAGTGGAACAGTAGGTTTTCTGTAAATATTGTATAGTTGTGATGAGTAGTGATTCAGTAGTAATTTTTCATGAGGGCTGTCTCCTTTGTGCAGCCAAGTGAACAATGACAAAGAGTTGCTGTGCATCTCTTTGCATTAAAAGAAATCATGGGATGAATAAAATATCCAGGCAATAAAATATGTACAGTGTGACTAGGTTTTGATAGCTGTAGCTATAGCCAGTTACAGCTAACAAATACAATTAGCATGTTAGTGCTTTTTTAAGACCAGTGGATTTTAAAGGTCATGCATTTGTTTCTCAAAAGTTCCAACAAAATATAGGCTAGCCTTTTCAGCCAGCAGTGTCAACACATCCCCCTCTAAAGTAATCAATATGATGCCGTTTGAAATTAAATTGTTTGATACAGAACAATAAAAGGCAAATTAATTTGATTGGATAAAATTGTAATTGTAATTTCTGCAACATAAAACAAACTAAGAAAATGACTTGTAATCCATATTGTTGTAAGGCATTTCCGTATGATAATAAATGTAGGACAATACGGACAAAATGGACAGAAGGCTTTGTCTGTATCCATATCCATATTTAACTTTGAGCATAAATGAGCCGACGGTTGTTTATTTGAAGTTTGTGTTCAGTTGGAATGTATTTGAATGGCTCCTGCACAGTGCTGGTTAGAACTTTTTCATGTGCTATCCAGTCCTCTGGTCTACTGGCAAGTCATCTATTTCCCCACTGCTTAATTACTTTGCATTGTATGGTATTGAATTATACAAGCCTGCTGTTGGATGTGTTCGTCGGTTGTTGTCCACTTTGTAATTTGTTGTGGTGTATGGCCTATTGGCTATAAGTAACTACTATTTTGGCATTGTGTGTGGCCTGGTGCATAATAGTTTTTCTTTTGGTATCCCCCCACCCCCCCAGAATATAACTCAAACTCTGCCTATATGTATGACTACCTCTCAATCACTATCAATCCAGCATGCAAGAGGCTTCCCAAAGCTGTGAGGAAGCCGCAAGTCGTTTAGCAGCCATTTTGTTTAGCTATAGTTCAAGAATTATATTGCTTGATAATAACATTTAATGTTTATAATTCAGGAATGACTGCCTAAAAACCTTCATGATCATATGCATTCTCTTTAATATAGTTGTCTGCCGTTTTATAAAAGCAATGACTTTTCTCCAACTTTGTTCCATGGCGACCATTGCCTCTTAACTGTTCTAAAATCACTGTAAAGCATGATCTGTTGTGTCATCTGTTTAACAGAAGAAGAAGAAGAAGAAGAAGAAGAAGAAGAAGAAGAAGAAGAAGAAGAAGAAGAAGAAGAAGAAGAAGAAGAAGAAGAATTTTTAATATTTGTCTGCCTGATCTTGTTCCGGATGTGTTCTTCTCTGGATTAATCTTTGGCACTGGTGGATTTGTCTCCGTCCTAGGGGCCTCACCCCACTAGGACAAGGAACTGTGTAACCTTGTCGAGGTGTGACAGCTTAACCCTACCTGGTGCCAGCCCGGGCTCGGTGAATGGAGAGCCTGTAACCCTCGGGGGGCTATTGGCACCAGGATGGCACAAATGAGCAGTTCCGCTCGAACCCCCTGGGGGGTTCGCAGCCCGTCAGTGGGCTGTAAGGTGGCACTCCCACCAGCTGACTAGCCATCGCAGGGCCAACAACCCTGCATGGCGAAATTCACCCCAGTTACGGAAACGACGACAACAGTACAGACCTCAGCCCTGGAAGAAGAAGGACTCTCTATGAGAGAAAACATGACGCTCATTGATGAAAGCTGTCAAGAAGTCACAGAGTCGAAATCCCTTTTGTCAACCAGAGACCGTATACGATTCGGATCATGGAATGTCAGGACCTTGTATGAGACCGGAAAAACCATACAAGTAGCAGCAGAAATGAAGAGGTACAAACTAGACCTTCTAGGAATTAGTGAGTCACGATGGACGCAATCTGGACAACAAAGACTGCAGACAGGAGAGCTGCTACTCTACTCTGGGCATGAAGAAGAGAAAGCCCCTCACACCGAGGGGGTCGGCCTTCTGCTATCAACAACAGCAAAGAAAGCTCTGATTGGATGGGAGGCACATGGACCACGAAATGCACGAATTATAACAGCCACTTTCAGAACCACGAAGCGGAAAATCAAGTTGAATGTGATACAATGCTATGCACCAACCAACGACAGCGATGATGGAAAAAAAGATGATTTCTACAACAGACTGCACGTCTGAGGAAGGGCATGCTGCCCGAAACGTAACCACCGGTGTCAAATAAAAACACCTAAACTGGAGCCTTGCAGTGTGCGAGCTTTATTTTTTTATTTATTTTTTTTCTATTTTTTCTACAACAGACTGCAGAGCATCCTGGAACAACAAAAAGAAAAAGACATCAGCATTCTCATGGGGGACTTCAATGCAAAGATTGGCGGAGACAACACAGGCTTCGAAAAAGTGATGGGAAAGCATGGCCTAGGAGAAATGAATGAAAATGGAGAGAGATTTGTGGACACCTGTGCCCTGAACAACCTGGTTATCGGAGGAAGCGTCTTCCCACATAAGAGGATCCACAAGGCAACCTGGGTATCACCGGATGGAGTGACCGAGAACCAGATAGACCACTTCTGCATAGCGAGTAAGGCGAGGAGCAGACATAGCATCAGACCACCACCTGCTAAGCGCTATGCTCAAGCTGAAACTGAAGAAACACTGGATGGAAACAACATCAAAGAAACAGCAATTCAATGTCCACCTCTTAAAAGACACACAGATAAGAGAAGAGTTCACACTGAAGCTGAAGAACGGATACCAAGCCTTGCAAGACCTAAGCAGTGACGAAGGAGACCAGCAAGACCAATGGGAAAGGATAAGGGAAACTCTCACAACAACATGTAAGGAAGTGATTGGAATAAAGAAGAAACACCATAAAGAGTGGATATCAGCAGAAACACTACGCAACATAGAAGAAAGGAGACAGAAAAAGGCAGAAGTTAACAACGGCCGAACAAGGGCAACCAAGGCAAAAGCCCAAAAGGAGTACACCCAGGCAAACAGAAAGGTCAAAAGAAATGCCAAGAAGGATAAGCGAAACTACATCGACAACCTGGCTAAAGAAGCAGAAGAAGCAGCAGCAAAAGGAAACATGAAGGAACTGTATGACACCACCAAGAAACTGTCCGGAAAGTTCAGCAGACCAGAACGACCAATCAAAGACAAGGAAGGAAAGACCATCAAAAGACTGGACCAACAGCAGGAGAGATGGGCAGAGTACTTTGAAGAACTCCTGAATAGACCAACACCACCTAACCCCCCTGACATTCAACCTGCAGAGTCTGACATAGTCATCAACTGTGGAAAGCCCAGCAAGCAGGAAATTCAACAGGCCATTGCACAACTAAGGAATAGTAAAGCAGCAGGACCAGACAACATCCCTGCGGAGGCACTGAAGGCCGACATAGACACCTCGGTAGAGATGCTACACCCTCTGTTTGAGAAGATCTGGGAGAAAGAGGAAGGGCCAACGGATTGGAAAGAAGGCTACCTGGTCAAAATACCCAAGAAAGGAGACCTCAGCCAATGCCACAACTACAGGGGAATCATGCTTCTATCAGTGCCAGGCAAAATCTTCAACCGAATCCTCCTCGAACGAATAAGGAGAGCGGTGGATCTGCAGCTGAGAGACCAGCAGGCAGGCTTCCGGCCCAATAGATCATGTGTGGACCAGATTGCAACCCTCCGAATCATAGTTGAGCAATCACTGGAATGGAACTCTCCACTATACGTCAACTTCGTAGATTACGAGAAGGCATTTGACAGCCTCCACAGAAACACCCTCTGGAAATTGCTTCGACACACGGCATACCAGTAAAGCTTATCAACATCACGAGGAACTGCTGAAGGAATGACCTGCAGAGTCATACATAGCGGACAGCTCACATGAAGCTTTCAAGTAAAGACCGGAGTAAAGCAAGGCGGTATACTGTCCCCTTTCCTTTTCCTCCTGGCCATCGACTGGATATTGAAGACCACAACAGCACAGAGGAGGAACGGGATCCAGTGGACACTGACAACACAACTGGACGACCTGGACTTCGCAGACGACCTTGCCCTACTATCCCACAGTCGACAACAGATGCAGGAGAAGACGAACATACTGGCAGACACCTCAACACAACTAGGCCTCAACATCCACCAGGCAAAGACCAAAATACTCAGGATCGGCACAAGCAACGAAGACCCAGTGGACCTGGAGGGAACAGCACTTGAGGAAGTACAATCCTTCACCTACCTAGGTAGCATCATCGACAAGAAGGGTGGCACAGAGGCAGATGTCAGAGCAAGAATCAGCAAGGCAAGGGCCTCATACATCCAACTAAAGAACATCTGGAGCTCCAAGGTAATCAGTCAGCAGACAAAGATCAGACTCTTCAAATCCAACATCAAGCCAGTACTCCTATACGGATCAGAGACGTGGAGGATAACTAAGATCACAATGACTAGAGTGCAGTCATTCATCAACAGATGCCTGAGGCGGATCCTGAACATCCACTGGCCAGATACCATCAGTAACAACGATCTCTGGCAGAGAATGAACGAACAACCAGTGGAAGAACAAATAAGGAGAAGAAGGTGGGGATGGATTGGCCACCCATTGCGCAGACCAAGCACCAGCACCACCAGACAGGCCCTTAGATGGAACCCCCAAGGCAAAAGGAAGAGAGGCCGGCCCAAGAACACCTGGCGCAGGGACTTGGAGACAGACATCACACAGAGCGGACTGACATGGAAACAGCTGGAAAGAAAAGCACAGGACAGAGGACTCTGGCGAACTGTTGTCGATGGCCTATGCTCCTCCAGGAGCGATAGGCGCAAGTAAAGTACTGGTGGATTTGGAGGTGACACAGGGGTAGGTATAGTAACGAAGGAACAGCCGAGCAGCATTTTGGTAAACAAACCGCATCACTGGGGGGAAACGACAATGGAGCCAGCCTTGAATATCTCACTCTAGCCCGGCTATGTTGTTTACATTTTAAAAACGGCAACAATTCACACAACTTTAACACGATATGCATATATTATACATCAAACTCTGCTCTCACTCAGAATGTCAAAATATAAGTGATGTCATGTATAGAGTGGCAAAGTGACCGCCTACTTCCTGCATTAGCACTGTACCAGAGATTTTCCTCCGCCATTTATTTTCCCATGGACATTTCGTAAAATGCTTGTAAAAATAGTTTTACTTTGTCAAACCAAACGGTTCAGCTATATTTAGAATCGGGAGAGACCATAGAATATTTCACTGCGACCAAAACAAAAAAAAACAATACAGAAAAAACATTTTCTTTAAATCTGCGATTTTTTTACGTTTTGGTCCGAGTTAAATGTTATGTAGCTGTTTCGAAATATATCTGAACCGTTTGGTTTGACGAAGTAAAACTATTTTTTTTGCCTTGCTCCCATTGGATAATTGTTCTTGTCCTGGTTCCTATAAATAGGTTCCAGTGTTCTGCCATACCATATGCCAGATGAAGGTCTTGTGACCGAAACGTTGCAGCATTATTATTAAAAGCCTTGAAGTGGGAGTCAGTGTGCGGGAGTCCTCTTTTTTTCATTTGATCCTGCCTTTTCCGACGCACCTGACGTACACGGTTGTGCAGAGATTTCCTCTCTTTGATAAGCATTTTACGAAATGGGAAAATAAATGGCGGATGAAAATCTCTGGTACAGTGCTGAAGCAGGAAGTGAGATATGAACGTTTGTTTGGCACAACTCATACTAGTTAACTGCCGCGCTTCCGGGAGATTTACGTTGTCGTGACGTCACGCTGATTCCTCGTATTGCTTTATTTTATATGTTTGCTCTCTCGCCCACACATAAGAATGAGGTGATGGCGGTTTCTGTGAATAGTCCCATCATGGGGCACATCCACCAGGTAGGATTGTGGGTTGTGTGTTGACTAACTGCAGTCCCTGTAACTTTAGAATCAGTGGCATTTCATCCAGGTGGGAGCGTGCTGAATTCATGCATCTGGTGACTCTCATTGAAGATGTCTCTCATCTGCACTCCTTCTGAAGTGATGGCAGCATGGGCACAGTGGTCCGGGGTTCAGCAGCTGAGCTATAGACTGAAACTGTCCCGGAGTAGAACAGTCCGATATGCCATCAAAGTCAGGCATTGGTCGATTTTCAATGTGGTTCAAACGGCTGATGTTTACGAATGTGACGTCTTGCAGACGGTGGTGTAAGTGCATAAGTGCAGTGTACACCAGCGTCAGGAGCTGTAACTAGAGGCTCTTTCACACACAGATCGCGCAAAAATTGCCGTTTAGGAGTCCCGTAAAGCCAGCCGCCTCGCCACAGAAATTGCTTTCACACAGAGCCAAGCAGCACGGCCACATTACCGTGCTGCTGTGTACTTTCAGGTGAAATCCCCTGCTCCCGGATTGAAAGGCGAGCGGAGGGATTTCCTGCTCCTCCTAGCCCAAATGTATATTTTCATAGGTTAGTGTAGCCTAGGCTACTGTATGATGAACGAATTCATTCAACAAGACTTCCCTCCTAGTCCGCTGAGCAGGGAGGATAGTGCACTCGCATGGTGGGCGGGCAGATCGATATGGTGTCCTACTAAAATTGGAACGATACACGACCGCCCGCATATCAAACAGCTGCAGTCTGCATAACGTTCGTCGGGGGAATATTATAGGCTATAAATGCACATGACTACTTAACGTAGTTTTTGTAAGGGAATGCACAGAGCTGATTTCGAGAGGGAATAACCTCAGACCAACTCGCCACAGACAGCTATAGCCCTCTGAAGCTTATTATTATATCCGTTAATTGTAGCCTACCTACTAATGTCAACATCGTTTGAGCATAAAGCCTAACCGCACGGAGCATTCCTCCTGGCGTCCCTGCAGTCATGATTGTATACTTTTTTTACTTTCACTCCTGCACTTTCTTGATACATGAGGTGATTTCCCCTGTAATTTTTTTTATGAATGAGCAGACCATTCGCACCTTTTCCGGCTCGCTGCGACGACCTTTCAAGTGGAGGCGGGTTGCCAGGTAAACCGGCGCTGTTACTACCTCCCGTCGCGGGACAAAAGGCGTAAAACAATTGTCCACCAAAGCGCGTTCACGACTTTCACATCGGAGGCGCTAATCCTATTTTCCGTGCATTTTTCGGCTTTCAAGGCCGGTGTGAAAGAGCCTTAGGTTAACGTAACGACAGTCTTGAAATAGCTCACTGACACATAAGGGAGAAGGGGTGGGATTTAGCCTGGCTCGGTGGGATTGGCAGTATTGACGCTCGACGCTTGGTGGGCGTGGAAATCTGGAAGCAGATGCTAGCCTTGCTAGATTTACTTTGCTTCTTTGAAAATTGGTGTTAGAGAGGAAGTGGAAGAGGACAGGAAGGGTAGGATAGGTCCTAGGACGAGCTCAATTGGCTAGCTTTGTACTTTGTCAAACTCCCCAACTCTGTCAAACACCCCACCCCCTCTGTTGCCCACTGTCGCTTCACAAGCCTGCTACGCGTTGTCTGGTCTCCCAGCATGCTTCGCGAGGCATCGAGCAGCATGTTCAATACAAAGTGGATGGGCAGCAGCGTCAGCCCGCGTCAAACGAAGCGTAGATGTGGCTGCACCGTAAGCGAGAGGACCAAGTTCGCCTTCCGACATGATCCGTTTTTAACCATAACCCAAACCACAACCCTAACCTTAATCAAGTTGTTTTAGTTGCTTAACATTAACCAAGTTGTTTTAGTTGCCTAAACATAACTGAAGTTGTTTAGTTAGTTGCCTAAACATAACTGAATATGTTTTAGTTGCTTAACCTTAAAGTCGAGCTGAACCCAAAAATGACTTTTCTTTTCTTTTAGTCAAATACCTGGGTATGCAGTGCACCTATAATGTATGCAAACAAAATCAGAAAAGTCTAATTTCTTTTGTTTTTCACACTTTTTCACATCAAAAGTTAATTTTTTAAGATTTCATTGATAACAGTAATGTACAGTTTGCTGACGTCACCTAGTACTAGCAAATTTCTACCCCATTTCAACCAATCATATCACGACCTGCAGCTGTCAATCAAATCTTCATTTCAGGATAATTTTCTCTTCCAAAAGAAAGAGAAAATGGCGCCTAGTGACTGTCATCTGGCAGAATTCCTATCCCATAAACTAACTACTAACTTGGCCAATTGTTAGAAACATGAAGAAACTACTATAATCTCTAAGAATGCAAAGAAATGTAACTGGCCCATTAAAACATGCATTCCAGGAATATTATTTACATTTATAACGATAATGGCGCGTGCCTCCGAGCCTGACAGCCTCCCTGGCTGTCAGGGGTCGTCTCTCGGAGTTTCCAGGCGGGCGGGCAGCACCCCTTGCATCGGATTGTCCGCTCGCTCCGCACGAAGCAGCCTGGCTGCCTGGTACTCCGCGGATCCCACTCGCGTAGCACGACAACACACTGAATCCCACCGGATTCGGGGGTGGAACACGCCAGGATTGGCCAATGCCAAAGCCAGTCCTCAGAATTGTCAAATCAAATAATCGACACGATATAGGTCCGCCTCTCAATTTGTTTTCAGTCTGAAACGGACTTAGATGCACGTGACGAACGGGTTCACCTCGACTTTAACCAAGTTGTTCTAGTTAGTTGCCTAAACATAACTGAAGTTGTTTAGTTAGTTGCCTAAACATAACTGAAGTTGTTTTAGTTGCTTAACCTTAACCAAGTTGTTTAGTTAGTTGCCTAAACATAACTGAAGTTGTTTAGTTAGTTGCCTAAACATAACTGAAGTTGTTTTAGTTGCTTAACCTTAACCAAATTGTTTTAGTTAGTTGCCTAAACATAACTGAAGTTGTTTTAATTGCTTAACGTTAACCAAGTTGATTTAGTTAGTTGCCTAAACATAACTAAAGTTGTTTTAGTTGCTTAACCTTAAACAAATTGTTTTAGTTAGTTGTCTAAACATAACTGAAGTTGTTTAGTTAGTTGCCTAAACATAACTGAAGTTGTTTAAACATAACTGAAGTTGTTTTAGTTGCTTAACATTAACCAAGTTGTTTTAGTTATTTGCCTAAACATAACTGAAGTTGTTTTAGTTGCTTAACATTAACCAAGTTGTTTTAGTTAGTTGCCTAAACATAACTGAAGTTGTTTTAGTTGCTTAACCTTAACAAGTTGTTTTAGTTAGTTCCTAAACAAAACTGAAGTTGTTTTAGTTGCATAAAAAGAATCATTTTCAACCAGGAAATGCAGCAGCAAGCCGCTCCACCCACAGTCACAACCGGGCCGTTCTCCCCGCGTATCACCTGTACGCAGCGTTTCGCTCATGTCACTTAGGGCAGTGGTTCTCAAATGGGGGTCCGGGGACCCCCAGGGGTCCGTGGCACTTTGCCAGGGGGTCCGCGAAAAGTTTTCAGGAAAATAAAAATATTTTTTTGTGTGCAAAAGCTTCATAGTTCAATGAAAATATGTTATGCTTTAAATCTAAAATGGTTCATGGATTACATTCTAATCTAACAAACCTATCAATTTAAAAGTCAAGCACGTTACCATGGAAACAATTAAGCTTAGCCCAAAATCACAAATCAGAATGAGGGGGTCCCCGGTATATTTTCATATCTTGTAAGGGGTCCTTGGCTGAAAAACATTTGAGAACCTCTGACTTAGGGAGTCATTGGAAATCAACTTATTCTGTCATTACGGTATGAGGATGTGTTGCTGTGCTGCATGTTCAGTACAGACCATGGGCCCTATCTTCCGACAGGCGCTATCCCCTAATAACGCTTGCCCACCTGTTCTCGCGTGCCTTACGGCAGGAAAGATAGCAGTCTGCCTTGCGTCATCCGCCAGGTGTTATGCCGAGTTTTGCACCCCAGAGCTGGCAGCATCCCCACCTCACGGGAGCATATTGTAATGATTTATACAGAAATTTAACTGTTTAAAAGTGATATAAATGTCTGGTAGACGTGACCTCCCTGATTTCTAAGTAAAAAAAACCCGAAATATGTTGGGGATGCATTTCTCGGCGGGCATGCGGAAACGTTCATGGCACCTGTCGCAGACGCAAATTAGAGCCGTGCCAAAATCATCTGCGCCCCCAAATGCCTTTTACTCAAAATGGGACCATAATTTAGAAAACGGAGCCCATGACAGCATGAAAAAGACTTGAAATTGTTTATTCAGACCATAAACTCATTCGGAAAATGTTTATTTAAGACACAGACCGAGAGAGAAGTCGACTAATTTTTCCATTGAGGCCAATGTACGTGACGTCACTTCCGGACCATGACGTACGCCCCCTCTGGCCTTTCAAGAGTATGACATTTTAGGACTGGCCTCATAAATTTCCCCATTGTGTTGGCCACTGTTGTTAAGCATTGGCTTATAGCCAGAGCCGTTTATATAGAAGAGTCGCGACATCTCCATTCACTCCAATGGACCAGTTTTTTACTCTCAAGAGCTCCAGGAAGTAAGGTCCTGGATTAAGCAGCACTGTTGAGTTGCAGCAAAATAGACAGTTTGTGTTGTACTCTGAAAGGGTTTTTCCCCCCTTGAATCAAATTGTACATTATCAGCTTTATTTTAGCATGCAAAAGTAGCGCGAGACCCATTCCTGGCTGTTCATTGGCTAATGAGTCTTGCATTTTGGTCCTCTGCTGACACCACTCTCTCTCTAGAGGACACTAGTTATAGCTAATCGGTCTAGTGGGTGTGGATTTGTTGTCTCTTGTTTGGTGGGTGTGTCAGAGGTGTTACCCAATCAGCGACATGTATATAAACCTCGCATATATGGCCTTGCAGTCTTTCGCCCACGCAGACTTGAGATACGACTGGACTGAAGTTTCTTCCTCCTGTGCAACAGTATGTTCTGTGACCCCCAAAACAGGGGAGGGGGGGTTACATCTGCCCAAGTGTCTATTTTAAACTGGACTTTTCGACATTTCTAATTTCAGATAAATCACCATGGGCCTCCACCTGCTGCTGTTGTGCAGGGAAATGTGCTTTCATCCTCTTCCTGCATCTGATTTACTGCTGGAGACGATTCACACATGCCCCTTTTGTCCCACAGGCATACTGTATATGACACATCACTTCACAGAGCACTGGGTTTTTGGATGTGAGTGGCTCTTTATAATATTAGCAAACTCAACCACAATATTACAACAATAATCACAATAATACTAATAATAATCATCATCTCTCGGAATCTCTATCTGTCTATCTTCGCATATCTCGAGAACCACTAGTTAGTGTTGCAGTACTCGAGACCGGTCTCAAGACCACATTTTGATGGTCTCAGTCTCGTCTCGGACTCGACCTCCATCGGTCTTGCTCTTGTCTCGGTCTCGGGCAAGCCGGACTCGGGATTTTATTTCAAGACCAGCCGAGACAACAACTGCAGTGATTACTTGTCTGTGTATATATATTTATTTTTACTGTGATTGCGTGTAAAAATTTCTCCTTCAATCGCAAGTTTTTAATCAATCAATCAATCAATTTAATATTTATATACTTATACGGCAAATCATAACAAGATATCCCAAGGCACTTAACGCTGTAGCCACAACACTCATGTTCATGCACAAAGGAAGAAAACACAGATCAACAAAGATGTCATTCAAATCATCAGTCATACTGTACGATTTGCTTATACAAACCACAAAGGGGGGAGTCGTAATCTAGCAGCAGCAAGGTGTTTTTACACTTCATTCTGCCAACTGTGTTGAGCCTTTCTGAAGGTCAGTGATATGGAATTGCAGTGTTTCAGATCAAAGGATTGCATTCTGTCATTGAATGTATACTGTACAGCCATTTATATTTTACTATAATTCCTAAATAATTATTTATTTCGTTGTTAGCAGAGCAATGGTGTAAAGGTTTAGCCATCATTAGAGTCATGGGGCCCTATCATCGCAAAATCGCTAATCTAGCATTTGCGCTCGTTTAACGCTGCGCGCAATGCAATTTGGGGGCGTGCACAAGCGCATTTGTATTTTCTGTGCAGCACTATTACCTCTATGCCTGCTATAATTGTACTGGACATGCATGGGGTAGCCGTGCCACATGCCAAACCAGGCATTTCCACGCAAAAGCGGAGACACAGATGGCATTCTCCTATCGTCAGCAGGCGCGCAATTACTTTGCGCTAAGAGCTTTGAGAAGCACCTCTTAAGCGTAAAAATACCCCGCTTCGCTTGAGCGCACCATAATCTCCGCGCTGTGCAGTGCAGTGCAGAGGAATTCCTTTTGGATACGTCATTACGCATGGATGTGCCACGCCAGGACATCAAATTCTGCTGCTAAAATAATTAGCAGATAATTCAGTGAGGCAATCAACTATAATTGACTGAGAAGCTTTTATCACATCGCAAAGAGGGGTTAATGGCAAATGAATTGCGAAAACTTGTTGTACATTGTAGCCTACTTGCAATAGGCTATTCACCTTCACCTATCCCATAACCTGGAGGGTCGTTGGCACCACAGACGATCTGTCGACAAGCTCTCTCCATCTCTCTCTGTCCTCGGCACGAGTCGGCAGCTCTCACTGTTTCACCGAGTTTTAATTGAGTCCACTCTAAATCCTCCCATCTTTCTCTTGTCTCCGCCGTTTCCCCGCTGCAAACATTCCCAGTCAAAAAAAAACCCAAATTGCATCAAATCACAGATGTTTTTAACGGGTATATGATGTGATGTTTTATTGTGAGATAGGCCTATCCAAATTACGCATGGAGAGAATTACAGCATATTGCATGCCTCGCACAAACTGTATTAGAGCATTTGCGAGATGGGAATCTGATTGGTTTGATTGATGTAACGCCCAGGCATTGCCTGGCCACACCTGTGAATAATTCTGGTGCTTAAGACTGCCCAAATCCCGTTTGCGCTGGCATTTTGGGGGCGTAGTAGATGACTTGGCATTCCTCCAATTTGTGCCTGCGGCAGGTGCCATGCACAATTCCGCACCACCGCCGAGAATTGCATCACCAACATATTTTGGGGCTGTTTTAACTTAAAGTGTAACTTACCCCCAAAACACTTTTTTCAGCTTTTAACCAATATATATGACTTTGGGGGTGGTGTGTGAAGAATTCTGGTCAAAATTTCCACATTTGAGACCAAACTATTGCCATTCTACTATTTGTATCATTTTTCAGCAGCATAACTGGCATAAGTGCCCTCTATGGGTGGAACACTGCTTTTTTTTGCCCTCAAATGAATGGGAGATTTGGTACAACCTGACGTCACGTTGTCCCCAAAGACTATGGGATTTCAAGATAGTTACTCCCCTACTCCCCCTGTACCCTTTCCCGGCTCCTCACAACTCAAGCCTATTGGAGGGAGGGAGGGGTTATTGTGTGTTTGCAGCTGCAGCTCCGAGGCTCCCCAGCCACACAGTCACACACAGACCCTCACCTGACGTTAGTCTGCAGGACTCATGTCATGACATGTAGCTTTCTGCTCAGTCAGCGACAGACAGCGTGCTGTCAGTATGTAAAAAACAACGAAACAAGCCGTGTGTGCCGCGTGTCCGTCGGTGTACAGCGCAGACAGCTCACGAACAGAGAGAGAGAGAGAGAGAGAGAGAAACAAGCCGTGTGTGCGTCCGTGTAGGCTACAGCAGTGGACAGAGAGAGAGCGAGAGAGAGCGAGAGAGAGAGAGAGAGGCTGCAGGAGCACGCGCAGCAGCTGAGGAACAGAGAGAGGGGGAGAGATGTGTCATTATATCGTAATATTGGCTTTCGGCCTCGCACTCGGGCTTGGGCCAATTAATTTCATAACTCCGGGCCGGATCGGGCACGGGTCTGCATGTCACGGGCCGGGGAGGGCTCGGGCCGAGATTTCAGGCCCGCGCAGCTCTCTACTCCGAGCCCCCGCACCAAAGTGAGCCTCCCTTAGCGACTTTCCAAGATAGGGGCCATGGTCTTTTTTTTGGTCTTGAAAATGGTCTCGCATTGGTCTGGTCTTGGTCTTGGTCTCGGTCTCGCCCGCCCTCGGTCTTGGTCTTGTCTCAGTCTCGCCCCTTGGTTGTATGTTGAATGCAGGAGAGGACTTTGGTGTTCAGTCAGTAGTCACTGCGACCATACCAGGAAGTAGGCTATAACGTATAACGTTAAAATTAAATCCACACACGGAACTTTTAAACTGGTTATTTTAAATACTGGTGCCTCAAAATGAGACCATCGACTAGGAGAATGGATACCAATTTGTTGTTATTTACATGGATCCGCTGCGCGGGGGACAAGGGTTACTATGCTACGGGGAGAAGAGGAGCCACCACCCAGCCACTCACCAGGCCGCGGCTCCGCTAAACCACCCGCCTCCGGCCTAGCGGAGCCTTACGTAACACACAACTACAAAGGGTTCCAGAGCCACGGACTTTTCTCTCAAAACAATTGAAAACCACCGTCTTGTTAAGGCTGAGCAAGGAGATCGATTTTATTTCACCAGAGCCGAAGGCAGCAACACCCCCCCTTAAAGACTGATGGAAATAACAGAAGAGAAGGTAAAGTCCCACTAAACTGGTATCCAGCATTGACAGTAGACATGATTCTGCCTGACCAATCGTCTGCAGTGTTTTCACATCACCGTATGGTATGAGGTCCACAGGGCTGGAACCTCAACAGAGCAGGCACCAAAAGCAGCAGGACTCAACCCCGACTCAACCCGGGCTGTCCCAGTTTTTGACCAGTGGAATGGTAAAAAAAACGAGTCGAGCGGGGCGGGGCCGCGCTAATACCAGCGATGCAAATGAGCCATTAGTGGGTATGTTGCTGGGGACCAGAGGAAGTGCAGTGTCTAATTTGGTGCAACTTGGACACGCAACATGTTCAATATTAATAAACTTTGACTAAACACCCAAGACCCAAGGAGCAGAGCAAACAGGCATTGCAC
>NC_139623.1:17067066-17069566 GCF_964638095.1 Poromitra crassiceps
CTATATCCTCCCTGCTCAGCGGAGAAGGAGGGAAGTATTGTTGTTGAATGAATCGTTCATCATACAGTAGCCAGGCTACACTAACCTATGAAAATATTAATTTGGGCTAGGAGGAGCTGGAAATCCCTCCGCTCGCCTTTCAATCCGGGAGCAGGGGATTTCACCTGAAAGTACACAGCAGCACGGGATGTGGCCGTGCTGCTTGGCTCTGTGTGAAAGCAATTTCTGTGGCGAGGCTACCAAGCTTTACGGGCTTCCCGAACTACAATTTTGCGTGATCTGTGTGTGAAAGAGCCTAGAAATACAAGCCTCGCGCCACTTGGGCTCCATAGGGTTCCATTGCCGTTGCCACCCAGTGATGCGGTTTGTTTACCAAAATGCTGCTCGGCTGATCCCTCGTATAGGAGGCCAAAACGGCAGGGGCTCAAGCCCCCTTTGAGGTCTATCTGTGGATGTGCCTGCTATCTCTTTAGCAGGGTCTCTTTAGTGCGTGATAATGGGACTTCAGGGTGTAAGGTGGACTGATTCTCAATACATACAATACATTAGTTTGATTTTCCTCTGCAGTTTCTTTTTGGAATTCCTTTGGAAAATTAAATTATTTCCTTAGAAAACAGAAAAAAGGCTGAAAGCTCACCCCTCCATATTTGCCCATATTGTGATAAGAGAGTGAGGATTTATATCTCCTTTCAGCCCTCATAAACCCGACTGTGATGCAGTCCATAAGCACAGCCCAGATTCCATACGCTGTTTGATTCCTCTAATGGAGAATTCACCCTGTGCCTTAAAACCCCTGCTTTATTAGCAAGATAGACACAATTAAAACCGTTTTCCCATAAGCTAATAAAGCTCAACTGAAAGAAGGAGGTAATAAACACTTTTTCAATCTTTTTTTGTTCGTTTTGTGTAAACACCTTTCCGCACTTCAATTATGCAATGCAAATCGACACTATATATTATGCAATGCAACTGCGCTGAGTGATGCATTTAGAAGAAATCAGAATTTTGAATTCACAAAAAAAGTTAATGTCTTTTTAATGCAGAACTGTGTTCACCCAATTTCCCAATAAGCATGCATGAGATGCCTGGTGCCAGCAGAGGCTCTTGAATGTTGAATGAGGTGCTTGGTTCATTGTCCTGGCTGTAGCATGCTGACCTGCAGAGGCTGCTAAACCCGCAGAGCTCGCAGTGGAGAGATCCAGTACACTACAGGCAGCTCAGTGGAGTGGGGAGATCCAGTACACTACAGGCAGCTCAGTGAGTGAGTGGGGAGATCCAGTACACTACAGGCAGCTCAGTGGAGTGGAGAGATCCAGTACACTACAGGCAGCTCAGTGGAGTGGGGAGATCCAGTACACTACAGGCAGCTCAGTGGAGTGGGGCGATCCAGTACACTGCAGGCAGCTCAGTGGAGTGGAGAGATCCAGTACAATACAGGCAGCTCAGTGGAGTGGAGAGATCCAGTACAATACAGGCGGGTCACCCCTATGTTCCCCACAGCCCAATGTTCCCACAGCCCTATGCTCCCACATTCCCTCTTGGGGTCACCCCTATGTTCCCACAGCCCAATGTTCCCACAGCCCTATGCTCCCACATTTAGGGTTAGGGTTAGGGTTAGGGTTAGGGTTGGGTTAGTGTTAGGGTTGGGTTAGGGTTAGGGTTGGGTTAGGGTTAGGGTTGGGGTTAGGGTTAGGGCTGTGGGAACATAGGGCTGTGGGAACATAGGGCTGTGGGAACATAGGCACGCTCCCATACAGGCAGCTCAGTGGAGTGGGGCGATCCAGTACACTACAGGCAGCTCAGTGGAGTGGGGCGATCCAGTACACTACAGGCAGCTCAGTGGAGTGGGAGATCCGGTACAATACAGGCAGCTCAGTGGAGTGGGGAGATCCAGTACACTACAGGCAGCTCAGTGGAGTGGGGAGATCCAGTACACTACAGGCAGCTCAGTGGACTGGGGAGATCCAGTACACTACAGGCAGCTCAGTGGACTGGGGAGATCCAGTACACTACAGGCAGCTCAGTGGACTGGGGAGATCCATTACACTACAGGTACGGTAGCTCAGTGGACTGGGGAGATCCAGTACACTACAGGCAGCTCAGTGGAGTGGGGAGATCCGGTACACTACAGGCAGCTCAGTGGAGTGGGGAGATCCGGTACACTACAGGCAGCTCAGTGGACTGGGGAGATCCAGTACACTACAGGCAGCTCAGTGGACTGGGGAGATCCAGTACACTACAGGCATCTCAGTGGACTGGGGAGACCCATTACACTACAGGTACGGTACCTCAGTGGAGTGGGGAGATCCAGTACGCTACATACCTAAACCTGCAGAGCTGGCAGGCAGCTCAGTTCAGTGGGGCGGCACTACATACCTTCAACACGAAGGGGTAATGGCTCCCCTGGTCCCTCACTATGCATGCTAATACTGAGCGTCCACCGCCACTTTGTTTCTTTCAACCCAGATGAAGAAGTCCAGATGAGCCACTTAGGCAGAGT
>NC_139623.1:17074566-17267066 GCF_964638095.1 Poromitra crassiceps
TTATTTCATCAGTTTTGTTTTCATTACAAACAATGAAAATTGTCAATTGTGTCACTCTAAATCTGTCATCCTGATTTTCCTGAGTGTGTCTCCTATTTGATTGAATCTAGGTAACATGCTTTTGTGATTACTCCCACTACTGGTAGCCTACTGTAATTTCCATACCTATGTACAAAAGGCAAAGTCATGCAATATGTTGAGTCAGTCAACATATTGACTCATATAAGGTAATAGATTAGAAATGTTAAAATGTCAGTAACTGGGGCGATTCTAGGATAAGACCTTTAGGGGGGTTGAGCCCCTAATGAGAATTTGACATGCATACTGAGTGCCTTGCAAAAGTGTTTGACTTAGCTTAATGCTGTGATGCAGTATCAATAACTTTGAGATTTGTGCAATTTTGACAATGTAGACAATTATTTCACTTCCCCACCCAATTTACCCATTTTGTGCCTGGAGGCCATTTACACCTGGCATGTGTTTTCTGTGATCAGATTGCAATCAGATTGTGTTTTATTACTTGAAAGTACAAGTGTAAACACCCCCAAAATGCATTGAAGAAGGATTGCAATCTGATCGGCCAAACCACCTCCGGAGGTGGTCAGGGATGCATTGTGTACACATTGAACACAAGTGTAAATGCAATGTGTCTTCTCAATCTGGATACAGCAACTTTACGCAGATTGAGAGGACACCCATTTCTGCAATCTGATTGCAATCAGATTGCAGAAAATGCATGTTAACGCCAGGTGTAAATGGAATCAGGCTGAAGTGATAAAATACAATCTGATTGCAATCTGATGGCAGAAAACGCATGTTAACTCCAGGTGTAAATGGCCTCTAAAGGCAGGGAGTACAGTTCAGTTGCAAGCAAGATACTGATTAGGGCCCCGGCACTGGAACACCTAAATAGATTGGAAGTTGGAAACCCTAATTCCTGCAAAAAAAGATTTTTTTGTATGCATTTATAGTAGGCCAGATTGATACTCTCTTCTCTCTTTCTCTTCCATGCTTATCACACACACACACATGCACCGCACACACGTGCACACACACACACACACACACACACACACACACACACACACACACACACACACACACACACACACACACACACACACACACACACACACACACACACACAAAGAGCTTAGAGTTCTCAGTTTCAGCCTGAGCGCTACAGAACCCGACTCAACCTGGTGACAATTTATGCTACTTGGTTGGGTCGGGCTCGGGCTTCAACTTACTAGGGTCTGGTCGGGTTTGAATTTTCAGGCACGTTGAGAACTCTATACACTTCTAAGAGAGGTATAGTCTGGCCTAGCCCAAAATATACCCGGGGGTATAAACCAGTGTTGGCTATTTTATACCCCAGGGTATATTTTAAGGTAGGTCAGACTACCCAGTTATACGTAGATTGCGGGGGCTTCATCTGGCCTGCTACACGGTCCTACATTTATAGCCTCTGTAGTTAAGGATTTATGACATCACTGAGGATGTCAGGATGTCTATGACATCATCAGTGTCTTTCATAAATTACTGATGATGTCACTTATGGATATACATTGTGACAGATAGACATTGTCTATGCATAAGTGACATCTTCAGTGATGCCATAAATCACTGATGTCACTGTTTAGTCACTGATGCCACAGGTCACTTATCCATAGACATTGTGACATCAGTGACATCACTCACTGATACATTATCACCAATGACATCTTCACTGATGACATCACTCACTGAGTAACATCTCTGATCACATCACAATTGCTCGATTGACATCACACTGTATTACTCACTGGATCCATAATGCTACCCTGATATTCTTACACTGATATTCTTCCCATAACAACAACCAATTGTCACTCATGCCCAAACCCAACCAATCAGAGGAAGTAGGGCTGGTCTTGTAAGGAAGGAGTTGGATCCATAATGACTGGGTTGTGGCATTGCTGATGACATCCCCACCGATCACATCTGATGACATCACAATTGCTCCAGTGAAGACATCACCATGCATAAGTGATATCATCAGTGATGTATGACATCATCATCAGTAATGTCATACATTCTTCCCTGCAGAGGCTATAAGTAGGACCGGAATGGGCAGTGCTGATAATGGCACTCAGTGCATCTGACACACAATTACTTGAGTGGTTGCTGGAGTGGCACGGCCTGCATGAGCATTTCGAGGCGCTGGAACAGGCGGAGCTGCTGGAGTGGCTGGAGCAGCTAGCTGGGGCTGCTCGAGCAACTCGAGGATTTCGAGCAGCCCGAGCTGAAGGTTCTCCACCGGCCACAGAAGACACCCTGCGGCGCTACAGAGGCAGCGTAGAGGGCTCGGAGGCAGGAGAGACAGGGCAGGAGTACAGCGTAGGCCTGTCTGACACACAGCTGCTGGAGATGTTGCTCTACTGGCACGAGTTGTTCGAGGAATTCCAGCCGCTCGAGCTGCAGGAGCAGCACATGCTGCTCAACCTGCTGCAGCATCACGCAGCTCGCTCTCGGGGCGATCGAGCATATCGAGCTGTGAGAGACAGACTGAGAGCGCCCCGAGCTGCTCGAGGGACTCGATCAGCACCGGCTGACAGCAGCAGCAGAGGTGAAGAAGTTGGTGTTGCGGATCACGGTGATGGCAATCTGGGAATCCACCTGTTAAAAAATATATACCTCTGGGGGCAAGCTCGTTTCAATACGTGAAGAACAGGAACCAGCCTCAACTCACCTGGCCACGGATGCCCCTTTATGCTAATCTCCCACACGTGGGCGGAGCCTCACCTTGCCACCAGGCTGAGCCGTCTAGAACTGTATGACATCATTGGTAATCATCACTGATATCGGTTATATATGACTATATTGGCGACCTTACCACCCATCTAGAACTGTATGACATTATCAGTGATATGACATCCCTATAATAGCGACCTGGCCATCAGGCCCAGCCGTCTACATGAGCGATTTATGACCTCATCAGTGATGTCATAGCAGCGTGAGCTGTGATTGGTGTACATAACATAGTGCTGTAGCCCTCCCATGTGTGCACTTTTTTCTTTTTTTTTGCAACAAAAAAATTTATTTATTTATTTATTTATTTATTTATTTATTTATTTATTTATTTATTGAACCTTTATTTAACCAGGTAGGTCAATTGAGAACCAGTTCTCATTTACAATGATGACCTGGCCAAGAGGCAGCATGAAAGGCAAATAGAAAACAAATGGACATAAAGAAAAACAGAAACAAATAATACAATTATCATGCAAAAACACTTTTTTACAAATTCCGGAGGCAATCGGATTAACGGTGCGGTGCATCTTGCAACCCCCACAAAAAAAACAGACAGACACGCCGCCAATATAGTAGTAGGATAGGATTAGGTCTTTAAAGTAACGTTCGTGAAATTATTTAGATAGGAAAGCATCAAACATGCATTTTAGATGTAACCATTCTGTCTTTATCTCAGTTGTTCCTCAGCCCCGTTTGCTCCGCACCATGGAATTGTATATACATGACGCAGGTGTTTTCTACTCAGAAGATATTGTAAACAAACATTTTTGATTTGGTATATAGCAAAGATGCTGGTGGGTTCTTTTTTCACCCAGTAGAGGTCTGGTCTCTGATGGGCATCAGAGGCTGTTTACCGTTAAAGTAAACAGCCTCCCCCGGTTCTCAAAAATGTTCTCCCCCGGTCTTTTATCTGCCTGACTTCCAACAAAACCACGCTCCTTTTTGGGCTCCACTTCTAGAGTTGTTTCAGCTGCATTGAACTCAGTCAAACTGGTCTCTGCATGTGTTTGCTCGAATGAAACTAGTGAAGAATTTGAATAGCGACACTTGGAATAGCGATACTTAAAGCTACACACAGCAACTTTGGTGGCCCCGATCTTATAAAATCTGGCTTATATTGCAGATTTAATGCTGTATGTATCTATGTATGTATGTATGTACAGTATGTATGTATGTATGTATGTAGTATGTACAGTATGTATGTATGTATGCAGTATGTATGTATGTATATTAGGGCTGTCAAACGATTCATTTTCTTAATCGCGATTAATCTTGCGATTAATAGTTAATCGCGATTAATCGCATATTTGTATCGCATGTTTAAAGTGCCATTATTTTGATAATTGCAAACCATTCTTAATTCGATATTAATAATTCTTACCAGTGTGTCGTGATTGGGAATCAAATTAATGTACTTTGTGATCTTGAATTTTAGATTTATTTTCAATTCAATAGAAGTGCAATTTAGACAGGAGGTAACAATGTCTACAAAATAAATC
Source organism: Poromitra crassiceps (assembly GCF_964638095.1). Classification (NCBI taxonomy): domain Eukaryota; kingdom Metazoa; phylum Chordata; class Actinopteri; order Beryciformes; family Melamphaidae; genus Poromitra; species Poromitra crassiceps. The sequence continues at coordinate 17,078,859 of NC_139623.1, forward strand.
TTGAACAGAAAATAAATGCACAATTGTAAACAGTGCAGTACACGCTCCAGAACCGATATTTCCGGTGGCGGCGCTGTAGAGCAGTTGAAACCCAAAATGACACAGCCACAGAAGGCTGTGTCTGAGCTAAAAACTTTGGCACTTCCATGTGAATAATGGCCCGGTATTGGAAACTACGGAAGATTTTACAGTACATTGACACATTGGCGCGTAGCATTGGATAACAACATTGTGTGTGAGGTAGGTACAGTTTTATTGTTATTGATAACGTGTATATCGCGTGAAGCCATTGGAGCCGAACTCCCAGTGGCTAGAGGACCCGCGCATCCGAGACTCTGAAGGAAGAATGAGTGATGAGTCTCGCGTTGAGGCTACGGCGACGCTAGCTGCTCCAGTATGCTTAGCTTTTAGGTGATGGCTCAAACTCGATGTACTTCGGTGATATTTTAATTCCGTTTTACACAAGGAGCAAACTACTGTTGACTTGTCCTCTGTGCCATTTGGGAGTTTTTTTTAAAGTAAAACGAGCCATTTAGAAGCGTGTTGCTCTTTCTCTTCCATGCCTGCAACAGCAGGAGACAGGAAACCGCTGCGACCGGATTTACAAATACGGCATACGATTAAAAAAAAAAAACGCGTTATGGGCGGCCCTTAATCACAACGAGATTAATGCGTTAGCGCTGACAGCCCAAATATATATATGTACGTACACTATGTATGTATGTAAGTAGAGTAAAAGCGAACACCTATGAGCCGCAGATAATCTTACCGAGGTGAAGCCTAATGCGAGGAGCGGCTGAAGACCTTGAAGAAAATTCAAAAAGTCAAAAAACAAAACCTTGGCAAACACAGAATTGCTACCATCCAGTTAAAGGAACTTGGCTCTATTTCTCATGTATGAAGGAAACCTCTTAAGAGCTGTCCTCCAGAGGGCAACACGCTCTTGTGAATGGTCCTGTAGGATGTCAGGACAACTGTATCAAAGGCTACACTTACATTAACACATTCAGTGCCAGCGACGCCATATGGCGTCATTAGAAATTTACCGTACAGTGCCAGCGACGCCAAATGGCGTCATAACTCGATTTTTTTTTTTTGACGGGGGGGTGTCGATCTATGCCTCTTACATCGCCTCTTACAATATTCAGAGGTATTGAATGTGTCTAACCTATTTTACAGAACCCTTAGGTGGCGACAGCGCTCTCCAGATGAGAGAACGTGGAGTGAAACACACAGAAGAAGTCATTGGGGGGAAGGAAATCGCATCGCATCCGTCCGTATGCAGCGGCTTCATTGAAGCAACGTTTAGCTGTGCCCCTGCAGCAGCCAATCTGCTATCACAATTGAGCACCTCGATGTCCGCTGCAACAGCCTCCGTGTCCGCTGCAACACATGATCAGCCGTGGATTTGTTATTATTCTCAACTCGAAGCATGGGAGCTGGTACACGCGGCTGTAAAAAAGCAGGATCTAGCTGACTTTTTCAGTGCTGAGCACAGGCAGAGAAAACGAGAAAACAGCAGAGCAGAGAGACACTCCTCCCACAACGGGGGGGGGGGGGGGGGGGAGGAGGAGGGGGGGAGGTGGGCACGCAGAGCCAAGTACACAACACAGACCCAGACAGCAGGACAGGGTTGGCAAACGCAAGCCAGAATATCCGATGCCCACCAGCAGCAAAAGATCAGCAAGAAGCTGCAACCAGCAGCGCATGCAGGCGCCAGCGCTGCTGGTTTCAGCTAAAAATATTATTCTTCCAAACAAAATTCCCTTGCCTTCACTGTTTTATTGAAGGAAATTATTTTTGAGGTGTGACTACATCAGAAAATTAGCTTCAGAGTCAGTGATGTGCTTGAAATGTTTAATTTCACAAAAGGCTCATTATCTCAGCTCGTAGAAAAAAAGCTCTGTTTTTCGTTCGATCAAGCTATCTTCTCCGGCTCATAACTAAAGAACGGAAAATGGGATCAATAAACTTTTTTTTGCAGGTGATAGAAGAGAGTCTCATCGTTATTTGTGCGTGTTCAGTGTTTACATAGTAATTATTAAAGAAATTATATGACTGTTTTAAAATGCATTGCGGCCTATGTGGCACAGCAAGCAACCTTTTGCCCAAGGGCCGTGGCACTGAAAGTGTTAAGGAGAGGAGAAGTGGTCCAGTCGCTGGCTGCTGCCTAATAGCAGCTCATTTGTTACATTGATTGCAGCTGTGTCAGTGCTGCAGTGTGAAGCCAGATTGGAGACTTTCATGAATATTGTTTGCATTAACAAAGTGAGTAAGCCAAACGACGATGGCTGCTGTTGTATTTCCTGACAGAGATGGAAGGCTGGAAATTGGGTTGTAATGCTTCAAATAATCAGGGTTGAGGTCAGGCATCTTTAAAAGTTAGCGGTTTGAGAAATGCTAGTTCAAATAAAAGAGGAACAATGCCAAAGCACAGAGAACTCTCCACAAGAGTAAAAAAAGTTTGTGGGCATGTGGGCTAAAGCAGTGGTTCTCAACTGTTCTAGCCTCCCGACCCACATTTTCCCTTAGTCATTAAGTCGCGACCCAATTTTCCGAATTTAGCCTAACTTTGTAGCGTCATTTAGACCCCTTCGCAACAAGCTAGCATGGCATGTTGGTACCAATGGATGCCTTACGGTCTTCTAGTTTCATATTGTACCAGTACCTTCACTCTGGCTTTAAAAATTAGCCTCTGAAAGACAGCAATTTCGGCTGCGGACGCCAGCATCCTCAATGAGTAGAACTTTTTTTTCCACATGCACACATCCACGACCCATTCAAAACAGCCCTGCGACCCACTTTTGGGTCCCGACCCACCAGTTGAGAAACACTGGGCTAAAGGTTAGGTGGAGGATTTATATTGTTTTATATATGGCATGACCACCAGTGACGAAGATCTGAAATCTGATGTTTTCTTTCTTTTTACTGAAAATGTCTTAAAGTTCTAAAATAAGTGTCCTAAAAGAAGTGATAGATTGCAAGAGACATGATAGATCTTCTGAAATGTTAATTGGGTGTCTATCTGTGTCATGCTGTTATTTTAGAAATAGCAGTGCCTGGTTTATTATCATTTAGCCTAAATCTTGCCATATGGAAGATGTTATTTTGTTGAGAAAGCTCTGACAATTATGTCTGGGTCATTCCAAACTAGTAGCTACATTCATATTTCTGCCCTCCCCCATCAAAATTACAAAAAAGTTTAGCATTTTGAATTCTGGTTTCACTTTGAAGCTGTAAACCCAAGTCTCACCTCTCTGGCGTAGAGGATCAGGTGTGCATAATTGGCTCTAAATGGACTCTTGTAGCTATATAATTTATATTGAAAAGAGGAGTCCGTGTTTGTGCAGTTTATACCGGTGCAACCAACATGAAAACCAGGCTTTTAAAATGTCACCAGTTCTTGAGAAAGTCAGCAAAGTCTTGTCATGCGAAATAAGAGCTTAGGCGAAGAAGAGATTGCATGTAAGTCACTTTAAGTTCATCAAAACAACATTTGTTCTGTTGACTTATTTATTCCCATTTTCTAGAAAAGCGCATAAGGAATCTGCTCCTCTATACCATGGCTGCAGGTCATACACCCTACGGCAGTGATTCCCAGCTTTTTTCATATCAAGGACACCTCATTTAGTCCTCATAAGAGCCACAGACCTCCATCTGATAAGATTTTGTCTCTCGGACCCAAATTGGAGAATATTTTTGTTGTCAGATATGATTTTGTCCAGAATTCCATATCTGTAATGTAGGTAGAGAGATAACAGAGAAACCATGTCAAAATAGTAATTATTCTACATTCTCTAATTCTGTTAACCTTTTAAATGAAATAATGCTGACGTTTAACAATTCACCAGTTTGCTGGGGACCCCGTTGAACCCCCTTTTGACCCCTGGTGGAACTCCCCGTAGTTAGTATTGTTGTGCTCGCAGGAGCTGGTTTGGTTATGAAATATGATTATTAATAATTATGAATTATTAATATTCATAAATTTATTCGATTTGACAGAAAATATTGTATTCTCTGTAAGATTCGGGGCACCACTGTAGTTAAGGCTACAGACCTGTCTAAAAGTCAAGTTATGACTTGTTTAGACACCAAACCCAGCAAGCAAAATTACGTCATGATAACGTTGTGATGACGTGTTCCAGTGACGTTCAGGACTAGGCCAGATGACATGGTGATTTGGGGATGATTTAGACGTCTACGCGGGAACGTCAAGCTGACGTCGAAATATGACCGTTACCATGAATGGGCATGTTCAGTTATTCTGCTATGTACACAGTGTATATTCAGCAACTTTATACATAAAGCTATAATTATGTCCAGATTAACAATTTTATGCTACATTTTCAAAAAATATAATACCACCCCGTGTGGGATTTGAACTCTGGATCTACAACTTACAGGCCGGCTATTCTACCGCTACGCTAACTGTTCGCTGAAATATTCTGCTGTAGGTTGGAGTAATATAGCCTACTGTTTCAAAACATGGAACCCTTGTTATTTTTATACCGGTATAACATCCATGGAGTCGGGACAGTTTTATTAAAAACGATAGCTAATTTAATTCAAAACTGAATCTGGAAGAATCATTGAGGGTCCCCTCAGTCAAAATTTACAAGTGTCACCAGACCAATGTTATTTGTCCAGCTCGGAGGATCGCTCATTTAGGTGAAAATGAGGTTGTAGCTCGTTGTCTACCTTACTAAGATGGGGAGGCGTCGTGTGTGCAGTACACGCTTCGTTTATGAGCTATTGATCCGGGAAGTGCAAATCTGTCAATATATTTCCAACTTTACCGAACTTTTGTGGATCGCACATCACAGTGTAACAGTTTACAATCTGTAGCAAGCAGAACCCCGAAACACATGCTACAGCATGCAACTCCCAACTCAAATATTTACGCCTCGCAGTGTATTTTCTCTCTTTCAAAACAATCTGGCAACATGATATGCAAGTGAGACAATTGCAGGATTCCCCCGCAATTCATCTCCTCGTAGTCCCACCTCCACGAATAAACAGTTTGTTAATCAGCAGATGTCCACACGTGCTGATCACTCGGATTTTGGATAAAAAATAGCCCAGGCTGAGAAATACGTGATTGATTGCAACCATTTAGTTATCCTCATGGATATTTCAGTGGTGAGTGAAATTAGTTGGATAGTGATACTTGGGCCAGATCTGACCCGTCATGATATGACTTGAGCTGGCCCCGATTGGGCTCTCTCGATTCGTCCGGGTCCGTCCGTGCTTGCTGGGAACCAAATTGTCATATCAGTCTCATAATGATATAATGTACATTGTACAGTTAATTGAAGGGTCAAAGTTCGTAAGCTTCTGTCACAGATTTCCACAGATAAAATACCTCATGAATAACAACCAAGATTCATAGCATTATGTAATAAAAGATTTAATAAATCACAATATCAATTGACATTAACATAATGATTAAAATATCAGTTCATCACATTTACTTTACAACTAATAATCTATCACATCTATAGCTAATACCTAATGTAAATAAACATTATCAATTGTGTGTGTGTGTGTGTGTGTGTGTGTGTGTGTGTGTGTGTGTGTGTGTGCGTGCGTGTGCTTTAGGGGAAGAGAAGGAGGGAGAGAGGGAGGAGTGGCTCGTTCTGGCTGTCTCTGTGATGTAATCACAGGATTGGCTGAGAGGCGGGCTGATCGTGTGTAGACCGCCTCCTTTTCAAAATGGCGGTTTTGCCAAAGTTGAGGAAGGATTGACCTGGTCAGACAGAGGTGGCTGGGGGGCGGTCTGGAACCGCCTCCTTTCCAAAATGGCGGTTCTGCCGAATTTAGGAAGGGACTGTTTAGCCTGGATCACTCGGTGTGAGTGACTCTCTAATTCAGCTTAACTGTATTCTTGCGGGTAGACATTCTGAACACCTCCAGACCGTTCCAAGCCTAGCCCTTTCGGTTGAACGGGCTCAGCTGGGAAGCCGAGGGAGTGGGAGGGGGAGAGAGAGAGAGGAGAGTGGCCCGCTGGTGGCCGCTAAGTTCGTGCTGAACTTGGCGCTCACCAGCTCTGCCTACGACACCCTTAGGCGTCTCTATCATTCACCAGTGTGCGAAACATTGTACATCAACATACACGGTAATGCATTTTCACCCTAACTGCCCAGAACCATTAAACCATAAACTCTCACGCGGATTCACTCTGCTAAGTGAATCGTTCCGTTGTTGGCACGGCTGTCCTGTGCGCTGTGGGTTTGGCTGCGGTGAGGAGGAGGTTCGAGGTTTGGCTGAGTTGACGTCGGGGCCGACGTGCCTTCTGGCCTGGGCAAGCATGCAGCGGACGTCTGATGGGGGTTGACGATGCCGGGGGTGGACGTGCAGTCTCTCTGCTGGTTGAGTCGAAGGAGTGCTGCGGCTGTGGCTGGATGCCAGCCACGGTGTGTCTTTTCTTCAGCCGTTGGTTAGGCGGTCTTGCCCGGAAGCTTGATCAACAGCTGGCGTTGTGCCAGGCTGTGGCACGTCTGGAAGCTTGGTCTACAGCTGGCGTTGTGCCAGGCTGTGGCAAGTCTGGAAGCGTAAGGAGGTTTTTCCCTGCGACTTATAACGCTAAACCGACTTAAATTAAACTGAGATTAAGTAGAACTATCTCAGTTACGCATGCTATTCCTGGTGGGACTTACGGCTGGCCTTTCAGCCGATTTCTGGTGCTGCTGTGGCTCGGAGTCCTCTGGGCCCGGGTCAGGCCTGCAGGCCTTGGTCCCTCCTTTGTTGCAGAGAGGGTACAGAGAGCGGGGGAGGGGAGCCGCTTCCTGGCTCCTCCAGTCCTTTCCGCATCAAGGTCTGATGGAATCAAGCTTACTGCCACTGCAAACTGGTTTCCAAACAGTTTTGTCTCACTGTATGGGGAAGTCACGAAGGGTTCTCATTGGCTTGTCATGTGTCTTTGGTGATGGTTCTGGCCAATGGTTGCTCTGTGAGCTGGACTATGCCCAGCCCACTCTGTAAGGTGAACTCACAGGGTGTTGGCCCTTTGTGTACCTTTCGGTGGTGGGGGCACTTGGTCTTTGAAGCTCAGGGAGGTGTGAACGTCCTGGGGGTTGAGGGATAAAAACAATGGCAAGCCCTTCGAGGCTCTGCATCCAGCTGTGCTGGTATCTGTAGGGTGTGACACAACCATTTGGTTCTCTCTGTCTTCACCCCGAATGTGAGGCCATATCCAAACACAGGCAATACACTCAAATGTCCCACATTCAAACATATAAGTAATACAGTACAGTCCATAATGTGTCGATCACAACAGTATATAGTAGTATAGTAGTATATAGAAGTAAATTCTCTAGTTGCTCGTAAAGAGACTAGACAGATCAAATTTGTACGTGAGGGAGAAAAGGTTAGACCAATAGGTTCAGGCACAAGTTCAGGCAGCTAAGTGTAGGTGGAGCCTGGGAAATGAGGACTGACTTGAATGAGCAGCTAGTCATCCCAGCATATATAGTTAGCACCCGACTACGGCTGGTGTTATGCTGAGTTTTGCACCCCCGCCGAGAATTGCATCCCCACCTCACGGGAGCATATTGTAATGAGTTATACAAAAACTTAACTGTTTAAAAATTATATAATTGTCTGGGTAGACGTGACCTCCAAGCCAGGTGGTCTGTCTTGGCTCATGTAGACCGACTTTGATGTATTAGATCCGCGTGGAGGTGACTTCCATGCTTGGGGCTCTCTTCTGGCTCATGGAAGCCGACTTTGGTGCTTAAAATCTGTGTACAGAGGACCTCGAGACTTGGGGGGGTCTCTCCTGGCTTTATGGAGGGGGGTGCAAGTCTCTGCGGTTTGTACCTGCCGAGATTTGCATCCTTGTTTTTACGGTAAAACAGCCCCAAAATATGGTGAGGGTGCAATTCTCGGTGGGGGTGCAAAACTCGACATAACACCGGACTTGTTACTGTGGTCTAAGGTACAGAAGATTTATTTTTATCGAACTCACAGTCCCCTGGGAAGACCGATTTGAGGAGGCTAATGAGCTCAAGAAAGCTAGGTATGCTGAGATGGCAGCAGAGGCAGAGCAGCGAGGTTGGAGGACTCGAGTGCGGCCTGTAGAGGTGGGCTGCCGTGGTTTTGTGGCAAAGTCTGCTATTGCTCTACTAACTTGGGCATTCGTGGACGGAGCTTGAAACTTGCGGTTAGCAACATGTCTCAGGCAGCAGAACAAGCAAGTGAATGGCTGTGTTTAAGGAGGAAATATGCTAGCTCGGGAGCTCGCTAAGGTAAGATTGATTGATTGCTTTGTTGCTGGTCATGATTGACGGTCCGCATCAACAGGGCTGAATCATTGACAGTGGTACTGGTGGTGTAGTTAAGAATGTCATACGGAACCAACCTGGATAACTAGGCTAAAGGCTAAGACTAGATTAATACTAGGATGAAGGAAGGCATTAGGTAAAATGGAGTTGTCCGGTGGTAGCATAGAGGGGGGTGTTTCCAGGACGCTGGATTTCACCGTTAAGCCTTCTTGAGGTGTCGTGGGCCTATAACTTAACGAAACATCGGTGAAGGAAGGTGCCCACTTGAAAACCCCAATGACATGCTTCATACTGCTGTTGGCTAGGGTAGGTAACTGGTGATTTGTATGTTTGTTAGCTTGTTAGCTTGCTTTTAGCTTGTTTGTTAGCTCTAAATGTGTTTTACCTCGGATTTTGGCACAAGGGATAGTAACATCTTGTCCTGTGTATTAATGAATGAATAGTACCAAATTACCACAACTAAGCATTGTGACAATATCTCTTCAGTATATTCTGCTTTTCTTCTCCTCAAACAAATGATGAATAGAACAAAATGAATAGCGGCTCAAGTACAGTGTAGGCAGGGAATGAACAATGTATTCTGAGTAGAGAGGCACTCAGGCACATATGTTCTTCCTGTTGTTTTCAACTTTGTTGCCCACATTATGTCATGTTCCATCCGCCAGCATCAATTTTCATCATTACCATGTTCCAGCTTTACTGCAGCTGTCTCCACCATTATCTTGTGTGCCAATGCTTCCTTAGAAAGAAGCAATGATATTAGAGCCATTCAGTTCTGGCAGTGCCATTACCTGTAAAGTGTTTACCCTGTAGCCGTGTGTGTGTGTGTGTGTGTGTGTGTGTGTGTGTGTGTCTGTCTCTGTGTGTGTGTGTGTGTGTGTGTGTGTCTGTGTGTGTGTGTGTGTGTGTGTGTGCGAGTGTGAGTGTTTACCCTGTAGCCGTGTGTGTGTGTGTGTGTGTGTCTGTGTGTGTGTGTGTGTGTGTGTACGCCTGCGAATGTGAGTGTTTACTCTGTAGCCGTGTGTGTGTGTGTGTGTGTGTGTGTGCGTGCGAGTGTGAGTGTGAGTGTTAACCCTGTGTGTGTGTGTGTGTGTGTGTGTGTGTGTGTGTGCGTGTGCGCGTGCGCGTGCAAGTGTGAGTGTTTACCCTGTAGCCCAGCCCCTAGGCGCCTCAGGCCTCAGCTCTCCGCTCCTTTAAATACTACATGAGAGCCATTAGGGACTGAAGCATGGACCCTGTCTCGCTTCACCTTTAGCGCAGGTTCTCAATCTTTCCACTCCATTTAAGGCGTCTAAAAATAAAAGTTGCTGATTGACTGTTTGAGATAGAAGTATATTGTATCGTCACAAGGTCATTTTTCATATGTCCTTTATTATATGGAAGAGATGTACTTTGCCAGTCAGATATTTGTTGAATGCACACCAGTGAGTGTATACTGTAGGCCGTTAGGAAGAAACAACAGTGAGTATACTGTAGGCTGTTAGGAAGAAACAACAGTGAGTATACTGTAGGCTGTTAGGAAGAAACAACAGTGAGTATACTGTAGGCTGTTAGGAAGAAACAACAGCAATAATAAAGCACTGACAAAGAGTGACGGATAGCAAACCAGCCGTGTCTCTCTCTGGGCCACTTGTTTGACTCGTTTATGGTGGGAGAACTACTAGGGCTTGTGAGTGCTGTCCTGTGTGTGTGTGTGTGTGTGTGTCTGTGTGTGTGTGTGTGTGTGTGCGTGTGTGCGTGTGTGTGTGCGCGTGCATGCATGCGCGCCAGGGGGCGAGAGAGCACCAAAATATGCTAGGAGTACTGACATTTTCAAGTAAAGTTACTAGTAAAATCATGGTCTACTTGTGTAAAGTAAGTTAATTTCCTATTCAGAGTCAAACTTAATGAGTTATTAAATAACACAGAATGAGCTTTCCTATGTAATGTAAATGTTGAACTTTTTGAAAATGCTTTATTGTCTTCAGCAACATAATGACAAACACAATATTCACTAAATCCCTGTTGCTGTTAGGGATGCACAATGATATCAGCACGTCATCGGTATCAGCCGTTAAAAGCTTTAAAATGAAATATCGGCAGCTGCCCAAAAGTAACATTTCTACTCATATGACAGGCTGATAAAATGACGCTTTACTTACAGTATGCCCAATGAATCATTTTGTTTGACAGAAAATGTGACATAAATAAAAAGATGGCATGTTTTACATAAGCTAAGTTGAAGTCGTTTTCGTATTTTGCCCAGTGAATGTGTCCATTTTGAAAAGCATTGTATTTTATTTGCCAGTGGGCCATCACATTAATAGTAGGCATATAATGTGTTAATTCCATGATAGGAGAGATTTGATGTTCTCTGGAATTAGGTAGAAAAAAATGCACGCATATATCTGCATCAGTATCAGCCAAAAGAGTTGGAACATATCCAACATTGTGCATCCCTAGTTTTTTCTCCAATATTTTATTTAGCAATTTTCCATTTTCAAAACACCAACACATACAAAAAACAACTCGGATACAGGAAAAGAAAATAAAGAAAAAATAACAACATACATACACTCCAAAATTACAACGTAGTGCTACCAGCTGCATAAAGTGCTTATGTGCTTGTAAAAATATATATAATATGCATGGGGTCCTACACAAGGGGGTCCATAGGAAACCAGCCGGGTGAATCACCCATCGGCCCTAACCTCGTCAAGATAGGCCAGAAACGGGTCTCAAATTGTTAGAAATTTCTTAAGTGAGTTAGTCCTCAGGAACCTGAGTCTCTCCATCCGTATAACAGAGATCATGTCTGCCAACCACAGCTGAAAAGAGGGTGGAGAGGGGGACTTCCATTCCTGCAGAATGAGTTTCTTGGCAATGATTGTCCCCTGTGTCAGAGATTGTTGCACAGCTGTAGGGAAGTCTAGAGGACTCCAAGCAGCCAAAGATGGTGAGTTCTGCCTCTGGCTGAAGGGTTATTTTGTAGGCCTTAGAGTACCAGTCAAATACTTTGGCCCAGAATCCGGTCAGTGAAGGGCAGAACCAAAAAGCATGAGACAGAGTGCCCTCCGACACCCGACACCTGTCACACAGTGGTGAGATAGACGGGTAAACCTTGTGCAACTTGTGCTTAGAATAGTGAAGACGGTGAGTAACTAAATTGGATCAGCTGGTGTCTACTATTAACTGAGCAGAGTTGTATCAGACTCCTATCCCATATAATGTCAGGTAAGTCAATGCCAAGTTCCCCCTGCTACGCTTCTCTAATCCTCTCAATAGAGGCTGTGGTGCAGTTGTTAAACCAACATACAAATCTAGAAATTAGATGTTTGGAGTGGAGGGCTCAGCAATACATCGAAAAATCATTTGGGAGCACTTCAAAGGTGTGAATCTTGGATCGAACATAATTTCTGACTTGCAGGAATCTCAGCCAGTTCGTGCCGGGCAACTCAAACTTTCTCTTCAATAGATCAAAGGATGTAAAATGACTATCTATGTATAGGTCTTTCATGGAAACTAGCCCCTTCTCACTCCAGGCATGGTCGTTTCTGTCTGACCATGGAGACAGAAAAGAGTGATTGAAACAAATTGGCGTATGGACAGAAACATTTGGTAAACTCAAAACACAGTTTTTCACGACAAAACTTAAATTTTCTAAGGTCCCAGGGTTGTCTAACTTAGCAAATAGCTTGGCCGGCAGCGAAGAGTTGCCAATTGAGCTGGCCTCCATCTTCAGCCACAGGGGGCCCCTGGAGCTAAATTGCCAGGAGTCCCCTGAAGCCAAAACATTAGAGCCCTAACATTTGCAGCCCAGTAGGAGGGGCACGGTGGCGCAGTCGGTAGCGCTGTCGCCTCACAGCTAGAAGGTCCTGAGTTCGATTCCCGCCTGGGATGCTGTGGGCACTGGGGTTGTGTCCCCCCCATTATCTTCAGTGCCTACTGCCCAGGTGGGTTATCTCGTCGAAAGGGCCTTTCTGTGTGGAGTTTGCATGTTCTCCCTGTGCTCCCCAGGGGGATCCTCCGTACATAACCCCCCACTAAAAACATGCAGAAGGTCGTCATCCGACCAGTGATGACAACACCCGAAGTTGGTCCCCGGGTGCTGTACGAGAAAGCGACCACTGCTCCTGGCCTGCCCCCCGGAGGAAAGGACAAGCCTGGATGGGTTAAATGCAGAGGACAAATTTCACCGGCCACCGTCCGCATGAGTGTGTGTTTGTGGCCGCATGCATGTGTTGGTGTGTTCGTGTGACAATAAAAGACGGGCTTGTCCGTCTACAAACTGTTTAACTAATTGTAGTGCCTAAACACTGGTAAGGCAAGGCCCTCCTTCAGATGGGTTTTTGCAAATGAAATTTCAAAATTCTATGGTTCTTATAGTTCCAGATGTAAGGCAGAATTATGGAGTCCAAGTTTAAAAAAAAAGCCGATGTAAGAAAGATGGGGAGGCTTTGACACAGATAGAGGAACCTGGGAAGTGAAACCATCTTAATTGAGTTTATACGGCCAATCATGGACAGGGGCAGGATTTTCCCATTTTCTATACATTGTTTAAGTCTCGAAACAACATCATCAAAGTTCAACTTAAATATTAAGGGAAGATCGAGTTGAGGAGGCTTATGAGCGCAAGAAAGCTAGGTATATGAAATGGCAGAGGCAGAGCAGCGAGGTTGGAGGGCTCGAGTGCGGCCTGTAGAGGTGGGCTGCTGTGGTTTTGTGGCAAAGTCCGTTATTGCCTTACTAACTGAGTTGGGCATTCGGGGACGGAGCCTGAAACTTGCGGTTAGCAACATGTCTCAGGCAGCAGAACGAGCAAGTGAATGGCTGTGGATAAGGAGGAAACATGCTAGCTGGGGAGCTCGCTAAGGTCAGATTGATTGTTGTTGGTCATGATTAACGGTCCGCATCAACAGGGCTGAATCATTGACAGTGGTGGTGTAGTTGAGGATTGTTTGTTGTTGGTCATGATTGACGGTCCGCATCAACAGGGCTGAATCATTGACAGTGGTGGTGTAGTTAGGGATTGTTTGTTGTTGGTCATGATTGACGGTCCGCATCAACAAGGCTGAATCATTGACAGTGGTGGTGTAGTTAGGAATGTCATACCGAACCGAACTGGATAGCTAGGCTTAGATAGTGAGGTAATATGCAGTTGTGCGGTGGTAGCATGGAGGGGGGTGTTTCCAGGACGCTGGATTACACCGTTAAGCCTTCTTGAGGTGTCGTGGGCCTAACTTAACGAAACGTCGGTGAAGGAAGGTGCCCACTTTAAAACCCCAATGACATGCTTCATACTGCTGTTGGCTAGGGAGGGTAACTGGTGATTTGTGTCTTGTTAATTAGTTTGTTAGCCTGTTAGCTTGTTTTATTCTGGATTGGGCTTCTAAATGTGTTTTTCCTCGGATTTTGGCACAAGGGATAGTAACATCTTGTCCTGTGTATTAATTAATAATTAGGATCTCAGGGTATGGTCAAGCCAAGATAGGTGAGGTGGATCTTTGTGCATCCCTAGTTAACTGTTATCTGTTGTTCTTGGGTTTCTGGAATAAGTTGATGGAGTAGGACCCGGTGCCAGGGTCCTGGTTGACCTGGAAGTTATTGGTTGAAAGGCCGAAAGGTCTCAGGAACATGTTGCCCAGGTCCTTCAGCTTACTCATCATCTCTTCCTTCAGCTTCTCATTCCTCTCTTGAATCTGCGGAGGTAACCTCATGCAGGCCATTCTGGCAGTCTGCTGTCCTGGGTCTTTCTCCACAACCTTCTGAAAGTCTTCCAGAGCTTGGTCCAGCTTGTCTGTCTGCTCGTAAAGCTCTGCTCTCCTCAGGATGGCCAACACGTAGTCTGGATTCAGCTCTATGGCTCTGGAGCAGTCTGCAATGGCCTGGTCCTTTAGGCCCAGGTGGAATCGTGCCGCAGCACGGTTGGAGAACAGCACCGCCCTCTCTCTGGTGTAGCACACGGGACACGAAACCAACGCCTCTGTGTAGCTTTGCTCTGCCTCCAACCTCTCTCCAGCTTTGAACTGATTGTTGCCTTCCTCCTTCAGAGCCAAACTCTCCTGCCTGCGACTCTCCTTCTCCTCCTCTGTCAGCTCCTTCTCCACCTCCAACAGGGCGTCATCATCAAACTCTGCGGCACACATATCCTCTTTCATCTCTGCATGCTGCAGGTTCTCCTCCTCTGACTCCTTCCTCCAGCCCATAAAATCACTGATCAGTGAGTGATGTCATCAGTGATGTCACTCGAGCAATTGTGATGGCATTGGTGATGATGTCATCAGTGATGTCATCGGTATGACATCATCGGCGACCTTTTGATGTCATCAGTGATGATGTCATCATTAGGGATGGGTACTTGTATTATCGATACTCCGGGTGGGTCGTACCGGAAGTATCGAGAAGGTCCTGGATGCTCGGTGCTGCCATCTGTATTTATTTATTTATTACCATTCCCTAACGATGACGAAGCAGCACCAGGCGTTTGACGTTGCGTGTTTAAACTCCTGCCCTGTCACTATACGCTTATTTGGAAGAAAACTAGTTTCATGATAGGAGGCTGATGTGGCCTGGGGTGAAATTGGGTTTGACACCCCTGCTCTATGACATCACTTATGATGATGTCACAATGGCTCTGTGTGTAAGTAGAGAAGGATTTATGACATCATTGGTGATGTCATAAATCATAGATGTCACTTGGGCATTGACATTGCGATTAACAGTGACATCATCGGTGATAAGGATTTATGACATCATCACCAATGACAAAACAATTTGCCCGTTGTCATCGGTGTGAGATCGGCGAGAGGACACTTTCTTACTTTCGTGGGGACATAAAACTGTATGACATCATTGACAACCTGTGAACTTTCTTTCAGCGACCTGGCCACTTTCTTCCGGGGGGACATACGGACAGACAGGGCCGAGGCTAGAGGGTCTGTCCGTATGTCAGAAAGAAAGAAAGAAAGAAAGAAGCAAGCCAGGTGACCTGGCCACTTTCTTGGCACAGGTTGCCGATTATGTCATAGTTCTATGTCCCCACGGCCAACTATGTCACACCGAATAACAGGGACGGAGCAATTGTGATGTCATCTGTGATGTCATCAATGAAAGATGCCATCAGTGATAATAACATCAGTGATGTCATCAGTGATTATGTCATCAGTGATGTCACTCAAGCAATTGTGATGTCATCGGTGATTATGTATTTTCCAATGTAGTTCAATGCTGTGATATTAGCTACATAACTGTGTTATGTTTCACAGGTAGTACTATGTACCTTGTATCTTTACTGTCCATAACAAATAAACTCATTCTAGTTTTTTGTGTACAGTAAAAAAAAACAATAGCTCCAGAAGGCTGACTCACATGGCATTCTTTGAATAAAAGAACTACAAATTAAAGAAAGGAGGCTACACACAAAGAAGCTGCAGCCACTGCCTTGACTTTCCCTTTGGCCACTTGCCCTAGAAGCTGCAAAACATGCTTACTCAGCTTTTTGCATGCAAATACAGAGCAGCTGCACAAAGACACAGACACACTTTACTTAGCCTCTTGGTCTCCTAATTTTTCAGTTTCTTCCATTCAGACACATGATTTCACACGTCACACAGGTCCTTCCGATAAGGCATAATAAATACATGGGGTCATTTTGTGCTACTGTACTTGTGCTTATCTGAACTACATGACAACGCCTCACTTCAAGTCTTGTGCATGCCCTTTACAAATAATAATTTAAAGAAATCTGTCTGGTTAGGCCAATTCCACTCGCCATAATAAGAAAACAAGCTTTTCATTAAAGAGAATATTTGCACTGTAAAAGCTGACCTTTTTATGAATGCCATTCAAAAGGTCAAGATGATAGGTCTAAATCATTTCATGGCAGTCAGCAGAAAACTCAATGTCAAACCGATAAGCATAGAAATTATTTAATTGGCTGAAATTGGGTAAGAAGCTGCTATCTGCTCCAAGCATGCAACATTACAGGTATTTTCACTATTACAGTAAGTCCAAGGTTTTGGGATTTTGATCATGGGTAGGGCTATAGGAGAATCAAAGTCCTGGGTTGATATACTCTGGCAGTCTGTATCCTCTATATCAAAGTGGATAGCATTTTGGAAATGGCGTCTACGTATAAAATATGAATGAGTGGTTGGAAAGAGATAATTCATATACTTAAAATATGGATTATATACTTATAAAATATGGATGGGAGAAGTATTGCACTCCCTTCCCTGAATGCCTGTTGAGGTGCCCTTGAGCCCGTTTCTTAACCACTGCTCAACAGTGGAGGACATGGTATGACTCAGTGAATGGGAAGCAGGGTGTTGCAGGAGTACATCTTCCCTGTGTAAAGTAAACGAGCACAAATTCACAATAGTTGCAGCCAGATAACAGATATCAGCGATGATGTGATCAGTGATGATGTCCTCAGTTATGTCACTTGAGCAATTGTTATGTCATGTCTGTCACAAATCACTTAGACCGAGCAATTGTGATGAGTCATGATGTCATACTTATGTCCCTGCAAAAGTGGTGCAGCCAGTCCCCATCACAGCCCCTCTCTTTTTGAAGCCGATGCGGAAATTGCATTCTCTCAAATGCCCAGTGGGGGGCGCAGCCTGTGTAGCACTCCCGGGAACATCCATTCAACTCTATGGGAAACGAGGCAACTTATCTCTCGGTCTATGTCTTAAATAAACACTTTACAAATGAGTTTATGGTCTGAAAAAACAATTTCAAGTATTTTTCATGCTCTCAAGGCCTCAGTTTTTTTAATTATAGCCCCATTTCGAGGAAAATAGGCGATATACTTCGGATAATGGGGAACAGTAATACTTCCGCCCGTTAGAGGCAGCAATGTGCCGCAAGGCATCTAGTCTGCGGAAAGTACACGAATAAGAAAACCTAGCAAACAATGCTAGCAGATAGCAAGTCATACTTTAGCAAATTATCCGAAAATAGCATTACTTTATGATATTTTAATAATGTTAGTAGACACACGTAACTGTATAGATGGCATACATGTAACGTGACGCTCATAACATGGCGGACCATTTAACGTTATCTAACGGTATGTAAAGTAGCCTAACGTTAAATGGTCTGCCCATGTTATACAGTAAGCGTCATAAGGTTATATGTTAACGTGACATAACATCACAAGTTTTTGCAGACTTGAATGCTGTTGGTCGTTTGTTCAATTTGCTTTTCTGTATGGTATTGGACATTTAAAAATCATACACACTTGTCTTGAGGCATCCGCCAAGCTCAGCAATTTGTCATCCTTATTTTAACACGTTAAGTGCCATAGCCGAGATATCTCGTCTTACATAATCCAACGCTTGAGTGCCAGAGCCGAGATATCTCGTCTTACATAAACATTTTTTTTTTTTGACGGTGGGACATCAATCAACAACTTTTACATCTTCGAGATCACTATTGGAGCAAGAGAATGTGTATAATCTATTTTACCGACCACTAAGTGGCGACAGTGCTCTCCTGACTAGAGGAAGGCAAGCATTTTTTTAACTTGTCACGCCATTCTCACCCCAGCCATTCTCATGAAAATGGATGGGGGAAAACGCTTTCGTTTTCACGCTGATTGCTGGCGATGCGGGATTGCAAATTTACATAATAGATTACAGGTGGAACACACTTTGAAACACGCAGCATAAATATGACCAGAATCGCAAAAGCTTCTCTCAACCAAAACTCCAAGAAGCGAGCGAGTCCATCCCGACTTCCTCAAACAGCGGCCGCGCAGCCACAGGCACAGGACAGCAGCAAAGCACTGAGACTGGTGACAAGCTTGTGACGGCCGCTGCAGCCAAGAAGAACGCCCACGGAGGGAGGAGTTGAAGCAACTCTCCCTCTCGCTCTCTCCCTCTCTCTCTCTCTCCTCTCTCTCGAGAGAGGAGAGAGAGAGAGAGAGAGAGGAGAGAGAGAGAGAGAGAGAGAGAGAGAGAGAGAGAGCGCACAGAGTGGGAGACAAGGGCACCCATAATCACAGGCACGTGAGGTGGTTCTAAAAATCCATTTATCTCCAAACTCTCTGAAAATCTCTGAAACCATGCTGTACTCAACGGCTAATATCTACATAACTACTAACTCTGCAAACTAACTCTTTTAGACAGAGAAAGCACACATTCTATTAGTTATTTTTAGATGATTGGTGTTCACGAATTCTTAACAGAAAATAATCCTCGGCTCTTGTAAAATGAGCCAGAATCCTCAAAAAAAAACCTGGCACAACTTACCTACAGGATTGAAAAAATGGCTGGCACTCAATGTGTTAAAACATACTTTATCAGATAAATAACCATATTTCAATAAATATAAATCATTCGTTGATTTGAAGCAGTCGGTTGGTTCTCCATCTCCATTCTTCTTCCTGGTCATTTGGTCCAAGCTGGTTCACTCAACATCAAATATCTTTATATCACATCTTATTAACAACCTGCCTGCTCTGAGCAGACAACTATAATGGGCTCGTTCTATGATATTTGCGGTACATTCGGGTACATGATTTACTTTAGTACATAGCCTACACAACAAGGTTCTTTGTTGGCAATGTTTATTGACAAAAAGCACACTGGCAGATACAGTCAGTACATACCAAATGGTTCAAAGTAAATCTATCAAAAGTCTCAAATCTGTCAGCATTTGGCTTATGTTATTGCAATATCTTAGGTTGAACAACTGATGATCAGCAATATTCTCACAGTAATATGCACATGGGAATCAAAACGTAGCATTAATTTTCACAAATAATTTGACCAGGGGACAATGTGTCTCTGTTGTGTTGTGCCGTTCCTGCTCCACCATGGTACTCCGGCGGCCATCCCTTGAAGAAACAAACGACACCGTGTTATATTAATTACTATAACATAACGCCACCAAATTTCAGTTAAAGTAGGCTATAGCAACGGTGCTCACCCCCTTGCTCACACGTTAGCACACGATGCTAATCGAGCTAGCGTTAGCTTACAAACATGAGCATCACTCAAACAGTCCAACATAGCAGAGCACCAAGTGCGCGATCAAATCCACCTCAGTTATAAAGTTTAGAGTTTGCCCAGAGATAAGTATAATAGCAGTTTACCTTGTGGAGGGTTAGCGGCAGCTAGCAGGCTGGAGGCTCACACCAGGCACAATGCACCAGGCTCACACCACACCATGGTCTCTTGGCCAGGCCCCGGACAAGACGGTGGTCGGCTGGCTGGACTCCTACTCGCCCATACCTTCGGACTAAAAGTTATTATATTTGTTGTCCTTGACCATTTCACCACTGCAACCGCTAGGGGCAGCCGCCCCCTCCTTCTTCTTCTTCTTCTACTAGTGTTTTAACAGCCCTCTCTCCCCGTACTTCCGTGTAGAATTAATCCATTCAACCAATCAACGATGAGCAGGAAGCGGGGATTCAAGCCTCATTTCGTTCCATCAAAACCCAATGGGTGACGTCACGCTCACTATATCCAGTTCTATTATACAATCTATGGGTGCAGCTGTGATATCCTTGGTGGTGATGTCAGTGATGATGTCATCAGTGATGATGTCATCATTCTTGACATATTGATGCCCAATTCCTCAACTAGCATGCTCAGTGAGTGAGTGACATCACTGATGGTGTCATAAGTCAATGCACTGATCACACTTGACATGTGACATCACCGGCGCACAATTGCTTAAAGTCGAGCTGAACACAAAAATTACTTTTCTTTTCTTTTAGTTCAAATACCTGGGTATGCAGTGCACCTATTTAATAATGTATGCAAAAAAAATCACAAAAATCTAATTTCTTTAGTTTTTCACACTTTTTCACATCAAAAGTTCATTTTTCAAGATTTCATTGATAACAGTAATGTACAGTTTGCTGACGTCACCTAGTACTATCAAATTTCTACCCCATTTCAAACAACCATATCACGACATGCAGCTGTCAATCAAATCTTCATTTCAGGATAATTTTCTCTTCCAAATGAAGTAGAAAATGGCGCCTAGTGCCTGTCATCTGGCAGAATTCCTATCCCATAAACTAACTACTAACTTGGCCAATTGTTAGAAACATGAACAAAAAACAAAAACTATAATCTCTAAGAATGCAAAGAAATGGAACTGGCTCGTTAAAACGCGCATTCCAGGGATATCGTATTTACAGAAATAGCGTAAAAGGCGCGCGCTTGAGAGCGTGGTTGTCAGGGGTCTGCCCTCGGAGATTCCAGGCGGGCGGGCAGCACCCATGCATCGGATTGTCCGCTCGATCCGCACGAAGCAGCTGGCTGCCTGGTTGGTACTCAGTGGATCCCACTCGCGTAGCACGACAACACGCTGAATCCCACTCGATTTGGGGTGGAACACGCCATGATTGACCAATGCCAAAGCCAGTCGACAGAATTGTCAAATCAAATCATCGACATGATACTATGACCCGCCTATCAACTTGTCATCTCAGACAAATTATGTTTTCAGTCTGAAACGGACTGCGACGCACGTGACGAACGGGTTCAGTTCGACTTTATGTGAGCATGCTCACGCAAGTGACATCACTGATAAGGGAATGCGGTATGAGTGTGTGTGTGAGTTTGTTTGTGATTTTCTGGACCGACAGAGTGACTTATAGAGCTGCTGCCCATCTATGCTGGCCGCAGCTAATAAAAGGTAAACAAGCACACATTCACAATAGCTGCAACCAGATTATATGTGTGACGTCATCCACGCCATTGTGATGTCATCCACCCCATTGGACCAACCAAAATTGTTTGTGTACCAAAAGACCAACAGAGTGTGACTTATAGAGCTGCTGGCCATGCTGGCTGCAGCTAAAAAGAAAACGTGATTCTTCACATCGCTATTTTAGAATCATCTTATTTGTCTCGGAGTAGCTTTAATCTGCGCCAAGAAAGCTTTTGATGTATTATTTTTCTCATCTCTGACTATTCACAGAAAACCCTACATCCACACAGGGCAGTAACATGGAGGTCCTATCTTGTATTGATCACCGGGGCCAAAATTGATAGCCGGTGCCGTTCCCCTCTGAACTTCAATCCACTGGCTCCAGCCATTAACCACGGCTCCTCTCCCCAGTATGAGCGGGATCCCGTCGCTGCACCAGCTCTCTGCATAATTCACCATCTCGCCCAATAGCTTCTGCCTCATTTGCTTTTGTGTTATTTGTTCTGGTGCCCCCCCCAAGTCTCACCCCCTGCTTCATTGCCTGAGATATTCATCTGAGAGTGGAAGTGGGGTTCTTTTGATGTTTCTAAGCCTTTGTGTGGGCAGACTGCCTCATTTGGAGACAGCCAATGCATGAATCAGAATATGGAAATACAGTGGAGATTGCAGGCAGCCGGGCCATAGCATCAGCGGTGAGTGAGCAGGTCTTAGAGCCCAGGTTTGAAAAACATGGTCACTCTTATAATGTAATGTGATCTGCTACTGGCAACAGGAAATTGGTAGCAATAGTTTCATTTATGTGGACCAATAATAATTGCCACATTTTGTCCATTATTAACAGCCTGGTTAGCATGTTTGCTCACACAACCAACTCTGGCTGCCCGCATCTTTGATCCATCCCAACGGTGGCCGGCAAACACAAGACAGCCTGGACGTGTCTCAAATCAGCTGCTCGTCCAACACCAAGACAGCCTGGACGTGTCTCAAATCAGCTGCTCGTCCAACACCAAGACAGCCTGGACGTGTCTCAAATCAGCTGCTCGTCCAACACCAAGACAACACCAAGACAGCCTGGACGTGTCTCAAATCAGCTGCTCGTCCAACACCAAGACAACACCAAGACAGCCTGGACGTGTCTCAAATCAGCTGCTCGTCCAACCCCAAGACAACACCAAGACAGCCTGGACATGTCTCAAATCAGCTGCTCGTCCAACACCAAGACAGCCTGGACGTGTCTCAAATCAGCTGCTCGTCCAACACCAAGACAGCCTGGACATGTCTCAAATCAGCTGCTCGTCCAATACCAAGACAGCCTGGACATGTCTCAAATTAGCTGCTCGTCCAACACCAAGACAGCCTGGACATGTCTCAAATCAGCTGCTCGTCCAACACCAAGACAGCCTGGACGTGTCTCAAATCAGCTGCTCGTCCAACACCAAGACAGCCTGGACGTGTCTCAAATCAGCTGCTCGTCCAATACCAAGACAGCCTGGACATGTCTCAAATCAGCTCCTCGTCCAACACCAAGACAGCCTGGACGTGTCTCAAATCAGCTGCTCGCCAAAAACAAGTCCCTCAGCAGTCGGTGCCATGCCGGCTGTGAGTAAAGGTCCCTGTTTAAACCACCACTTCATAGACAGCAAATATTGTTCTGAAATGCCAAGAGCACTGTCAGCCAATGACCTTAAAGCAGACTCACCCGGTTTACATTGGGAAAAGTAAGGTGCATCTGACATCTGCTAGAAGCCTATATAGTCCAACAACCATTTCTCTTCCATCTTGAGACACTGCAGACTGCAGACAGGCAACGCCGAGACCAGAGGCCTGTACTACAAAGCAAGATTAGTGGGCATTAGTGGAAGTTAACTTCTTACCGACATATATTTCCATAGCAACTTATGCTTCACACTTAACCTGGTCCACAGCAGGTTAAGTTGCAAGGATAAGATTAGACCTTAAATACACCGCCCACGAACCAATCGAATCAGCAGTTTGGAAAAATGGCCAACCCCTTTCTGGACGAGTTTCCCATCTAGGAAGGAGCACGAATTGTAATGTTGAATTAATCAAGGACGAATAATTTAATTAAGCCCTACTTACCACTTTGGAATATGTTTTTATATATTCATTTTAATGCTCTCAAGTAGCCTAGATACGTTGTTTGACCACGCTGATCGATTGCAGCTGAATAGTGAGTGGAGAAATATCACTAAACCGGCATAAAAAGGTTACATAAACGTCTCCAAAGCGCACGGTGCCGTGTGCGCAACGCAGCTGAGACTGATGTTGGGTTGGAATTGAAATGGTCATAGCCTACATGCTAGAATAGCCTACTACATCTAAGCAATTTAATATGGGATCACCTGCACATATCATCATCATGATGATTAATCATCTTAATCATATTAAGATGATTCATATCTAGGCTACTCCTGCATTTTGCAGCTGCAACTGTGTTGCTTTTGGCCTGTATGATGTGATTGAACTTCATATTTCCAGCATCATTATATGAAATATGGAGATATGCGACTCTGCTGACAATAGCCTAGCCTATATTATGTGACCACAAAATAGGCTATTTTTTATAAATGAAATCTATGCCCGCACGTACCGTGTCGATTCAGTTCAGAAGCATTTTTTTATTTTATTATCATTCTTTTTTTTATTGATTAGCCTATAGGAATTATTCAATCAAATAATAATGATCTCATGATGTGTTTAGTCGCACAGTGCGACTAAACACATCATGAGATCATTATTATTCATTGAGCCTAAATGGTCTATACATACGGATTTTGGACTGAGATACAGTAGATTACACATTGCGTCCACAAAAGACTGTAGATAGAGAGCTGTAGATAGCCTACGAAACCGCTCTTCAAAGAAATTACTGGTGTGGATAAAAGTGGTCACTTTAGACAGTCATTCGGGAACAGTAATAATATCCAACGCAGATTTGTATTTGCGGTTTCATTCAATGAGGAAATAGGCGTGTCTGGCGCTGTCAGAGTTGGAGCAGTCCATATTGCACTGTGATTGGCAGTTGTTAAAAACCACGCCTCTTTTGCGGGCACGAGCTCCAAGGGACAGATCTTGGATCTTCTTATCCAACATTCGTAGTACAGGCCCCAGATCTGAACTCCCAAATCAAATCATATACAAAAGGCAGATGACATTAATATGTCACTAGGCTTGGCAGCTCCTACGTATGTGTGAGGAGACAGTGTGAGGGCCCATAGAGACACCATCAGTCTGTCCTTCTTGCTTTCTCTCCCTCTCTCTCTGTCACCCACGTCAGTTTTGCAGACAGGTGCTTGGGGGCCTCCTTTACATGGAAAGCGGGTGATCAACAATGCAGTTTTGCTCAGAATAGAAGAGGGCTGCTCTTGTTTTGCAGTTTGTTTTCTTTTGTTGACTTGTTTTTTCCCCTAAACCTCCCATAACTCAGATTCTTTGCTGTATCTATGATGTGGAGATTTAAATGTGTCTCTTTATTATGTAGGCCTGTTTGTTTGTTTGTTTGTTTGTTTGTTTGGAAAGTCTGAGCAACAAAGCAAACCAGGTTTTTTCCTTTAAACCCAAATCTCTGTTTCTCGTGCAAAAAAACAAAAACACAAAACAATTAGTATATCAATGTGTAGTCGACTTTTGCTTAATTCAAACAAACAGTAGGACACCTTCATTGGGAATCTGTATGTTTGATAGACCGATAACTATTTAAATGGCTAATCATATTATCCGGATGCATTATCAGAGCTCCCAGGACGCGTTGGCTTATTATCAGGGTGTCAACTTCACTTAGGTTATCTTTAGTAATGAAAAAGTGATGAGTGTCAACCACCCTAATGCTCTCTTCTAGAATGTCCACAAACAACATTGTTTTAAATCAGACTCCAGAGGTACCTTTTTCTGCGTTTTCATGCTGGCAATCAGTAACTCATTACAAAGGTAACTATTACTTTTAGCAGTAACTCAGTAATATAACTTATTACTTTCAGTAATATTTCAGTAATATTATATCAGTTACTTTGTCAAGTAACACAAGTTACAAATTTAGTTACTTTATTTTTATTTTGATCCAAGCACATATTTAAATAGTGATACAATCATTTCCTAATTAAACTGTGTTTTCATGCAAATAACCACTATAGATCACAATAACAAAGGAAAAGGATAACATTTAGAATTTTGGATTGTTTACACTAACTTTACAAGGCGGTTGAAATTATTTTTCGGGATGGTTCCCGGGGCGGCGATGTCATTCTGCTGCTGCTATTATGAAAAGTTGGTGAAAATAATGCAAAAGTAGTGTAATGAGTAATGAGTTACTCTACACAGACAGTAATATTGTAAAGTAACTTATTACTTTCAAATGAAATAACTAGTAATATGTAGTATATTACATTTTGAAAGTAACTTGTCCAACACTCCTGCAATACACAGACAACATGGGTTCTATGAGGGTTTGATTGGGCTTAAAAATATGGAAAGACGGCCAGCAGAGAATTGTTTGAATTGCACATTTGAATTTGTTATGCTCATATTGAACTGTTGAATCAGTTTGTGGAGTAACTGTATTTGAAATTGAATGCAAGGGTACAAGCCATGTGACACTGTGCCTTGCACTTCTCCTCAGCTAGTGATAAAGCCTTATTCTCTCCACTTGGTGAAAGAGTTGCAAATTATGTTTGTTTTTGCTTAGTGAACATAATCATCATCTCTATATATCAAGCTAAAATTGACTATTGTCTAAACTTTAGACAATAGTCAATTTTAGCTTGATAGAGATGAACATGTGGCCTAGTTAGCTGCTGTCTAGCTGGTTGCTAATGGTCAACTAGCTTGCTGGGCAATTATAGTAAATGTTTGAAAAAGTCACACAATTTACTTTTCTGTCTTTTATCACACACTGTAGTGATTTCATTAATATGTTTTACTACCACGGCTAAAACATATTAAATAAATATGAATATATGAATAGAAATATGAATATGAAGTAGAAGTATTTATTTTTATTTATTTGATTTACGGTAACCTTTATTTAACCAGGCAAGACATTAAGAACAAATTCTTATTTACAATGGCGACCTGGAAAAAGTATGTATGAAGTATGATGCAAACTGTGCCTGACTGCAATAGAGCAGTGGTTCCCAACCGTTTTTGTCTTATGTACCCCTTGAGCTGTTTTGCCATGCCAATAGTACCCGCTCACTCTTGCCTGTTCTTTGCATCGCAGAGAAAACACTGTGGCTGCGGTGGATCCGCAAACGTATTGCATACATTGCATTGCATTAACATTGTATCTTACAAATTGCAATTTTTTTTATTAATTTATTCCATAAAGTCCCCCCCCCCCAACTCAGCGGTTCAATATCAGCACTGAAAATTAAAATGTCCACAATTCAAATATACAATCTGTGCTGGCATTCATCTCTTTCCATATAAAATCCCACATGGGTGTGATCTGAGCCCGACTGAGTCCAGCCCTAATGCCCCAAGACAGTTTTGTCCCCTACATAATAATGCTTAATACAGTACAGTGAACTTTACAAGCATATATGCTGCTTGGTTTGGAGTAGGCTGACATTTAGCTTCTGTTTGTGTGTGTTATTGCACTGAACATTGCTATGGAGAGAGAGGACCTGGAGTTAAAGGAACTGACTGACTTCAGGCAATAAACGTATTTACTCTTTATATATTATATAAAGAGTACCGCAGGGATGGCGTATTTTAGGCTTACCCAGAAGTCCCTGCACTTCCTGGTTCTTACAGTATGTGTAAAAGTCAATAAAGTCAATGGGGATTTCTGCATTGGAATTTCAGTTAATGTATGAAATAAGGTCTGTGGTTAACAAAAGTTTATGAAACAGCGAACTTTGTGTTCAGCAAGATAATCTTCACAAATAAGGACCACTTTTATGAGTTTTTAAACATTTTCTGAAACACATTTATGCTTAGAACATCGTAAAAGTGGTCCTCATTTGTGAAGATTATCTTGCTGAACACAAATCGCTGTTTCATTAACTTGTGTTAACCACAGACCTTATTTCAAGCATTTAACAAAAATCCCTATACAAAACTCCCACTGACTTTTTGCATGTAAGAGTGAAGTGCAAACATCCAGGTGTTCTGACTCATTCCTGCGGTACTCTCTATATAAATAAACGTATTGTTGTGTGTTAATAAGCATGCGGTACTCTCTATATAAATAAACTTATTGTTGTGTGTTGATAAGCATGCGGTACTCTCTATATAAATAAACGTATTGTTGTGTGTTAATAAGCATGCAGTACTCTATATAAATAAACTTATTGGTGTGTTAATAAGCATGCAGTACTCTCTATATAAATAAACCTATTGTTGTGTGTTAATAAGCATGCGGTACTCTCTATATAAATAAACTTATTGTTGTGTGTTAATAAGCATGCAGTACTCTCTATATAAATAAACTTATTGTTGTGTGTTAATAAGCATGCGGTACTCTCTATATAAATAAACTTATTGTTGTGTGTTAATAAGCATGCGGTACTCTCTATATAAATAAACTTATTGGTGTGTTAATAAGCATGCAGTACTCTCTATATAAATAAACTTATTGTTGTGTGTTAATAAGCATGCGGTACTCTCTATATAAATAAACTTATTGTTGTGTGTTAATAAGCATGCGGTACTCTCTATATAAATAAACTTATTGGTGTGTTAATAAGCATGCAGTACTCTCTATATAAATAAACTTATTGTTGTGTGTTAATAAGCATGCAGTACTCTCTATATAAATAAACTTATTGTTGTGTGTTAATAAGCATGCAGTACTCTCTATATAAATAAACTTATTGGTGTGTTAATAAGCATGCAGTACTCTCTATATAAATAAACTTATTGTTGTGTGTTAATAAGCATGCGGTACTCTCTATATAAATAAACTTATTGTTGTGTGTTAATAAGCATGCAGTACTCTCTATATAAATAAACGTATTGTTGTGTGTTAATAAGCATGCGGTACTCTCTATATAAATAAACTTATTGTTGTGTGTTAATAAGCATGCGGTACTCTCTATATAAATAAACTTATTGTTGTGTGTTAATAAGCATGCGGTACTCTCTATATAAATAAACTTATTGTTGTGTGTTAATAAGCATGCGGTACTCTCTATATAAATAAACTTATTGTTGTGTGTTAATAAGCATGTGGTACTCTCTATATAAATAAACTTATTGTTGTGTGTTAATAAGCATGCGGTACTCTCTATATAAATAAACTTATTGTTGTGTGTTAATAAGCATGCGGTACTCTCTATATAAATAAACTTATTGTTGTGTGTTAATAAGCATGCAGTACTCTCTATATAAATAAACTTATTGTGTGTTAATAAGCATGCGGTACTCTCTATATAAATAAACTTATTGGTGTGTTAATAAGCATGCGGTACTCTCTATATAAATAAACTTATTGTTGTGTGTTAATAAGCATGCGGTACTCTCTATATAAATAAACTTATTGTTGTGTGTTAATAAGCATGCAGTACTCTCTATATAAATAAACTTATTGTGTGTTAATAAGCATGCGGTACTCTCTATATAAATAAACTTATTGGTGTGTTAATAAGCATGCAGTACTCTCTATATAAATAAACTTATTGTTGTGTGTTAATAAGCATGCGGTACTCTCTATATAAATAAACTTATTGTTGTGTGTTAATAAGCATGCAGTACTCTCTATATAAATAAACTTATTGTTGTGTGTTAATAAGCATGCGGTACTCTCTATATAAATAAACTTATTGTTGTGTGTTAATAAGCATGCGGTACTCTCTATATAAATAAACTTATTGTTGTGTGTTAATAAGCATGCGGTACTCTCTATATAAATAAACTTATTGTTGTGTGTTAATAAGATTGGCAGCATTTGCACCTCATTTGTTCAGTAGTAAGTGTGCTTTTCCCAAAGTATCCTGCCAGTGATGTTGAGAGTAATCCTGCCGTCATGAGAGTTGATTTGCTCATAAATTCATGTTCTTCTAGTAGCGTAGACATAAAGCAATGGGGGGAAAATGTTGAGGATGGCAATTTGATCCCTTCAATCATCTTTAATTGGCCTACGTGTTTCAGAGCAAGCTCCTTTGTCAGGGCTCAATACCCTAGAAATATGCATGAATTAATACATACTGTACTGCACAACTTTGATTTAAGTCGACTTATTGGCATCAGCAAACATACTCTATTATACTCTGACACTTTAAATTAACATCTTCACACAAATACACCGGACTGCACAACTGGGGGTTGCTGTTATTTTTTCCACATCTCACATTTGTTTGAGGGATAACAATAATAAATGCAGTCATACTTCACAGAGTCTGCTGTCATTTAGGCTGAATTGTGTTCACAGATGAGGCTCTTTCGCGCCAAGAATAGAGCAGAATTGCTTTGAACGTGACATGATATCCAACATGGAGTACATATCATACTCGCACCTATAGCTAATTCTCCAACTGATATGGACACTGAAGGCATCAAACAGCCCTGTGTTCTGCTCAGTGGCCTTGAAGTGACAGCCCGTGGCGGTATCGTCCCACTTATGTGTGAGAAATCCCACTTCTCAGTCCCTCTTTGTATCAGCCCTCTCCTCGATAAGAGCCTCAGATGGATTTCTCCATCTTTCCCATGAAGTGATCTCCATTGATCATCAAGTGGGAGCAGGTATTCAGCTTGTTTGTCTGGCTGAGAGTGGTATGCTATGATAAGATTAGAGCACCAGCAAGAGCATTGCCAAGCAGGAAGAGGCACTTGCACCATAAGTGAAGCAGCAAGCAGTATGAATGTCAAGCAGAGACCATTGACTGGAGTGCTGCGGATGGGATGAGCCAATTACCATCATGCGCCGCCACCATGGCCAATTTTGGTTTGCTTTCAAGTGCAGCAAAAAAAGAGAAGAGAAAGAGGTAGTAGCATCTCCCAAAGTTAAAAGTCACCGCAGGTTCGCAGAGCAAAGCACTAGGTCCACTGCTTCTCAAAACAGCTTTGCCGCTTTGCCCTTGCCTTGAAAACCCAGCCACTGTACTAAAGGATGCCAGCTTTCTCCTGAGAGTCTCAGCTATTATGAGACAATGATTGTCATGACACTGAGCAAGGTTTGCTCTCTCAACTCCGGTGCTATGCCAATTTAAATTGGGCCTGTAATGTTGGGTTTTGTTGGCTGTAGGCTAGGACACCAATTAATGGCGCAGCCAACCGGAGAAAGCAAAAATGAAACCACAAGAAGCAAATACACAGCAAATTATGTGGAACGGGAGCATACATGTAATGAAACAAAGTCCAGGAATTTATAGGATTTCCATTGTTTTGGAGACAACTTTGGCCTCCCGAAAAATACAAATGCGATCTGCTCAGTGATTTTATTGGCACAGCACTTCCATTCATATTGTGACGTTGGACTCTAGGGCGATGTTTACTATGTAAAAGAAGTATAATTTGATCATAGGCTAACTTAAAACGTTATCAGCATGAGGCAGTTCTAATGGTACAAAGGAACAAAAGTAGACAAGGTTGAAGTGAGAAAATGACCAAAGCTTCAGTTCTATGTCCAAATAAAAAATGAGGGCTGTGCTGCCATGGGGTGGGCCGGTGGCTTTATGGTGTACGCATGTGTTAGTACCCTCAGGAGGCCTGCTGGCCCCTCCCCCGTCGTGCAGTAATCCAGAAGCAACATTTTGCAATTTGCCAGCCGCCTCCTTCCCATTGATTATGGTCTGACAGAGGGGGCATTAAGCAGGTGCTGGGGTCTGACATTTAGACCCCCATTGTCCTCCCCTGCTAATCCCCGCCATTGTGAGTGATTAGCAATATCCTGGTTGCTCAGCTCTGGAAGGGGTGGACAGGCCATTTGGGGTGGGAACGGTGGCACGAATGAACAAGGACAATACAGCGTCACTAACTACGCTGTCTAATTTCATTATGCTGACACGTTAGCGCTCCAGCGGCTATGTGCGTAGAGCTAATGGAAGGGCCGCAGCTGAGCCATGGGAGTGGTGGATGTGGGGTGTGTGTTAGTCTCGCTGGCCAGCCTCCTCTCCCTTCCAACCGAGGAGCCTGGCCAGCGTTGCCAGACGTACGATAATTATCGTATTTGTACGATAATTTCGACCTCTGTACGATTTACGATCAATAATCCCAAAATCCCCCAAATGTACGATAATTTCATCATTTTGTGACACTCAGTCGAATCCTACGTCTATCACTCTATATCTGTTTATACATCTCTTCACACAATGTCTTTGCAGCCAATACGTGCTTGAACGTGAGGCACATGATGTGAACGTGAGTCATGATTGGTTGAGAGGGAGAAGGAAATAGAACCCGGCACAACCTGAAAACCATAAACACTGACAGTCACAGTAGGTGCGCGTCACAGAGCAGAATGCGGGAAGATACGGGGCGAGTCTTGGAAACTATCAAATAAAACATAAAGAAAACGAGTGGTGCTGACCAGGAGGAACGGGGAGAGCCGGGAGGGGGGCCACCTGGACAGCCAAAAAGTAAGCACAGAAAACAAATGTACCGGACCGAATGGGAAAGTCAAGTCAAGTCAAGTCAAGTTTATTTATATAGCCCTAATTCACAAGCATGTCTCAGAGGGCTTCACAGAGAATATGTCTAGCTAATTCTAGCTGACACAACAGTAGCAAATTACAGAATAAAGATAACACTTTGAACAATTGATAGAGAAATATATAAAATATAGAAATATAGGATAGAGCAGAGGAGAGAGCAGGAGAAGGGAGGAGAGCAGGGGGGATGTGAGAGTGATGGGGTGGGGAGGGAATGGGAAATGTTGGAGAGTATAGGAGGTGGGGAAGGAGCAAGAGGAGAGAGCAGGAGAGGGGAAGGGGGGGAGCGGGGGGGGGGTGTGGGGGAGAAGAGAGCAGGAGGAGGGAGGAGGTGGGGAGAGAATGGGAAATGTGGGAGAGGAGAGAGCGTATGGAAGAGTATGGGAATATAGAGAGAGAGACTATATGGAGAGAACAGGGAAAGGAGGGCTAGCTGACACAACAGTAACAAATTACAGTAGTAATAATAACACATTGAACAATTATATGATAGAGAAATATAGACACACATTTTGCAAACGGACATATGTCGATTTCTTAGCAACCAAACTATGCTTAATTTAATTGGCTGCAAGCCTTTAGTAGTGAGTCCCTTTGCCAAATAAACAC
Organism: Poromitra crassiceps; assembly: GCF_964638095.1. NCBI lineage: Eukaryota > Metazoa > Chordata > Actinopteri > Beryciformes > Melamphaidae > Poromitra > Poromitra crassiceps. The sequence goes on from NC_139623.1 coordinate 17,111,008, forward strand.
ATGTTCACATATAGAGCTTATGGGTGCCTCGCTTTAGGGTAGAATGGGTGCCATGCTGTAAATAGTGGCAGAATAGTGGGAGGGGATAGAATGGGTGCCATGCTTTGGAGTAGAGTGGGTACTATGCTTTAGAGTAGTGGGGGAAGGGGGTAAGAGGAGAGAGCAGGAGAGGGGAGGAGGGAGGGAGAGCGGGGGGATGTGGGGGAGGAGAGGGCAGGGAGAGGGAGGAGGTGGGGAGAAAATGGGAAATGTGGGGGAGGAGAGAACGGAGAAGGAGAGGTGGGAGGGTGCAGGGGAGGGAGAGCAGGGGGAATGTGAGAGAGGAGAGAGCAGGAAGTGGCAGGGAATGGGGAAAATGGGGAGAAGAGGAGAAGGGGAAGGAGCAGAGGAGGGGAGAAAGAGGAGAGAGCAGGAGAAGGGAGGGGGGAGAGCGGTGGGATGTGGGGGAGGAAAGAGCATGGAAAGAGAGGAGGTGGGGGGGGGGTAATGGAAAATGTGGAAGAGGAGAGAACAGGAAGGGGGAGGTGGGGAAGGAGCAGGGGAAGGGGGAAAGAGAAAGAGAGGGAGGGGGAGAAGATCAGACAAACGGACTATTCTAGACATTAACCAGAGCTAACTGGGACATAGGGGATCTAGCTAATCTACAGCCTAGTCTGGCCTGTCCTATTCTGCTCTAGTCTGATCTTAGCCTGAACACTATAACAGGTCTACAGCCTATGGTTAGGCTGTAGCTAATCTATCGCCTAGCTATTCTAACCTACCGGCAGCCCTCGACCAGTGATGGAGAGCACCGATGCACCGATGGAAAGCGACACTTTATTCACTGGCTGGCTCACAGCTGTTGCAGGGTGTGACTCTAAAGCTTTTTGTCGTTGTTGCAACGCAGGGTGAGATCACAGTGTTGAAAAATCATGCCAAGTCCCCCCCGATAATTTCACTCCAAAAACGATAATTTTGACCCTCTGGTACGATAATTCAATATTTGCCATCTGGCAACACCGAGTCTGGTGCCGCAGGTCTCCATAGTGGGATTGCGATGGGCGGCGCTTAGCGGCAGTGCCCTTGGAAAATAGTTTCCAACAATCCAATTTGCCGTTTTCAGCGTGTAGCAATGAGCTAGCGTGTAGGTTTCTGCCGTTAGCTTGCTAGCTAGTTAGCATTGTTGTTTTCACTGAGGCGGCAGAGCACTATTTACAAATTTTACAGCGACACACAGGGAGGAGGGAGCGGAAGCCGCTCTGATTGACATGGTCAGAGCCAATGACAGAGTTTGTAATAAGCCGGGAGCGGACATCCGGCTGCCACCAAAACAGTCGCTCCAATGGGAGAGCAGCTGTAGAGCAGGGGAGGGTTTATTGCTGTTGCCTGTTTCCGCGGCGCCAGACTCCTCGGACGGAAGGGAGAGGAGGCTGGCCAGCGAGGCTAGGTGTGTAGACCTAATGGAAGGGCCGCAGCTGAGCCATGGGAGTGGTGGATGTGGGGTGTGTGTAGAGCTAATGGAAGGGCTGCAGCTGAGCCATGGGAGTGGTGGATGCTTTATTTGATAGTAAACAGTGGAGTGCTTTGGCAGGGAGCTGTGCCAGAGGCTAAAGCCACTCAGGTAAAACGGTAGCATGGTCCCCCCTCTTTTGCAAAATGACACAATCAGAAAGAATTGGATTTTGATAGTCGGCACTGGTGGTTCTACATTCTCAGTTCAGGGGTAGAGTCTGTCTCTCTCTATCGCATCTGTCCAAATGATGCTCCTCCAGCCAACCGGCAGCACTCAGCTGAAGGAGGCAATAGAGTAGGACAGAGAGAGATAGGATGGAAACAGGAGAAAATGACAGAGGAACAGGAGATTGAAAAAGGGGCTTGTTTGGAAGCCTGACTCATCTCCTAAACAACAGAGGCGAGTCAGGAGTTCTGCGTGTTGCTCTGTGTCAAGCTCCAACAGTGATTTAAAGAGCAAGTGCCCTTGGCTTTGAAGTGGCCTGTTTGAATATCAACTAGTGCATTGGGCTAATGCTGGAGATAGTGCTGCCACCTGAGCCCACATTTGCATCACAGCAGTAAATAGCACAGGGACTTTCAAGCAACATAACTGTATGAATTATTCATGCCGCGGGCCATATATTCTATATATGTAAATGTAAATCGTAGAAATAGATGAAGTCTACAGTATTAAATAATACTATTTATTGTCCTGGAGAAAATTCTATTTGCAAACGCCACTGCAGGAAACACTGTGCATACATAGAACAGTGAGCAACGACAAAAAAAACATTGACAGCTCAACAATATTAATAATTACCATTATACTCCATTATTATGCATGAAAACATGAATTCTATGTACATGAATTTGTGCTCCACCACCAATGTATCTCCTAATGACCGTGAAATGATTTGTAGGATCTTCAGGGTCTGCCGAAACATAATGCCATTATGGAGTGTTGATTGATTGGCGTGAGGATGGGGAAGCATCAAGAGCGGTTTGATTGAATTGTGAGCGATGGACATCGGAATGACGTCCATGACCGAAGGCCCCTGCCATCGCATTCGGCAATTAGTGCTTTAATGGCTGGACAGTCTCCCGAACACATGCGGGACACGTTTAAGAGTCTGACCGCTGCCTCCGTGTAGAATGAAAAGGGCAGCGGTCATGGCAGAAGTGTCTGAAACCCAAACAGAGGCTTCAATTCACTCAACCCTGAGATATGGAAGGGTTCCAGCATCTATTACTATTTGACGTCCAGTCCCGCTTATACAGTATCCACTGAATTTCTGGGGACAATGACTGATGACAGATAAGATATTATTTGGTTAGTGTGATACATTATTCCATGCAGGACAGGTCACCAATCTACTGTATCAGCTTAGAGGGAACATTGGTCCTGAGTGCTCCCCTGATGTGATTTTTCCAAGATATGGCTTCCAAATAAGAGTGTTTCTTGTTCCTTGCTGTCTATAATAATGATAAAGACAAGAAATATCAAATTTGGACTCATTTGAGCTCAAATGTATGTCTTGAATATGTGAAGCGACTTGAGGATGTTCTAGAATGCTAAAGGTAGTTCTGTTTGTGTCATTCTCTATGGGACCCCTTCCATCCTAGCATTGTGTTATGGATTAGGGTCAGCCACAATAGGATTTGTAAAACGTGTTCCCCATGTTTAGCTAATGAATAAGACTGGAACTTTGCAAACATGGAGCATCTGGTGCTTTTTAACTATGACAAGGCTCTGCTTCGGGAGCTATTGTGCAGTTGAATTCCACTGCTTTGCCATGTCAAGTCACAGTTGGAGAAACGTCCCCACTCAGCACAATGCTTGGAAGTAGCTGCTTTGATACTGACTGACGGGGCATTTACCCTGGCAGCCATGGCAGCCATGGCAGGACAAGAGACAGAAAGACAGGGAGAGAAAGGGAGAGCGAGAGCGGGAAGTGGGGCAGCCAGCAGTCATTTGGTGCCCTGCATTTTGCCCCCAAGTCACCTCTTAGCTTGTGGTTGCCAGATGGACTGCTGCCCCCCCCTGGCCCGGCCAAGCACGTTTGCTTTGCGGGGGGTGTTTGAAGCAGGAGGAGGCAGGGGGTGCAGAGGGGATGCAGGAGGCCTCCGGTGTGGGGGGGGGGGTGTTGTTTTCTCACAAAGTCAACTCCCAGCTGGCCACAGTGTTAACACTAGGGAAAAAAATGTAATCGCAATGGCCATCTCTGACTGTTTTAATCTGTATTCGTATTGCCTTTTAAAAAATAGCCCTTTATCATGATGAACTACATGCACACTAATAGCGGTCTGCATCTGTTGTGGTCTCCTCACAGTGGTGGTTTGCTGGCAACAAACCGTATGTAGGCTAGTACTATATAGTGACACTAAGTCTTGCTGTATTCATGTTGGCTGTGTGTCAATGGATGGTGCAATATTCACAGGCTGGATGTAGGGATGGGAATTGATAAGATTTTAGCGATTCCGATTCCATTTTCGATTCTGCTTATCGATCCGATTCCTTATCGATTCTCTTATCGATTCTCATTGGGCAAGGAAAAAAAAAAAAAGAGTACAAACGGGTTTATTAACATTAATTTTCTTTTAGATTATTATTATTATAATTATGTATTATTATTCAGCTCTGATATCAGATTGCTCTTTTCAATCCCATACCAAGCAGGGATCAGTGTGTCTGTTAAACTTGCTTTGTTTGGGGGTTTGTATTTTGGGTTGAGCATCTTTGTCATCTCCCTATAGAAAATATATAGTGGGAATGAATGAAACAGAACTAGTGGTTAAAATGACAACATGCAACTTTGGACATTTTACTTTAGCTGGCATGTCAGACAAACTTGGTCACTGCTCGGGGACATTCGTTTACCCTCGCCTCGGTCATTTTACTCTTCCCTGCCTGGGTCTGGGTGAATGGAGGGGCTAGAGCTGCACAAGAAGTACTCGCTGCAGCCTCTGTCAGAGTCTGACCCAAAGCGACTACCAGCCCCTGAACCAGTCTGACTCTGAACGTCATCATCCTCTAAATTAAATGGATGGAAATGGAGTATTGGTGAAATCTGGTTTACACAATAGACAGGGTCTGGAGGAGTTTACTCTCCATATTAACAGATGACGCGCTAACGTTAGCCGCGCTGCTGTTAGCTGTTATTATCGTCACTCCGTAGCACATCAAAAACGTGACATTCCTCCAAAATTATTGCATGCTGTGTGGACAAATGTTTCTGCATATTGCTAGTATTTCCCCCCTTTGACGAAATAGAGGTTTTGCAAGCATTGCAAGTGGCACTGTGGTCATCGTTTTGCTTCTGCCTAGACGCCATGGTGGCTGGAAACAAAACAAGGCTGCGTTGCGTGCGTGTCGCAGCGTGTGACGTCATCGCGCATGGAATCGATAGTGGAATCGTTCAGGACGTTGGCTAACGATTCCAAGGAATCGATCCACTGGGACCCGGTTCTCAACAAGAACCGGTTCTCGATTCCCATCCCTAGCTGGATGTCGGTCGGTCTGGGTCAAGAAGTCCTAGTCTGTCCCTGGCTGGATTATGCCTGCAATTTACCTTATTTCTAGCTGCCATGATGGCTTACGTGAAATATGGGTGCTTCTTCCAGTGTAATCCTCCCAGCCCCCTCCCCCCGTTACGTTGCTGACACCCGTCCGTAAACGATGTTTCAAAGCTGCAGGCGAACGGAGCAAATCACGTCCAGCTTGGCAAAAATCTCGTCGATAAATATCCCGAGTTGTTCAAAGAGCAACAGAAATAGCGGATGTGATAAATAAAATTATTACATTCCCTCAAATACGTCTTCAAATGAGTGTTATTTATTGTTACAAGCAACTTTTCCCCCCCGTGTCGGAGTTTTAACAAGGAAATGTGCCAGCTGCAACAATCAGTCACGTTCTAGACCGGACCTTGCACCCATAATCATTTTACAGCTGGGCATTAAAAAAATAAGGTGGATAGATCAAAATGAAGCTTTGAACCTGGGGGGGTTACATTGTATTTCAGTCAATATCCATCCATTTAAGATGTAACATGGGTTTATATGCCAATATTACAACATTTGATTCAGAGTGCCCCCCGCAGAAGAAAGAAATAAAATGTTTGCCTACTTTTGTTTTCCTTTTTTTGTTGTTGCTCTGAATCAAATGGTTTATGGTCACAATTCATCTATTTGGTTCGCTTGCTTCCAGACTTAAAACTCTTTACACAAGTATTTTCAGAAATGTCAATGGAGGAATGCACAGGAAATTCACTTCCTGGAAACGGAGCCATGAAAAAATAGGTGGTCACTGTTGAGCTCTATACCGTACAGTATGTATGCTGAGTGGAGATGGAGTAAAAGAGCCTCTATGGACACTGTTCATGTGCCACTTCATACTGTATATGTACCAGATGCTTCTCTTACCTGGACCTGATGGTCACAGTCATGACAAGTCTCCAGGCAAATGAGGCGTGATCATCATAGCAAGTCATTCCGACAGAGGCATGGCATTAAAGTTATGGCTGTGTGGTTCTATATTAAGCAACACGGCCCTATCTGGACCACTTTCATTCCTGAAAGATCATCACGACTTCATTACCCAGATGTCACTCTGCTGAGACAGCACCCGGCACCTACTGTAGCATGAGTAGTCCCACCACACACCACCGCCACAGACCTCACAGTCACACAGCGCCTTGATAGTTAATTTGATGTATTTAACTTTTCTGAGGTATTAGCCATGTATCAGTGGAGGCAGAGGGCCGTTTATTACCAGGCTGACAGCGGAGAGACTTGGGTGGCACGGAGCCCGGCGAACGCACGTCACACTCCCCCATCGGCCATGCTAACGTCCTTGGGCCATTGCTCCGGGAAGGACGGGGGAAGAAAGGAAGGAGAGAGGGAGAGAGAGAAGACGTGAAGAGATCTGGGCAGGGAGGCGGGGCGAAAAAGGGAAGGAGAGTGATCTGAATGGGAAAGGAGTGGAGAGGACGTGAGGAGAGGGAGAGATAGGCAAGACAAAAGACAACAGTAAGGAGCGCATGACTGATGGAGGCTGCAAGCAGGGGAGAAGGACGGGCCACTGTGAAGAAGGAGGACAAGAGAGAGAGAGAGAGCAGGGTAGAAAATCCACCTATGCAAAATGGGACCGAAGATGGAGCGCGACGGGGGTGTGAGCATGGCAACAATGAGTTATGATAGCGCCCGCGTGGAGCGAATAAACACATCAATATAATCTGATTGTTTTAAGCAGTATGTCAAACGCACTCCTACCTTTACATTGCTCCTGATTAGCGTTTATGGGCCGCACCACGCACACGCCCCCGTCTCTGTAGCAGCTACCTAGCGCCTCACACGTGGACAGTCATGCTTTGCATTCAAATAGAAGACAATGGCAGTAAATTATACTTTGACGTAGAAATCGAAAAAATGGAAATTGATGCTGAGCATTCCCTGGGAATGGGAGTGGGGAAAGCTCTCCTCGTGCGGCGAAATGTGACTTTGCTGACAGCAGAGAAGGAATATAGTGAAATTATTCCCTCTGGGAAGTAATTAGTATGGAATTTTTTGTGTGTTGACACTACTGGCTTAGCTTTCAGATCTCTTATTTGCGTGTTCCTGGGCCCTAGGGAAAATCTTTCGAGGCCAATTTATTTTTCAAGTTTTTTTCTTTACGTTCTTGGAAAATTGGGAGGTTCGACGTTCCTTTCATGAGCCTGCAATCCATGAACGTCATTCAAAAACTGTCATACTGTTTCAGAAATGCATGGGCATCAAATGAAAAATCAGCCTCCCCCCCACTACTTGCTACAAAGTTGACTGTTTGGATTGTTAGAGGTTTCTATGTACTGTGACACTATGCAAGCTCTCACTCTGGCTGGCTTCCCTGACTCAGATGCTATGATGTAATTATTATTTTGCCTACGATTTAATTGTTCCTCATATTTCTGCTTCTCATTTTTACTTTACTTTAACAAGTTATTTCTGCCAATTATGGGATATGTGGTCTAATGTTTATCTTGAATAATTTTTGGGCAATATATTTTATACTTTCACATAGTGGAGGAGGATGGTTGAAGTCAAAATACTACAACTTCCATTTCATTTCAACTTTAATCCATATTTTGCCTTTAGTTTTGTACATGTTTTTCATACTAACCTGGTACTTAAAGTTAACTGACACCTTTTCAAATGTCTTTCTTTTCATTTTTTATATCATCAGGTACTTTACAGAACTTTTAGAGGAATCTGAAAAAACTTGAAAAAGTAGAGGGGGCATTTTATTTTTGGGTTCAACTCTGTCTATAGCAGCATACAGTAGTATAGAGACAGTCGGTCTGTGTGGGAAGGCCCACAAAATGTTATACGTGGGGTAAAAAAACACCCATATATCTCATGAGCTGACTCACCAAAGGACGGTGCTGCGGCTCTACACTACAGGATTGGGGATTCTAGAGCAGGCGTGTCTGCCTAGGCTGGGCTAGCAGCTAAATGCTACCTGTGCTGAATTGGGAGAATGGGGGATTTAGCCCACCCTGACCACACCCCCAGCCAGCTACCCCAGCGTTTATGATGAGACATCGCCTCAACCTATGGGATCATAATAGACTGTATGAACATAGCCAACGTAACGTCACCCATTGGTTTGTGGACTCTTGTTTTTCACCATCTTGGTTATTTGGAGCCAGAAGCAGCTAGCATGAGACCAGGGGTTTCCCACAGAACCACAGCGCCGCCTGCTATTGGTCTGGAATTGGCGAGCTGGACAGGTGACCAGTCAATCACACCCCAAACCATAGTCTGCTTTATCGTCTATTTGACTCTAAATAGGACCATAATTTACTAAATGAATATCATGCTGTATTGAAGAAGGCTTGAAGCTAGCGATTGAGACCATAAACTAATTAAAGGAAAGTGTTTACTGAGGTCATAAATCAGGTGAGAAGCAGGGTTATTTTCCCATTGACTTCGATAGAGTGCCAAAGTCACGCTCTCTTCCCCGTTTAACGTACGCAACAAGGGATTTCATCAAGTGAGAATTAGGGTAATTTTCTCATTGACTTCCATACAATCGGACTTCTTTTAGCAGCCAGTGGAGTCGCCACCTGCTGGTCACTAGAAAGAATGCACGTGTAAGATACTTCTGCATTGGTTTCATTTTTCAGCGCCGGTGGTTGCCGCTTGTATGGGATGGATGCCGTTTGAGTGGCAGCACATATTGCCATCTCCTTTTGTCCCTTCAGAAGACTGTGGGAGATAGGAGGTGATTCATTGGCAGTCAGGAGCAGTCAGGACCTGTGACAGATGATCCATGGCTTCATCATAGCACTGCTGATTGGGAAGGCTGCTGTTCAGCGGCTTACTGTATAATATGTTTCTACACTTCTCTTTGAACATGGCTGTGTGGGTGTGCAGCTTGTCCCCACAAACTGATAGCTGGTACGTTCCGTGAGAAAGCCATGCAATGTTATCGCGTATAGCTCAATATGCCTGTGAGTGTTCGCCTCCATTTGTCATGCATGTGAATGGCTGCATCCTCCTGTTTATCGCATGTAATGGCGTGTAACAATCTGTTATCTGCTGTAAAGTGTGTGCAGAACTTGAAATCCTGTGACTTACAGTAAAGACCCAGTGCCATGACTTCAACTCATTCAACAGAAGAGATGTAGAAGTTAACACTTCGCATTTTTGGTGGTTAGATGGATCAACGTTCAAACATGGAACCAGTTTTTCTATCTTTGAGGAACATTTACGCAGAGTTGGAACTTCGGCATGCAGAAACAACAGAGGGTAGTTTGGCAAGTAGCTAGCTGGCTCTTGTCTGACAGACTATAGACGGTTTTAACTTGACAACAAAAACATTCTAAATTGAACCCCCGCTCACTTCCTGTTGCAGTGTTTGCTATGGACATAAAAGAAAAAAAAAACATTCAAGTGCAGGACTGACCATTCCATGCAAACCGTCTATACAGCTGAGCAGCGAAAACAAAAGTAACGATGTCGAGTGAATATTTCTGCAGCAACACAAAAGACGGATGGAAATATACATAACAGAAGAGAAGGTAAGCCCACTAAACTGGTATGCAGCCGCCAGCATTGCATATGACAGTCAGTAGACAGAGTAAACACGATTCTGCCTGACCAATCAGTCGTCAACAATGTTTTCACGTCACCGTATGAACCCGGGTTCACAGAATAGAACCACGACGAGGCAGGTACTAAAAGTAGCACGACTCGACCCCAATACAACCCGGGCTGGGATACTTTTTAGTGGTGGAATGAGACCAAATATCGAGTCGAGCGGAGCGGGATCGCGCTACTACCTGCGGTGGAAATGGGCCTTTTCTCTCTCTTTATTTCTTTTTATTTGTGCCTTGGCCCACATGCATCCTCTGGACCCTTCCGCCTCTCCTGCTGCCACCTAAGATCAAATAAGGCATACCGGTAAGACCACCTACTAAAGGGCATAAGACAAATAGGCAAATAGGAAAACACGTCAACAACAAAAACACACAATGTCAAATAACAAAACATAACTAGAAAAGTGCACTCAGTAGAGTGCAGATCTCCGCCAGGCACCGATAAGCTTAGCTAACCATGACCAAACCAAACTGCAAAGGGAACCGCTATGGAACAGAGTTGGACACAGCACTGGTGAACATTTAATTCCCTTACAGGGGTTTTGCTGGCACTTTCATGTATTGTAGATGTGCAGACCAAGCTAAGACAAGTGTGGTTTCTATGAATTCAAGCAAACATAGCAGTGGTCATTTCAAACTTGCAATAATGGCAGCCAGTCTATTAAATGCCTATGTCAAAAAACAACAACAAAGGCAGTCGGGGCCCAGCAACTTGTTTGAATAAATTAATGAATGAATTAGGTATCAAAATACCAGTAGCCTGTATATCTTTGAAAGGATGCAAGCCGAAAATGGCAACCAGCTTCTAATGGAGCCTTTATTTGTCCAAACGTGTAGCCAGTAAAAGTAAGGGACTTGCATTTGTGTCATTTTCTCGTGCGATGATTGGTGAAAAAATTACAACAAAAGAATCCGCCAACACATGCCCACTCCGTACTACGGTAGCGGAAACTAATTCCAAACAAACAAACTGAAGCAGATGTCAATGTTGCCAGATAAACTCTTGAAAGTACGAAACAAGCGACTCTCATAACCTGCCCTGCCCAAGCCCAGTTCCCCCACACAATATGCAATCCAAAACAGCTCAATTTTGGGCGTTCAGTCTGGCAACACTGCAATCAAGCACTCAGGCACAAACACACACACGACCGAACACATGGGCCTCTATCGTCCCACCGGCCTTAACTTAGCGCTTAGCGCCAGGCGCAGCTCATATTAGTGGGCGTGGACCGCCGCACTGCCTATTCTCCTGTCGGCGCTACACGCGGCCTTAAGCATTATAACCACGCCTTTTAAGCGTAGAATTATTTACACCGTGATCATTGGAGAAGTGCAGTAAACGAATCACAATGTCCCTTTCATGTTCCATTCCACGGAGCGATCCAATCCGGTGAGAAAAGCCCGACCAAAGTGCTCTGAGCTCCCCCCTTTCCTCTTTCATCCCCGTCTGTCTCCATATATATTATTCCACATTATTATGCTTCTCAAACCAATCTCACTGCAGTTTAGATACAGCAAGCATGTAAATACGCTACACTATAGCAAGATCAAAGTGAAAAGAATGTTCTAAATGCATCTGCTAGAAAAAATATAGCCTATCCCTGGCTGGATGTCATGATGAGATTAGATTGGTGAAAGTTTGGGCAGAATGATATCGTTTTCTCTCGCTACCTTTTCTTATCCCCCACTGCACAGGTAGGATGATGCAACAGCCTCTGAATGACAGAGGCTCAAAACTATGGTATAACAACTTTTTTTTCATCGGTCATTGTGCCTGTCTGACTGAGAGAGAGAGAGAGGGGGAGAGAGAGTGAGATGGCAGAGGAGAGCTGCGCGCAATTACGCACACACAGTAATATCCGTGGCACACTGAATAAGGCCTGGTTTTGAAAAGCGCTAAGCGCAAAATTAATGCCAGGGGGGGAGATAGCGTTAGGCCGGTATGTATTTAAGGCCGAAACGCCCATTCTGGCCTATTCTGGCACTGCGCCACGACTCTTCAGCATAAAGCGCATTTCGGGGCCTAAAACCATGATGCTATCTTCCCGAGGCAGGCGCAACGCGCGTTTTTTTGCGTTTAACGACAGTTTTAGCGCCTAAGGCCAGTGGGAAGATAAGGGCCATGATCTCCTCCTGTTGTGGAGATAACAACAAATTGCAAATAAAATGAACAAAAGAGAAAAAAGACAAGACATCGGAAATTACAAAGGCAAAACAGAAACCACAACTACAAAGCAGAAAAGACGACATTAACGTCTACCAGAAAAGGTACCCAGGTCAACTTTTGAAAGTGTTTTGTTATTTGCTGTTGTGTTTTGTCATTTGTTGTTGTTTCCCTATTTGTCATATTTTTTAATTTGTTGTTGTGTAATCTTAATTGTCGAGCCCCCACACACTCCACCACGTAAGCGTAGACACATCACATACCCTTCAGGAGCTCCTCCTTTCCTCCTGCCAGCATGCGGGACAGGGCTGGCCGGCTGGGCGCGGAGGCCTGACGTGCGGGGACACCCTCGCTGACCCTGAGAAACAACAGCTGTGACAGGCCGCCGCCGCCGCTGTCACTTGTCCTGACTGATGACAGACACACAGCCTCCCCCTGTCAGCTAACATCTGGGAGGAAGAGAGAGAGCGAGGAGCCCTACACTCAGCTTGACAGCAGAGGAGAGAGAGAGGACTGGAGAGAGGAAGCAGGCGTGTTGCTGTTGTTGTTTTTTTCTGTCTAAGTCACAGCATGGGAGCTACTGGCTTTCATGTGCATGAGGTATATGTTTGCACACAGACACTATAGGGGCATCCATGCACTAAACTAGGGCTATACTCAATTACAAATTTGATTGGGCCAGATTTTAAAACCAAGAATTGCAGATGGGCCAGACATTTTCAATAGCGTATTAAATAGGCTACCCCCTAGCAATGTTTGTTTCTTTTGGAAAAAAAAGTTTTGGTCTCATTTCTGAGGCATGCCACAAAGTGCAGAATAAGAATAAAAACGCACACACACACAAACACACGTATTTGTGTGTGTAGGTGTGTGTTCCTGTTCATGCCAATTGGCTAAAGGGTGGCAGAGTAGGGTGCCCCTGCCATCCTGTATTTCGCAAATTTGCATATGTGGTGGCAGTTATTGTGAATTTGTGCTTGTTCATCTGTAAACAAGTTCAGTCGGATTGCTGCTTGTGACACAAAAAGCTGCAAATACTCAAACAGATTCTGCTATGACCTTATTGGGTGAAGGTAAGCAACAGCAAACAGCTGTTTACATGACAATTTCTTATTCAGACAATAGAGGGTATGCACACCCACTGGAACACGCCCCCTCAATCGGGAACGAGTGTCAAAATGAGTGTGAAATTCCTCCCTGAGCAGCAGGTGTCATTTATCTAGGCTGATTACTGCATTCAAGCTCGGTCTTGCTGTGACTCAGTGGGCGTGACCCCACAGTGACTTCTGCCTCTGTGACATCACATGCATACCCTCTATTGTTGTAATCAGGATATTGGGTAATATTTTTGTTTTGTTTTATTTTTGTCATCCCCCCCCCCCCAAATCACGGGTTCCATTCTGTCTGCATGACGCCCTTAACAAAGCTAATTATTTTCTTGCTTCAATACGCTTGACACATGAGTAATAATTTGAGGAGGCTATTTCACTTTGATCCATGTCCAGAACAAAAAGCCAATAGTTATGATGGGGAGAGAAGTGCACAACAAGCACCAATCTAAGATACAGATCCCTCAGAATAACACGCTAATGGTCAGGGAACAAATGAATTGCCTCTATTCTCTTGGCTATTCTCTCTTGTTACAAATAAGCGCTAATGAAATGGCTGAGATGGAGGTTTTCCTGTGGAATTACCCTCAGTTTTCATTGGGCATATTACATGCAGTGTAATCTGTGGAATGTGTAGACAGAGCGTAATACGATGCGGTGACAGACAGTGTCTAGAGGTAATACGATGCGGTGACAGACAGTGTCTAGAGGCATTTCCAGCAGACCTGATCGATAACGCCATCCACAAAGGGAAAAAAGTTTCAGGCTACCCCATACAGGCTGCAACAACTCTAATCTCCTGCGGTTTACTGTTAATGACACTGATACGTTGCGTGGGCTATAGCTCAGTCTATTTAGTCTTATTTAAAATGGTGATCCCTCAGATCATTTTGTTGTTTGTTTATTTCTGCATCGTTGGTACTGAGCGCTCATTGCTGTGGTGTTGCTGTGGTGTTCTTCTATTTAGCTCCATCTCCTCCTTAGTGATTGTAAAGGAAATCAATGAGGGTGTTCTACCTGGATTCACCTTATCAATGCACTTCATGAAAAGAGTGAGTGTCCCTAATATTCACCTTATCAATGCACTTCATGAAAAGAGTGAGTGTCCCTAATATTATTCACCTTATCAATGCACTTCATGAAAAGAGTGAGTGTCCCTAATATTATTCACATCAATGCACTTCATGAAAAGAGGGAGTTTCCCTAATATTATTCACATCAATGCACTTCATGAAAAGAGGGAGTCTCCCTAATATTATTCACCTGATCAATGTACTTCATGAATAGAGTGAGTGTCCCTAATATTATTCACCTGATCAATGTACTTCATGAATAGAGTGAGTGTCCCTAATATTATTCACCTGATCAATGCACTTCATGAAAAGAGTGAGTGTCCCTAATATTATTCACATCAATGCACTTCATGAAAAGAGGGAGTTTCCATAATATTATTCACCTGATCAATGCACTTCATGAAAAGAGGGAGTGTCCCTAATATTATTCACCTGATCAATGCACTTCATGAATAGAGTGAGTGTCCCTAATATTATTCACCTGATCAATGCACTTCATGAAAAGAGGGAGTGTCCCTAATATTATTCACCTGATCAATGCACTTCATGAAAAGAGGGAGTGTCCCTAATATTATTCACCTTATCAATGTACTTCATGAATAGAGTGAGTGTCCCTAATATTATTCACCTGATCAATGCACTTCATGAATAGAGTGAGTGTCCCTAATATTATTCACCTGATCAATGCACTTCATGAATAGAGTGAGTGTCCCTAAAATTATTCACCTTATCAATGTACTTCATGAAAAGAGTGAGTGTCCCTAATATTATTCACCTGATCAATGCACTTCATGATTAGAGTGAGTGTCCCTAATATTATTCACCTTATCAATGCACTTCATGAATAGAGTGAGTGTCCCTAATATTATTCACCTTATCAATGTACTTCATGAAAAGAGTGAGTGTCCCTAATAGTATTCACCTGATCAATGCACTTCATGAAAAGAGTGAGTGTCCCTAATATTATTCACCTTATCAATGCACTTCATGAATAGAGTGAGTGTCCCTAATATTATTCACCTTATCAATGCACTTCATGAAAAGAGTGAGTGTCCCTAATATTATTCACCTGATCAATGCACTTCATGAATAGAGTGAGTGTCCCTAATATTATTCACCTGATCAATGCACTTCATGAATAGAGTGAGTGTCCCTAATATTATTCACCTGATCAATGCACTTCATGAATAGAGTGAGTGTCCCTAATATTATTCACATCAATGCACTTCATGAAAAGAGTGAGTGTCCCTAATATTATTCACCTGATCAATGCACTTCATGAAAAGAGTGAGTGTCCCTAATATTATTCACCTGATCAATGCACTTCATGAATAGAGTGAGTGTCCCTAATATTATTCACCTGATCAATGCACTTCATGAATAGAGTGAGTGTCCCTAATATTATTCACATCAATGTACTTCATGAATAGAGTGAGTGTCCCTAATATTATTCACCTGATCAATGCACTTCATGAATAGAGTGAGTGTCCCTAATATTATTCACATCAATGCACTTCATGAAAAGAGGGAGTGTCCCTAATATTATTCACATCAATGCACTTCATGAATAGAGTGAGTGTCCCTAATATTATTCACCTTATCAATGCACTTCATGAATAGAGTGAGTGTCCCTAATATTATTCACCTTATCAATGCACTTCATGAAAAGAGTGAGTGTCCCTAATATTATTCACCTTGAGTTGTTTACCTACAACTCAATAGATTCCTAACCTCAAATGATCTCCTAGATAAACTCCAATCAGGCTTTCGCCCCCATCACAGCACTGAAACCGCGCTTACTAAAGTCATAAATGACATCAGAATGAACACAGACTCAGGCAAAAATTCGATTCTAGTGCTACTGGATCTTAGCGCTGCATTTGACACTGTTGACCACTCAATTTTATTGGACAGACTGGAAAACTGGGTTGGGCTATCGGGTACGGTCCTCCAGTGGTTCAAGTCCTATCTTCAAGACAGGAAGTACTTCGTCTCCATTGGCAATTACACATCTGACCTAACTAGGATGACCTGTGGGGTGCCTCAAGGATCCATTATGGGGCCCGTTCTCTTCAACCTTTATATGCTCCCTCTAGGCCTAATTATGCAAAAAAACAAAGTAGCCTATCATAACTATGCAGACGACACTCAGTTGTATATAACTCTTTCCTCAGCTGACTATGCCCCCATAGAATCATTGTGCCAGTGCATTGATCAAATAAATAACTGGATGTGCCAGAATTTCCTACAGCTAAACAAAGACAAAACTGAGGTCATCGTGTTTGGCCCCAAATAACAAAGGCTTAAAATCACTGCATGCCTTGAGTCTCGATCCCTGAAGCCTAAGGATCAAGTCAAAAATCTTGGAGTTATTATTGATTCCGATCTCAACTTTAACTCCCACATTAAGTCAATTAGAAAATCTGCTTTTTATCATCTTAAAAATATAGCAAGAATTAGGGGATACATGTCCAGACAGGATCTAGAAAAACTAATTCACGCCTTCATTTATAGTAGGTTAGACTACTGCAATAGCCTTTTTTCTGGTCTCTCCAAAAAAGAACTTAGGCAACTTCAACTCATTCAGAATGCTGCTGCTAGAGTACTAACGAAGACTAAGAAAGCTGATCATATCACTCCAGTTCTTAAGTCCTTACATTGGTTGCCAGTGTGTCAGAGAATAGATTTTAAAATACTGTTATTAGTCTATAAATCACTCAATGGCCTAGGCCCAAAATACATAGCTGAATTGCTCCCACGCTACGAACCATCTAGAACTCTTAGGTCAACAGGGTCCAGCTTATTAACTGTCCCTAGGATCAAATCAAATCACGGGAAGGCTGCATTTACCCACTATGCTTCTGCTAGCTGGAACAAATTGCCTGAAGACCTCAGATCTGCCCCAACCTTACTTACTTTTAAAAATAGACTAAAGACTTTTATGTTTACCGTCGCCTTTAACTGCTGACAGCTACTATGCAAACCCAATGAGTCCTCTATAAGTTTTAGCTCTTTCTGCAACTGCTGCGCCTGCTGCCTATTGCACTTTTTTATACTCTTTTTTTTTTAAGTTTTGTTGTGATGCTTTTAAATGTCCATTTTATTTCTTCTTTTGGTTTATTTTCCTGTAATACACTTTTTATACTCTTTTTTTTAAGTTTTGTTGTGATGCTTTTAAATGTCCGTTTTACTCTCTTCTTTTATTTTATTTTCCTGTCAACCATTTTATGTGAAGCACTTTGAATTGCCTCTGTGTATGAAATGTGCTATACAAATAAACTTGACTTGACTTGACTTGACCTTATCAATGCACTTCATGAAAAGAGTGAGTGTCCCTAATATTATTCACCTTATCAATGCACTTCATGAAAAGTGAAAATATTAATTATTAATAATATAAGATTATAATATTATGCACATAGAATGGGATGATCTGCTTATCACACAGTACGATTCGATACACCCATCCATGATGTAACTAATGTAACTAATAACTAATGTAAATGTAACTGCTTATTTCTCAGACACAAATCTTTCTAGCGATGGCATTGGCTCGCTAGAATGCAAACAACAATTTAAAAATGTCATTACAAAGTGACAATAATATAATTTGGATGGAGAGCAGATGCTCAAGCCCCCGCATTTGTAATACAGCAGAATGACATGGAGCTAATATCATGATACATGTATCTGCCCCACGATACGTATTATCACATTTCTGTATTGTTCGTGATATACAGTATTGAATTCTGATATATCGTCCCATCCCTATAAATTCAGTGTAAAAGCCTTCATGAACTACATGAACAGGTTGAACCACTATTGTGTCACATCAATCGACTATAGAGCACAGCAAAATTTGTTTATATGAAAATGTCACAGCGTATTTCTTTAAACTGAGCATCATATAGTGAATATAACGCTGGCAGAAAGAGGCTAACCAGCCCACCCACCGTCAACACAAAGAAAGGCTGAGTTCCTGCCTGTTGTGTGCTTCCAGAGATGATGTTCTCAGCACTGCCTATCACCGTCATGCTACCCCCACTCCCAGCACAGAACTTGTACCTTTCATGTCTTTGAAACGGAGTGGATGTGGGTTGTAAGAAAATGACTTCGCCGGGGGAAAAAGTAGTTTGTGATCATTGTTTAGAGCCATCGCCGGCTCTGAGAGACAACCAAATTGGGTCAGTCTGAATGGGAAGGGAGACGTGTAACAATCAAATTTAAAGATGCAAGCCGCTTATCGCTGTGTGACTTGGCGGAAACGCGGGCGCAGTCTGCATCCGCAGACCTTCACACTGGAAATACCTTGATGGAGTTTAGAGATGCATGGCTGGTAAGATGAGACAGACCTTATGACAGCAGCAGAGTCCCCTCCCTCTTTTCCCCTGCAACTTCTCTTGCTGTATTATGCCTATGTGTGTGTATCATTTACATTCACTTGTAAAAAGTTTGTCCAAAGTTTGAGCACAGATTTTTAAACTTTGTTCAGGATCAGATTTGTCAAGATTGAATCTGTTTTAGGTCTGCAACTAATGATCCCCCCCCCCATTAGTTTGGTCTATAAAATGCCCCCAAAAAATATGACAAATGGCCTTCACAAGTTAATAATGTAACAATATGAAATGGAGAAAAGCAACTCTTAGGTTTTGTGAAGCTGTAACCAGCAAGTAGAGCTCAACAGTGACCGCCCACTTTTTCACAGCTCCGGTTCCAAAAGAGAATTCCCCATTCATTTTCTCCATAGATGTTTAGAAAAATCCTTATATAAAGAGTTTTAAGCCTGGAACCAAGACAACCAGCCAGCTACTGAATCATGACTGATTATAAAACATTTAACTTGGAGCAAAAACAAAAAAATATTTCAAAAGTATAATTCCCCCCCACTTTTTATTTTTTGTTTTTGCTCAGAGTCAAATGTTTTATGGTCACTCATGATTCAGTAGCTGGCTGGTTGACTTGGTTCCAGGCTTAAAACTCTTTATATAAGGTTTTTTTGAAACATCTATAGAGAAAATTAATGGGGAATTCTCTTGGAACCTGAGCGGTGAAAAAGTGGGTGGTAAATTTTGAGCTGTATTTGGTATCTTTACTTGATAAATGTCTAAAATTATGATGGTTATGGTTATGATTATGGTTATTATGGTTATCAAATAATCGATTAACCTTATGTTGCTCGACTCATCGATTACTCGACTAAACATTTCAGCACTCCTTTTTATAAGATTGTAAATGGAAAATGACTTTCAAGCTCCTGAAAAATATGCTGCTTATCAGTGCTGTAAGATCATGTGTAGTCACATAACATGTATGAAAGTAATATCTCTGCAGTGTAATAATGCTTCGTTTCAGCCACTTGATGTCAGAGAGGCTAATGCCAAGCAGACCGGGGAGGGAAGATAACAAAAATCCATAAAACTAGTTTACCTGCTCGGATATTAACTGTACAAAAGCACCATCTCTACACTCTTGTGTTGAATAAGAATGCTGAAAACTCCTCAATTGAAAGTCAGTTGGTGACTTCCCTGGGACTCATACAGAGCTTGGTCTCATCACTTCTACTGTATTTTAAAACATGTTTTCAGGCCTCCTCTGTATGATTTTGCTGACAAAAGTCTGTGTTGTTGTGACTTTTAAGATGACCTATTTAGAGAATGCTGCTTCATCAGCTTTGCAGATGGTGCTGTGGAATAGATTAAAACAAGCTCCATGTTGCATGCATCTCATGATGCTTCCACTGAGTTTATTTGTTTTGTTCACTGTTGGATCATTGAAACAGTGCAAATATGGGAACTGCATGGTAGAGCTGTGTTGATTGAGCCACTTTTTTTAGCTTGTCTTTTTGTCATCTGTGTATTAATTTATGTTAATGCTGATGCAGAATGCAGAATGCAAAACACATTTCAGAAAATCATTAGAGCACCATCTCATTGCATTATTGCAGTATACTTGTGATACAAATATTATCTGATCCAACGGCTCACACTTATTGACATTCCCTCTAAGAGATATGACTTTGTGCCTGACATGTAAATTATAAATGTAACAATGTTATTATGTCATTTCATAGTTTTGACTAATTGATGCATACAATTTTGAGGATTATTACATTGTATAGGCTACTCTCTAGGTCTAGTCCCTTAAATTATTTGAAGTACTGTTGAGAAAATAGACAAAGTTGGACAAATATGTACAGTATATACATGTCCTCTTCCCTGTGTCTTTCTACTGTGAAAGGGTCCAATAAAACAAATAAAATCCCTCCGTGAATCTGATTTCACAGAACTTAATTGTATGGTGCAGGGCAATGAGGCCAAACATGAATAGCTCTCTCCCAAAGCCAGAGCCCACAGAGTCAATACTTGAACCTGCGGAGATGGATGTCAGAGCCGGACCTTGTGAGATTCTCATTGGTGAGAGGTGTGTGTTGTTGTTTTTTCTTCAAAGTAATCCTCAGTACAGCCGAACATCAAGCATACGCAGAAAAGCAGACACACCTAATACCAAATGATCAAGAAACTCATCTCCTAAACGCTATCAAATCATGCCGGGTCGGCCTTTCTTCTCGTTTTCCTTTATCCAGGGTTGATTTTTTCCATTTACCGTCCATTTTTCTCTGCGTTTAAATAGTGATGCCACTCTGGGTTTTTGGCTGTCCTCCAAGCACTTTGCTGTGCTAAAAGATGCAACAGTGCAGTTTGGCAGCCATCACAAAGGGAGCATTAGCAGAGGACATATTAGCTGATACTGGAGAAGAGCTGCAAACTCCACATCGAACACGTCCAACATCCAAAGCACACATTTCCATCACAAATGTAAAGAGCGATTTCAGCCTTTAGGGGAAATGTCAACTGAATCATATAGCTACAGTACTCGCAAGAATGGGATTCTGTGCAGGATTTAGTAAAGAATTACATTGAAGCTGAAAAAAGTTGCTCTTTTAGGACCTATGCTGTATTTTATTTATTTATTTTCACCGATAAGAATGATAAAATGGAAGAAAGTGAAAGAAAATCTGGATTGTGGTGGTGAAAATAAACAATGGACTTATTAAAAAATCATAGCCCACAAGAAACAAAAACAAATCAAACTGACACACAAAAAAACACATTAAATTGGATAAAAGAAATGAACAGCCAACAAAACCCAACAAGGAGAATTGTCTGACGTAAACAAAATACATAAATGACAACTAGGAGAAGTAAATGCATTAAAATAGTCCTGGATCTAAATTAAATCAAAGGGGCAGTGTGACAGGGACTGATCGTGAGTGACACATTCAGTAGTATCTCCGTGAAGTGAGCAACAATGTTCCACAATTTGACTTCCGGTTTAGCGATTTTAACCCTAACCCTAACCCTGACCCTAACCCTAACCACCTAACCAGGGTTCTGGTTATGGGGGGACCCCTATACCCCATAGATAGAGTCTGGGACCCCATAGTCCAGAACACCTGTGGGACCCCCACAAATATAACTTTTTTTATTTTTTCCAAATAACAAATTTTTCGATGTAAGAATTAATATTATTTAAGTTAACTAGATAAATAGGCTAAATAAGAAACATGTTTTCAGTTTTCCCATTACATTACATTACATTACATTACATTACGTCATTTGGCAGATGCTTTTATCCAAAGCGACTTACAATAACACATTTTTGTCAGCAATAGAGCAATCAACTATGGAGCACAGTCTATGACAACTACAAATTCTGAAGGAACAGTGGTACAAGTTTAGTTTAGGTTAGTAGTTTTTTTTTTTTTTTTTTTGGAGAGAGAGAGAAAGAAGTTAGATCAAGATAATGGGTCCAGATGGAGCCTGAAAAGGTCTGTCTTTAGTCTTTTCCGAAAGATCGGCAGTGATTCAGCTGTCCTGACCGAAGGTGGAAGCTCGTTCCACCATTGAGGTGCCAGGGACGAGAAGAGTCGAGATCGGGATGAGCGACTTTTGAGCCCCCGTAGCGAAGGAGGGGCGAGGCGACAGTGGAGGAGCGAAGGGAGCGCTGAGAGGTTTGGAACCTGACCATAGATTGTAGGTACAGGCAGGGGCGGACTGGGATCATAATTCAGGCCGGGCATTAGATACCAAGCAGGCCAGGCCGATACGGGCCGACGCGCGTGCCGGTGTCCGAGGGGCGGCGGCGAAAAATTTGGGCCGTTTGAAGCTCAATTTGGGCCGTTTGAAGCCCAATTTGGGCCGTTTGAAGCCAGATTTGGGCCGTTTGAAGCCCAATTTGGGTCGTTTAAAGCCAGATTTGGGCCGTTTGAAGCCCGATTTGGGCCGTTTGAAGCCCAATTTGGGCCAAGTCCAATTTTACAATGAGATGCACCCACTTTAAACCTGAATAAAGTAATAAAACCACTAGTAAACCAGTAGGCGGTGCCTGGCCTGCTGTTCAGTGAGTGGCCTGGGGCCAGGCCACCGGGCATTTGCCCGACGTGCCCGATTATGCAGTCCGCCCCTGGGTACAGGAGAGCTGACTGGTGTACTGCCCTGTAGGCCAGTACCAGTGTCTTGAATTTGATGCGAGCCGAGATGGGAAGCCAGTGGAGGTCCTGGAAGAGGGGAGTGACATGAGAGAATTTGGGTTGGTTGAATACCAGACGGGCTGCAGCGTTCTGAATTAGCTGAAGCGGTCGGATGTCGGTGGCAGGTAGGCCGGCCAGGAGCACGTTGCAGTAGTCCAGGCGTTCCCAAAACAACCGTGTGAATTGTTGTGTGAAATAGGCTGCATTTCACCTCCAAGCCACCATGTGCCGCCCAAGAGCGCGTGTTCTACTACTACAACCGAGTTGCGGGGAGAAGAAGCCACAACATGCAACCATCACGTCATGTAAACAGCCGTCTGAGCCAACAAGATAACATTAATCTTTAATATAGCGTTACCATGCCACCGAAAAAAAAGTCTGGAGGAGAAAAAAAAGCTGCCAACGGGGTGTACACGCCTGGATAGCTTCGGTTTCAGAAAGAAACAAAGAACAGCTTCAGACAACGGACAACAACCTGTTAGCGCAACAGCTAGGTTGCTAACGTTATGGTCTGATGATGTTGAAGTGGGCACAGCTGAGAGGAGAGGAGACTGGACTTTTCATTTTGTAAGTATTTAGCCTACAGTTTTTTTTGTTCCAACAAGATATTGCTACTGTATCTGCTGATTGCTGAAATAGGCTGCTGTTTGTTCAATTTGTTTTTCATTCATTAGTTCGTAAGGTTACTCTGGTTACTTCTGGTCTGTTGTTGCTATGCAACGGTAGCGTCAACGGCAGCGTACGTAGGGGATGGCTGCCCCATTCATCTGTTTTCTTGTTGTTGTTGTTTTTAGATAGCGTTTCTTGCGGAGTGCAGAGAACTGCTCGGAAAGCAGCAATTGTATTTGCATTATGTATATGTATGTATGTATAAGCATTATGTATTTATTTGTGTAGTTTTTGATTTATAAGTGCAGAGACAGAGTTAAATAGGCTATATGTTCATTTAAGTTCAGCAATTTTGTCTAATTTGTAAAATTAAATTGTTGTATTTTATCAGATGCAAATAAGTAAATATCACGGCATTATATAGCTATCGGAGCGAAGGTGAGTGAGAAAAGGAACAGATTGATGGTTAAGAGACTGAATAATGACATCACACAACAGTCTAAACCTAATGTTAATTTAAAATTAGATATTCCTCTAAATCTGGCTTCAAACTGCCACAATTTGAGGAAAAACGGCCCAATCTTTTTTCAAGATTTTCTTAAACAAGATAGGGGGGGACCCCAATGCTCCCTGACTATAACTCCAACCCTGCCCCTAACCCAGACCCAGACCCTAAACCTAACCCTAACCGTGACCCTAAACCTAACCCTAACCCTAAAACAACCTGAAACAACCGCACCCTAATATTGTTGCTGGGTAAAATTGTTGCTGGCTTTATCCTGCTTTCAGTGGTGATGTGACGTGAGTGCGGCTATACATTCAGGCACTGTCTCGTCATAGACGCATGGTCAGCATGGGGGGAATCCTCCCGTTTTCCCCCATGGCCCTACTGACACAACTTTACCGGAAGTAATGTGGGCATTCCCACACAGACCGACAGCAGTATCTATTCTTATGTTGCCCCGCCCACTTTATCAATGAAGTTTGGCAACATTCAGCAGCGAGTGTGGCCAACTTCAGTTACATGCTCATAGCGTTACTGCTGCGAGGAGCTGATGGCGGTATCCATCCGGTCGGCATAACGTTAGTTACAAATGGGTTGACAGATACTAGCTAGTCCAGCCAGTCACAGAGCCAGCGCTCCTCACTGCCCGGTGAAGATTTCCAAATAGCGTTATTCTGATAAACTGGTCACATATTTAGAATATATGTTACGTTCTCATCTCAACAGTTTGTGTGTTTGTTTTTGTTTTTGTTTTTGTGTGCTTGAAAACAGCTTTTGGCAAGTCTAAAATGATAAAGGTAGGAGTAATCTACTCCCGGGTCTAAAACAGAATAACGATTACAAAATGACGTTATGCAGAAGTGTCCTGATATGGGCAAATGATCAAGTGAATTGACCTTTATCACAAACATGGCTGCCGTACTTCCGCAGCATATAGCTCGCTTTTCTCATTGCCAGTAATGTGAAAAAGCCAACTTTATATCGCTCATAACTCTGTGTCATCCCTTATTTTGATTCAACATAATGTATAACACAATATAGGTCAGGTGTTTTCACTGGCATAATGTTTCTGTCTCTGTTGTCAGGCAACTGCGCAAGTAACTGTGATCGAGGGTCACAAAATGCTACCTGGTTATTGTGGTTAACCAAGGCGAACATTAATTTCTGTAGCCTACTGTTTGTGGCTCTCGATCAAATCACTTGTTTTAATGGTGTAGTGGTCTGACAACAGAAACATATGTCAGTAACAACACCTGTATTGTGTTATACATTATGTATAAACACAAAATAAGTCATCACAGACACAGTTATGGGTGTTGAAACATTGGCTTTTTATTAACATTGCTGGCAATGTTCATGAAAAAGGTCTATTCCACTGAGTAATTAACGAGTGAGGAGTGAGCATAGTCTGGGAAAGTGCAGGTTCATACTGTACCAAGCATGTTTGGAGTGAAAGAAAACGTAATAGGCTGGTACCAACTAGCCTACAGCAAGTGCAAGAGACAGATGTTGACATCTGATAGCCAGCAGTTCTTCATGATTGGAAAGCCAGAATGAATCATGAACCATTCCTCATGTGCTGTTAAAGGTCCCATAATGATGCTCTTTTTAGCTGTTTAAAACACTTGTCAGTGGTCTTTAAAATAAGGTTCTGAATTCTGAACAGGCTCTATGGGGCCTCTCCATCCTCTCAGTTTCTCCCTTCATTAACACATTGAGTGCCACAGCGCTTCAGTAAAATTGTCTGGAGCCTGTGCCAGGTTCACTTCCATTCAGTTGAAAACAGCTATAGAATTTTTTCTATTAGGGGTATATTGACAGGACTGGACTCAAATGAAACATTGGACACTCCTGCTTCTCTCAAAGAAGAAATTTTGTTTCTAGACAGTTCCATTATGAAATGACAGCCTCTGCAGGAAGAGCACTTTCAAGGGTTTTCTGCTGTTTTTTTTAACTTTCCGAGATAAACACACTTTTATGTAAACAAAGGTCACAGAATGAATTCTGCTTCAAGTGTGATAAAATGCTATACCTAAATGAAAGGTTGGAATGTCTACTTTACCTTGGGGGAAAAAGTATGTAAAAAGAATGTTTCATTGATTTTTTACAAATATTTGAACACCGCTTAGTCCAACTTCAAGACGCTGCTTTTTATGGCATCAAGGTGTATGTTGCAGGCCATCTCTCCATAAAGAAACATGATATCAACTTTTTTTTTTGTGATGATGAAAGTACACTTCCTAAGCTTTCA
Source organism: Poromitra crassiceps (assembly GCF_964638095.1). Lineage (NCBI taxonomy): Eukaryota > Metazoa > Chordata > Actinopteri > Beryciformes > Melamphaidae > Poromitra > Poromitra crassiceps. Next base: position 17,136,857 of record NC_139623.1, read on the forward strand.
TTTGGTGTGTAACAATCAAATATTCCACCACAACATTTCATGCAGTGTATTCTTTTCTTCAAAAAAACCTTCAAAGTAGTTTGCAAATAAAACACATTTTTATGCATAGTATTTTCATAATAGCCCACAGAATGAATTCTGCTTGATAAAATGCTATTCCTAAATGAAAGGTTGGAATGTCTACTTTACCTTGGGGGAAAAAGTATGTAAAAAGAATGTTTCATTTATTTTTTACAAATATTTGAACACCGCTTAGTCCAACTTCAAGACGCTGCTTTTTATGGCATCAAGGTGTATGTTGCAGGCCATCTCTCCATAAAGAAACATGATATCAACTTTTTTTTTTTTTTGATGATGAAAGTACACTTCCTAAGCTTTCATTTGGTGTGTAACAATCAAATATTCCACCACAACATTTCATGCAGTGTATTCTTTTCTTCAAAAAAACCTTCAAAGTAGTTTCCAACTAAAACACATTTTTATGCATAGTATTTTCATAATAGCCCACAGAATAAATTCTGCTTAGAGTTGAACAAAATGCAATACCTCAAACGAAAGGTTGGAAACTCAACTCAAGTCAATAACAACAAGTATGTGAAAAGAATCTTCCATTTATTTTCTACAAATATTTGATTCCAGCTTTTTTTTTTTTTTTTTTTTCAAAAGAACCAACACATTTTATGAAAAAAAGGCATACACATGACTGATGCTATTACTGTGTTACAACTGCTACTATTCTTGTTACAGTAATGACACTGCTATTGGACGGCTTGACAACAGTCAGACAGCAGGCAGTTTGTGTTTGGAGGTAACGTTACTGTAGTCTTGAAGGACTGAATCCCGCTACAGCTTTCTCTCCAGTGTCTCTACTTTTCAACTGTCAAAGCAAATAAACATACTAAAGCTTGATGGACTGCCCACACACTCGTTGACACTAACTAAACTAAACTAAACACTGCATCACTGGCTGATGTCTTCCTTTGCGACTGGCGTCTTCCTCCGAGCTGTGCTCCAACTCTGAAATTGAATATTTTACATGGTATTATTAGTATGCTAACTAATTGCAGGATCGTTATTCTTACCAAGCTTTGTGTTGACGAAAATAAATTGATGAATAATAAAAGGTGTGTGGGTGTGTTTATTTTATTTTTTACATTTCTACCTCCTATTTTTCTCCTGCTTCTTTTTATTATTAGACATTACATTACGGCATTTGGCAGACGCTTTTATTCAAATCGACTTACAATATCAGAACTTACAATATCACATTTTTGTCAACAATCGAGAAGTCATCTATGCATACAATCGTCTGGCATTTACAGCTTTAGTAGTAATAGTTTCCTGTAAAGGATCAATAAAGTAGGCTATCTATAGCCTATATGTAGGTTCTAACCTCTGGAAGCCGCCTCGTCCAAGAATGTTCGCCTCTTAGGTCCAGGGCCAGGGGGCTGCCATTCCTCATCTCTGGCGTCATCAGGAGATGATGAAGCCGTCTCCTCGGGCTCATCCGTGTCTGTTTCAGGGAGATCTCTCTCCCGAACAGCACGGCTGAGAGCCTGTTGCAGCGTGAGCTGCCCAGGCCCTGGGAGCGGCCCACCACGCTTACGCCTGGCCTTGGGCATGACAGCTAACAGCTAACTAACGCTAGTCTAACTGTACACTAACGCTAAGACTAACGCTAGTCTAACGCTAGTCTAACACTAACGCTAGTCTAACAAAACAGACACACAAGACAGACAGACAGACAGAGACACACGGACAATTTTTTTTTGTTTTTTTGTTTTTTTGTACACAGATCCTATCTACCCTGACCTAACTAACGCTAAATGCTAACTGCTAAATCTAACCCAGGCACACTCGCTAGCACACTCACACACACCCGACACAACCCACCCACGCACGCACTCACCTCACACCAAGCACTCGAATCCACTCACTACACAATCTCACAAACTAATCTAAAATCGCTATGCTACTAAATTCTACTAAATGCTACTAAATGCTATAAATCTATTCTCTTCTTCTGCTACTGATACTGCTAATGCTACTGCTACTGACCAACCTACTCTACAAGAGACTCTGGGCGTCGCAAGGTTTTAACGTGGCTGCACTGCGCAGCTGCGATGTGATTTTTAAGGTGGCGCCGTGTGATCCCTTGAAGGGATTCATGCTCACTGGCTGGGTACGACCTTAAACAGAAGAATTATGGAATAATATGAATTATGATTTTAGGACGTCCACAGACGTCCTTGGCACTGAACGTTACTTTTTTTTAGGACGTCCACAGACGTCCTTGGCACTGAATGTGTTAACTATGCACTGTTCTGAGTGGGCAGGGATGCTCTGATAATGAGGCGCTGCCGCCTCTTTCTCTTTATAAAGGAAGTTAAGACTGCAGTATCGTGTCTGGGGAAGGTGACTTGACTTGGGACTTGACTTGCCTTAAAGGAACACTCTGCCCATTTTCAACCAGCTTTGTATCATTAGAACATCAGTAGTATATCAGAAAACTGTAAACGGTTTTGAAGTCTGTCATTTAATTTGACAGTTATTGAGTGTTAAAGTGTGGACCAGTGACATCACTGGTCCACACTAACTCAAATTAATAACTCATTAACTCAAATCAACTCTCAATAACTGTCCAACTATTCATCATTCATCTAGTTTGACAGTTATTGAGAGTTGATTTGAGTTAATGAGTTATTCATTTGAGTGTGGACCAGTGATGTCACTGGTCCACACTTTAACACTCAATAACTATCAAATTAAATGACAGACTTCAAAACAGTTTACAGTTTTCTGATACTACTGATGTTCTAATGATACAAAGCTGGTTGAAAATGGGCAGAGTGTTCCTTTAACTAAGGACTCGACTTGACTTGCCCAAAACAAAATGACTTGGGGTTTACTTGAGACTTGGTCCCATGTCTGATATAGAGCTAATGTATATTGCAAGGAAAAACTTGTTTTTCATAATATGGGACCTTTATCTGGCTTGAACCTGAAGTAAAGAGCAGAGACAAGTCCATCATGCTTAGCTAAAGTTACAATGACTGGAATCAGATTTGATTTGATTTGGCCCGCTTATGAAAACGTCTTGGTAACATCATGTCATTCAGTATCTTGTGAGTCCTTGTGGCTTTTGTTTACAGGCACTGGTTCACTTGTAATTGGGCAGCATGAACCAAACCAAACCAAAAGGCTTTTGCACTCTGGTTCAGACCAAAGGAAACAGACCGTAGGTGTGATCACACCTTACAATCTTTTTAACCTTTATTTATACAGGGGGAGTCTCACTGAGAGCAATACTCTCTTTTTCAGGAGTGCCCTGTTCACATTCACACACACATTCACACCTGGAAGCTGACCAGTACAACCACAGTCTGATCTGTTGGCCACTGAGCAGCTCCACTGGAGCAGTTGGGTTTAAGGGCCTTGCTCAAGGGCACCACAGTGGTGTTAATGAGGGAGGGGCAAGCACTGCCAATTGTATGAACTTGTCAGCTAAACATCAACATTGCCCCTTCCCTTCCCTCACGCTGCAAACTTCACTTCCAGATGACAAATTCATACAAGTGAATAAGGGTGTGATCAAAATAAAGGCTGCCCAAGGTTCAGTCCCAATAGCAAATGCGGCACCACAAGCAATCCTGAGGTCAACAAAGCACTGAATTTGCTGATGATGCCAGGAAAGCACTTTGTCACGTGATGCCAGGGAAGCTTTGTCACTAAGGGGACATTCCAAGGGAACATTCACACCCAAAGTATTATTTTTCAGTCAGAACGCTATGAAAATCATGTTGAGAGCCAGTGTTTCCCACAGGATTTTGAGTATTTGTGGTGTGGGACCGCAGACCACCTAGGGGGGTGCGGGGGCATGCCCCCCCCAAAGATTTTTTTTTAAGATTTTAAAGTAAAATGCATGAATTTGGTGTACATTGAGAAAGCTTAAGAGCAAAATTAAAAGGCTAGATCTATGAAGAACATGTCATCATTACTGTGCTGTGGGTTTACAATGACAAACTAAATTTCTCCCTATAGGTCAGGGATACTACTCAACTTGCTTTGCCACTTTCGTGAAATGATAGAAGGCGAGGGGCCAGTTAATAAACAAACAATATTCATTTTTCTGTAGCGGATTGTTGGTTTTTGGGGTGTCAGCCGGAGTTTAGGCTGACAATGTTGTGCACACCGGATAGTTAGTTAGGTTAAGTTAGTTAGGTTAGGTACATACATAAGTGCCTGGGTAGCGAGCAGATGGCGGTATTTGACAATTTAGCAGCTAAATCATAGATTATTGAAAGCTATTCCATATCCCAGACTGAAATGCTATAACAGAAGTATTGGCCAGAATGACATGAACATTTGAACACTTATTCAGCAGGTATCTTGCATGTTGCGTTCAGGTGCACTGTAATTTTTTTTTGTTTTTTGTTTTTTGTTTTTTGTCAACATCTTTTTGTGGCGGTCAAAATCCTTTTGTGTAAATTGTGTACAAATTCCTTTATGTATGGGAAACACTGAGAGCGCTTCCATTGTACACAAAACGGAGCGTTTTTTTTGGCTTCGTTTCATTTTCCCCTGCAGTCGCGCGCTAGAGTTGAGCACACAACGACCACACAGACGGTAGCCCGCTGGTTTTGTCTGTTTGATGTTGTTCACTGTCAACATGAAAGCCAGATTAATGCCAATTCTGGCAGCAGCGGAGGTTGAGGATACCTCGGCAGGAGAAATGGTAGGAGGAGTGGAAAAGACGAGCAGGGCGCTTTTCCTCTCTTTTTCTTTCCTACTTTTTTCAGCTTTAAAAATGCCCACAGTGCTCCTCCAAAAACCAGTGGAGGGAGATGAGGAGGGGTGTGATGTGGGTTCTGTTTGGCTGGTTGAAGATGGTGCGTGCTGCTGCGTTCTGGATCATTTGGAGAGGTTTGGATGTGGATGCAGGAAGGCCAGCCAGTAGGGAATTGCAGTAATCGATGCGAGATAGAATGAGGGCCTGGACCAGAAGCTGTGCTGTGTGTACGGCGGGAACTAGTCTGGGCTAGTTTGAAAGATGTGAAATCAACACAGTATAAGAATTAAAGATCAAGACACAAAGTTTCAAGTTTGAAAGTTTAAAAGTACCTGAAAAAAAATGCACCTCACAGCAAGAAGGTCCTGGGTTCGATTCCTGCCTGGGACGCTGAGGGTGTGTCCCCATTCCCATGTCCTCCTACGGCCCAGGTGGGGTCGTCAAAAGAGGGCCTTTCTGTGTGGAGTTTGCATGTTCTCCCCGTGCTCCCCTGGGCTTTCTTCCAGATAGGAACCCCCTGCTAAAAAACGTAGAAAAAACGTTCACGAGTCTGGGAAAACTGCAATTCACTCATCCGTCGGACTTGACTTAACGCTGAAGGTAATGGCTCCCCTTCCGCTGTATCTTCTGCAGACATTCCCAGGGAAGTGGATGGCTTCCATCAGCCATGGTCTGCCTTGCTTTCCCTCTCTGGCAGCGCACAGCAGAGATACATGCACACACACTTACTTGACTGCTTTTCCCAGGCTCTGCAGCAGACGCGCCAACAAATCTGAGTCCAGCTAGTTTGTGTTCATGAAAGTATTGGCTCCTGTACCGCCGTCTGCAAGGAGGCACATCCAAACATGGGAACAGGCCACACACAGGTTGCCAGGTACTTCAGATGAACACATTTCCCCAGCACTGACATTTGTACATTTCTTTAGAGGGTCAGCGTCTGAGTTAGCATGTGGTCATCTGCTGCAAGTGGTGACCTTAGGAAGCTCCAGGTGGTCCAGAACAGGGCAGCACGGCTGGTCCTGGGCTGCCCACTAAGGTCTAATGTGAGCCGTATGCATGCCTGCCTCTCCTGGCTTGCAGTTGAGAATAGGTTGTCTTTCAATTCACTTGTGATGTTTAAGTCAGACTCATGAGCAGTAAAACTCCAGTTTTTATACATCAACAGATAATCTTTAGTAATACTGTGCATGACCATTACACAAGAGGATCCAGCAATGGGCAGCTTGTATTACCGTCTCCGAAAAACAATGCTTTAAGGAGATCTTTTATTTTTAGATCATTGACACTTTGGAATAACCTGCCTCTAAACCTGTGTTGCATTTACAGTAAATTAACATTTAAAAGGAATCTTAAAGTTTATTTAACACTGTAAAGTATTTGTATTTGTTTTTGTTTTCTGTTTCTTTCTTTTTTTTCTCAATGTAATTTTTAGCTATCTTATTTGTTAGTTCATTATGTATTTTGTGTTGAGTACTGACATTTAATAATTTTGCATTTGCAATTGTACTAATTTGTTTGTATGTTTGGACCCCAGGAAGACTAGCTGGTTGCTATGGCACCAGCTAATGGGGATCCTTAATAAAATAAAATAAAATCCATCGGGTTCAGGTGGAAAACGTAATTCCTCGTCACTTTGGAAATTAGACATCACTCTGTGACATCACACTGTGTAAATGGAGTCCGTCCCTGGCAAGGGCTCATCATCCAGGTCTACTGCACACAGCTTAATTAATACTGTATGTCCTAAAGTGAATTTGCTGTTTTTATGAGCACATGATGATTTTGATTAGCTTACAGGATCAAGCCTATTTAAAGAGTAACTTCCAGATAATATCCTTGCATTGTAACCATTGTATAAAAGCAATAAGAGTGATGCTGCACTGTCTGAATCACTATTCTAAGCATTATTCAAAATCCATACCGGAGTCATAGTGTATCTTTCCATCAGGTGTTATGGCTGTATGATAAGTGCACAGAGCATTGCAGTGGAAAGGAAAGTCTAGCTTTGTTTGGAACTGTAAGGTTTTTTAGGCCTATTGCCAGTTTAAAGCTGCCGATAAACTGTAGGAAAATGACAAAAACAAAACAAAAAACAATAATATGGAATGATTGTAACACACAAAATATTTTGTGCTGTATAGATTTTCTCTCCGTCATTCGTTCATATAGTAAAGCTGTTCTAGTTCCTTCAAGTGCAATAAATAACCGCTTGGTCGTTTTTCCCATTTGTTTGGGGGAAATCCTGTCACGCAGTTTGATAAATGAAGATAATACTGAGGGATCATTACAACCCTTGTAACTTTATCTCAAATCTTTATTAATAAGGTTATTTTTGAGTGCCTCCTAAGTGTTGTCTTTCTCCAGCCGAGCACTTCAGAATCCCAAATTGAAGTGGAGGAACGCTGTGTGGTACTTAAGGAGAGATGCATAGCAGTCTGTATGCAAAGTCTTTTAAGTGTGACCCTCATGTTTCAATATTGTAGCTGCATATTGGTTGTCGGGGGGCAGTACACTCAATTTTCATATTTTAGCATTAATACCCGGTAGGGCATTTATTACTGCCATTATGGATTATGTGGCTGTCATACTGTCACCAACGCCAGTGTGCCTATATTCACATGACATGACAAGCTCCTGGCGAGCTTGTGGCATGCACTGCTTTTAGACAGCGGTTGCCATATGTACGAGGGATCAGCCGAGCAGCATTTTTGTAAACAAACCGCGTCACTGGGTGGAAACGGCAATGGAACCCTATGGTGCAAGCCTTGAGTGCTCACTATAGCCCCAGCAGCGCGGTGTAAAATTTAAAAACTGCGACGGTTCACACAACTTTAACACGACGTGCATATATTATACATCAAACTCTTGTGCTACTTCTGCTCTCACTCAGAATGTCAAAATATAAGCGATGTCATGTATAGTTTTGGAGATATGAATGTTTGTTTGGCACAACTCATACTAGTTAACTGCTGCAGTTCCGGGTGTTTTGCATTGATTTGTTATTGTTGTGACGTCACACTGATCCCTCGTATGTGTGTGAATATATGTGTGTGTGTGTGTGTGTGTGTATATATATATATATATATGTATAGTGTGTGTATATATATACGTACTGTGTGTGTGTGTGTGTGTGTGTGTGTGTGTGTGTGCACGTGCGTGCGTGCACACACAGTATATATATATATATATACATACTGTGTGTGTGTGTATATATATATACATACTGTGTGTGTGTGTATATATATATATATATATACTGTATGTATATATATATATACATACTGTGTGTGTGTGTGTGTGTGTGTGCGTGCGTGCGTGTGTGCATTTGTATGGTATGGTTTGAAAAGTTTTCTTCAAACTACTGTAGCATACTTAGCAGTAGCATACTTAGCAGTAGATTCATAATGAATGTCGTGCTTAATGGACAGAAACAGAAAAAGGGGAAGAACAACAATGAGGCATATCAACCAATGAGGCCAATCAGATTTACTCTGTTGTAATGTATACAAATTGCATTTGAGCACCAGCAGAGGTCTTTGCTGTCTGAACTACTGAGAAGTAGGTCTGTCATTCAAAGAACAAAGGAGTCAATCAGATACCCACACACTCACTGGGCAAGAGAGAGAGAAGCACGGAGAGGTGCAAACAGTGCTGCTGCTGATCAGAACCTTATTCCTGGCCCAATTGCAGTACCATGTGCATTGTAAAAACAAGACTACGGTAGGTCAAACCGAGCTGCTTGATCCAATCCAACACCCACCAACAAAACATTATTGTGAAAGCAAGTGTTAAGTAGTTGCTCTATTGGGTTACTTATTGGGTTATTGGTTACCTTGCTTTCTCTAATGGATCCTCACACACTTAAGAATGATTTCTAAACACACCGTAATAACGTAATAATGATTGCATCAATTAACCACAATTATCGACAAGCAATTAACCACAAATTGCATACAGAGTACAGATACAAACATTTACAAGTACATTAAATCTGTCAGCCATGCATGACAAAGTATTTTTTTTGTTTTTAATTATTTTTTTTATTTTTTTTAGAACAATATATGAACAAAACAAACAGGCTCAGACACAGGAAAAGAAAGTACATAAGATAGGGAAAAAACAAACAAAAACAAAACAAAAAAACATACATCATGAACATTTAACATGACAATGTGGTGCTACCAGCCATACAAAGTGTTTATGTGCTTGCAGGAGATTATGGACAAGGGATCCCACGCAAGGGGTCCATAAGACACCAGCCAGGCGAGCCATCCGTCACCTCCAACCTCAGTCACTGGTCATTCTTAACCTTGTCAAAGTAGGCCAAAAATGGGTCCCAGACAGTTGAGAACCTTCCAAGGGAGTTGGTTCTCAGGGACCTGAGCCTCTCCATCTGTATAACAGAGATCATGTCCATCAGCCACACCTGAAAAGAAGGCGATGAGGAAGACTTCCATTCCTTCAGAATGAATCTTTTGGCAACAGTTGTCCCCAGTGTCAGAGATTGTTGCACAGCTGTGGGGAAGATCAGAGAGGACTCCGAGCAGCCGAAGATGGCGAGTTTTGCCTCTGGCTGTAGGGTTATTTTGTAGGCCTTAGAGTACCAGTCAAACATTTTGGCCCATAATCCTGTTAGTGAACAGCAGAACCAGAAGGCATGTGCCCTCTGACACCTGACACCTGTCACACAGTGGCGAGACAGAAGGGAAGATATTGTGTAGTTTATGCTTGGAGTAGTGAAGATGGTGAGCTACTTTAAATTGAATCAGCTGGTGCCTGCTATTAACTGAGCAGAGTTGTACTAGAGACAGACTCCTTTCCCATATAATGTCAGATAAATCAATACCGAGTTCCCCCTGCCATGCTTCTCTAATCCTCTCAGTAGAGGCCGTGCTGCAGTTGTCAAACAGACATACAAGTCTAGAGATAAGATGCTTGCAGCGAGGAGGGCTCAACAATACATCAAAAAATACATGTTCGACAATAAAGTATTATTAATCCATTTAATCCAGAATTTTTCCCAGACATGAAAATATCCGAATCATGTGTCATTAGCAACCCTTTGAAATAATCAATCATCATTTTTTTAAATTTTCATGGAAAAGTAGGTGAAAAGGTGAGTTTTATGGTCAGCAACAATTGTGACCAGTGGGATAACACAGTGTATCTAATACTGTATACTGAATTAACATATGCCTCCCATGTAGTCATCCAAATTCTTATCCCAGCCCAGCTATTAACACATGGGGGGGGGGCTGTCTTGGAGGATGGGGCCTCTGTGCTAGAGGGTGGAGCCTATGTGCTAGTGGGCGGAGCCTTGATACTGGAGGGTACCGCCACTCCTCTTCCTCCACCCCTCCTCACCAGTGGGGGACTGGAAGCTGCTGTCATCATGCAGCAGTGGGGGGAAGTCCAGCGTAACGTCTGGGGGACTAGTGTGGACACGGGCCCCTGCTCCATTTCTGTGGCGGCGGCGGCAACACCTCTGTAGCTGCCGGAGCCTCCTGGTTGGTGGGTGGGAGTTCCTCCTCTGCCGCTGGCTTTCCATTCCCTGCAGGGTATCATCTACTTCTTCTAGTGTACTTCTTGTAGCACATTCACCCACTGATAGGACTGATGTTTTGGGACTGCTGGTTCTGTTCTCACTCTGGCTTGGCTCGTGCGCTTGGCTGTTCCATCCTCCCCTTTCTCCTCGCCATCCTCCATGAGTCACCAGGAAAAACTCGAGAGTCCTACATCTGGATCATGGACACCACCTACTTCATCCTCCTCCTCTGGGACTCCTCGCCCTTGCCACCTCCCCGACTCTGTCCATCTCCTCCTGGGCTCTGTACTTCCTGGCCCAGTCGATGGACAGGTTTTCACCCAGAAGGTGGAGGTTGGAGTCACTGCTGATGAGGATGATGCTGTCCCTGTACAGTGTACAGGTTGTGTCTCCACTGGACCGCTGCCTCCTTCACAGTCATGATGATCATTATGGAAAAGCACTACCTTCTTGAAAATGTTCTCCAAAGATCAGCTCCTGCACACGGCAGCTGTGAGGTGCAGGCTGAGCTGCTCAGCATGTAAGGGATGAAGATCTGCAGGAGAGGAGAGCCTCGTGGAAGAAACGCTTCCTCACCGTGTTGGTGTCATAGTCACATTTCTTGATGAATCAGTTCTGGCAGTGCTGGATGGTCTTACAGAGCCCTCCGTGAGACTCCAGTCATTGGTGAATTATCTACTCAAAGGTGTACAGTGCATCATCCATTTGCTCTCTCATGAGGAGCTTTGCCCTCTGGATGAACACGGAGGGGCTGGAGACTTCAAAACTCTGCTGCAGACCGTCCAGGCTCAGCTGCTCCACCTTCTCATAGCAGCTCTGCATCTTCACCAGGTGGAAGGCCAACATACTAATCTTCTCCATGTGGCTCACCACATTCTCCTTGGTGCCTTTGTTGAGGATGTTCTTGCTCATGTCCACCAGCTCCATGAAGAAAGCATGGTAGATCTTGGAGAAGCCCTGGCTGGTCAGCTCCATCATGGCATCCAGGGTGGAGATGATGTAGGGCTGGATGCACACATTCAGCAGCTTCTCTGCCTTGGGGTGGACCACCGCTCACACCTTGTTGGTGACATGCTCCTTGGTGGTGATGATCTGGTCCATGTCTGTTCATATGGAGGCCTGCAGCACCGTATCACTGATCAGCATCCAGTTCCTCTGCCTCTCGTGCATCTTGCCTTTGAGTCAAGGGAGATGAGCTCCCTCAATTTGGGCAGGAGGCCCTCCATCACCAGGTTAGACAGTATCTGCGACGGTATGCCATATCATGTCCCAGGTGCTGTAGTGCCCATGAGCCTGGCGGTAGACTCGCACTGCATTGGTGAAAGTCTGAACCAGGTGTTGTGCTCGTTATTTGGATTAAATTAAGTTGGGTAAAAAAAAATATTAAAGCAGCTACGAGCAAGATTTTCGATTGTTATTAAACAGTCTAAATTTAATATCGATGCATCACATCTTACCTGTAATAGTAGACCAGTGGCCAGTGTTAGTCTGTCTGTGGCCAGGGCAGATCAGGAAGTGAAATTAAACGGTTTGCAGCAGCCACTTCGGCCATAACCACAAAATAACTTCCAAAAAACCTGTTAGAATATAACGAGAGATGTTTGCGAGAGTAGCAAGCCCCTGCATGGTGTTCTCCTTGTTTATGGTCTGTTGCTAGGCAGAGCGAAACGGCAGAAGGCAGGCAGCTGCGTTTCACTTCCGGGTTTCACTTCCGGGTTTATCCGGTCCGCCGGTAGACCGATACAGAGAGAGAGAGCCCCCTGGTGACGCGAGGTTAGACAGACACAGACTCTATCATCAAGAGAGCAATCTCCGATTCACACGGCTTTGGTCTCAGCTACTATTATAGGTAAGATGTGATGCATCAATATTGTAATTATACTGTTTAATAACAATCGAAAATCTTGCTCGTAGCTGCTTTAATAATCCGAAAATTATTAATATTTCATAAAATTATTAAATTATCAAATATTTAATCCTTGATAAGGATTAACCTAGGGGCACCACCTGCTTATTTTCGCAGGACCCAACCAGCACTTAATCACCGTGAGATCTTTCTGAAGCGTACAGTCTTTGAAATCTTTAAGCAGTAATTTACCACAATCATATCAAAATCACACTGAAACAGTTGGATTCAATTAAAGTTGACACTATTTATTATATGTAAAATAAAAGAGGGCTATTGGCATTACAATCAACGGGTTTCTTCTATAACTAAGTTACATTCCATATATGATTGACCTGTAGGTATTGAAATGTGTGTGTGTGTGTGTGTGTGTGTGTGTGTGTGTGTGTGTGTGTGTGTGTGTGTGTGCACACGTGCGTGTGAGCGTGCACGTGGATGAGAAAGTAATTCAGGAGAAACAGACCGCGACACAATTCAACACTACAGCTGTTCGCTGGCGTTTAACTAGTGACGAATTGTGGCGTTAGTCTTAATACCTAGATCTGCTCATGCAGGATCGGAGGTGGTCTTAACTAGCATTCAGAGATTCACAGTGTCATGCACATTTATACAGTCACAAATAGCTCCAAGTCATACTGTTCCGTTCACAGTATTAAATCACTTCACAATATTAAATCAATATTAACAACAGTTCTTCTTATGCTAATCAATCCTACTTCTGCCCGAACTAATAAAAGGAAAAATTTGAGCCAATCCCTTACTCTGTGCACAAGTTTTGAGTTCGGTTTGCGGGGGTTTCTGCTCCGGCTTGAGGAGACAGGGGTCTGGACCTGTGCACGTCCGCTGTCCAGAACGAGGAGGAGAGGTGAGGAAGGGAACAGACGGTCGGTCTCGGCTGGCCAAGCTGAGGTGCCTTTGGTCTGATGGGAGGCGGCGATGCCTGCTTCGGTGAAGGAGAGGAGAGGATCTCAGAGCTAGCTTAGCTCTGGGCAGGTACCCTTAAGCTTCTGGCATACTCTTCGCGCCCAGCCAAGCGCATAGGGCGCACGGTGATTATGACGTCATCGCACGGGGCGTGTCGTGGGGCGAGGCCTGAGCGCAGCGCGTCCATGGAGATTTTTCTATCAGCGTGTCGGGTCGAATTGGGAACGTTACATTCAATTTCATTCAGACTGCCTGGCGCCTGGAGCTGCGCACTGAGTATGTTCTGTTTTGGCCCGCGCAGAGTGCGCGCGCCATCCTCAGAGCCCCGCCTCCAGCGCGTGCGCGAAGAGTATGCCAGAAGCTTTAAGCTTCTGGCATACTCTTCGCGCACGCGCTGGAGGCGGGGCTCCACGGAGGGCGCGCGCACTCTGCGCAGGCCAAAACAGAACATAGTGAGTGCTCCAGAAATGGCGGCGATCAGTGAAAGGCAGTCTGAATGAAATTGAATGTAACGTTCCCAATTCTATATATTAAATTCTAAAAAACGACCCTCAACATTTGGGAAGGCTAAGCCACACAACTAGTTCGTTATAATCGAACATTATGCTTTTGAAGGCGACTGTACGATGGTGAGGACTCAATCACAGCAGATATCCGCTGATAGCCTACCACGGAGATCTCACAGGCACAGGCAGCAAAACCCGACGCGCTGATAGAAAAATCTCCGTGGACGCGCCGCGCTGCGCTCAGGCCTCGCCCCCCGATACGCCCCGTGCGATGACGTCATAATCGTCGCGCGCTCTATGCGCTTGGCTGGGCGCAAAGAGTATGCCAGAAGCTTTAGCCTGGTGGTGGCTATGCTAATCTTGGGGTTGAGAGAGGGGGGTTGGTTTGACCACTCTCTGGCTGCAGTCCGTTTGCCTGTCGTACGTTTGGATCGTACTAGGAACACAAGGAGGAGAGGTGAGGACTGCTTTATATAGGGGCTGTTTGAGTCTGCCTATGGCTTGTGGTGAACCTATCGCATTTTGAGCTTTGGCTTTTGAGGAAGTTCGGGTTGCCATGGCTACTATCATAGGTGGCTCAGCGTCCAGCTGTTTTATTGCCTTTCACCCAACTGTGGAATGTCTGTGTGTCTGTCGGTGAGCGTCCCTTTGTTCTGTGGGGGGGTTGTACAGACATATCCCACATTTGCCAGTCAGTTTACTTTGTATCAGAGGGTCTCAATATAGTCACTTTATATGGCCCCAACACAGGTATGGGCAACTTTGATGATAGAGAGGGCCACACAAAAAATTCCTCGCTACCAGAGGGCCAGATTGTGACCATGCACTTCCACCAGTAGCCTACTGTAACACCATTACTCCCAATTATAGCTACTAATTTGATGAAAAGGACTGGTAATCAAAGTTTATTATATCAGTATTTATATTTTTCATATTAAAAATTAGTAATTCTTCCATTCAGATGACACCAGAAACTTTGCTCTAGCTTTAAAACAGCCCGCTACAGCGATTTGATGGGGTACATCACCCAAATATGTCATATTAATCAGATTAGTAATGTTGCATGTGCAATGTGCATTCTGGATATAGTTTGTTACAAAAGTGTTAGCTCAAATGCTAACATTAAACAGTATGTGGATGGACAATGCTAACACCATTAGCGCCATGTTCTGGGATGTACAGTAAAATAAAAACAGATTTGGGTGGTAACCTAACCTAATCAAAAGCGTCCGCCTTGTAAAAAAAGAAAAGTAAATTGACCCAGGGACCCTCCTCTCTCCTGAGAGGAGTCTGGCGCACGGAAACAGGCTGCTAAGCCCTCCCCTGCTCTACAGCTGCTCTCCCATTGGAGGCATCGATTTCAGACGCTGCCGGATTTCCGCTCCCCGCTTAAGAAGCTCTGTCATTGGCTCTGACCATGTCAATCAGAGCGGCTTCCGCTCCCTCCTCCCTGTGTGTCGCTGTAAATAGTCCCCTGCCGCCGCAGTGAAAACAACAACGCTAACTAGCTAGCAAGCTAACGGCAGAAAGCTACACGCTAGCTCGTTGCTACCATGGTTGCTACACGCTGAAAATGGCAAGTGGGATTGTTGGAAACTATTTTCCAAGGGCACTGCTGCTAAGTGCAATGCACCATTGCAATTCCAGAATGGTGACCAGCGCCGCCAGACTCCTCTCACAGAGGGGAGGGGAGGCTGGCCAGCGAGGCTACTTTAAGAATGACACCGTTTGTCCATGTGACGTTGCCGTAGGAGCTGCGCACCAGAGCTGCGCACTGGAGCAGAACGGCTCTAGGCGCAGCTGACAGCAGTGCAGCACAGTAGCTCTAGAAATGCTAGAAATGTAGTAGAAATGGTCTTATGTTTCAAGGCTTGGTACTGTATGAAGAAAAGCTGATATTCTGTCTACTGTTCCCTGAGCCATCTCGGCACTATGCTAATGCTAATGTTGCTAACGGCTAATGTAGGTCTGGCTGCCTATTGACAATAAGAGTGCCACAGTCACCCCCTCTCCCTGTCCATGGGATTTCATCCGCCATTAATTTTTCCATAGACCTTGTGTAAAATGCTTATAAAAATAGTTTTACTTGGTCAAACCAAGCGATTCAAATATACTTAGAATCAGGGGAGACCATGTAAAAAAATGGCTGGGCGAATTCCGACAAAAAGTCGACTTTGGCCCAACAAATTTTGACTAGTGTTTTTGCTAGAAATGCCCATCCCTACCCCCCACCCCTCACCATCCCTGCATATTTGTTTTGCAGAGCTAGAACAAAGACATGAACTAATAACAACAATCTGATAACAGCTAATATTAATTCTTAGGTAAGCTAATGCAAAGTTGAAACTTTGCAGTGGGGGGCGTCCGGGTAGTGTAGTGGTAGATTCCCTGCCTACCAACACGAGGGTCGCAGGTTCGCATCCCGTGTTACCTCCGGCTTGGTCGGGCGTCCATACAAACACGATTGGCTGTCTGTGGGTGCCGGTTTAAGGGTATGTGTCCTGGTCGCTAGCACTAGCGCCTCCTCTGGTCGGACGGGGCGCCTGTTCGGGTTGGAAGGGAACTGGTGGGAATAGCGTGATCCTCCCACATGCTACGTCCTGCCAGCGAAGCTCCCTGCTGTCAGGTGAAAAGAAGCGGCTGGCAACTACGCATGTGTCGGAGGAAGCATGGTGCTAGTCTACTGCTCTCCCCAGATCGGCAGAGGGGGTGGAGCAGGGACCAGGGCAGCAGGGGGAAATTGGCCAAGTACAATTGGGGAGAAAATGGGGAAAGATCAGGAAAAAAAATAAACTATCCAGGAGAACTGGAATAAAGTTTTGTATTACTGTATGTGCAAAGAAAAAAAATTTATGTTTTTTTTGTCATAAATCAATATTCCTTTGTACTGCAAAGCACTCCAGCAGAGTCCTTTCCAACCCTGGTGGCAGACAATGTAAAATGCAGTGTTGAGGCTGGCAGAGGCTGCCAAGCTTCCATGATGGTCTTGTTTATTCACAGTAATTATACCAATGTCTCAATCAATTAACTGGTTAATGTGGACATGATTTATGGTTGTTGATATGCTACACATAGCATCTTTAGAGAGTCAGTTTTATAATAAGCAAACATGGGGTCTCATCACCATCCATCTCAAAATGTGACAACAGTCTAACAAGGTGTGCAGGTACATATGGCAAGAAAACAGCTTGATGAAGCTGAGCTGAAAATGAAGGACTCTCAGCTCAGCTGAGAAGCACTTGCCCTTTTGGTCAAAGGATTCTTCAACCAAGTGTCTAGACGTGCATGCTGCCAAACTGCTAATTAAAGTGTATTTTGCGACATACAGTAGCGGCTGCCAAATACCAATTCTAATGGATATGAACACTACAATAATATTGTGTAATAATTCCAGAATTGGATTGGAATGGCAGTACGTAGTATGAAGATGCGACAGTAATATTTGTATCACTGATGGTCCTGTTAGGCCTTGCACAGCTCTAGGAGCGTTAACCGTAATTCCGGTCTGAGGAATAATGCTTGTTTATATACTGTAGGTCGACAGGCAGACAGAGCCTCATAAAGGCAGCACATGCAGTCAATCTGTTGTAAATATTTGTTTATGTATCCCCAGTACTGCATGGTTTTCTATCAATGGATGACATTGTATGCTTTCCTGATATCATTGTGCGTGTGCTGGAAATATGTTCACACATTCACGCTCACACCTGAGTGATCACAGCAACTCTGTGAACCCCGTCCTGGCATTTCTACTCACTCATGTCAAGGCAACACTCCGAGTGCCGAGTGAAATTCATATTAAATCAAATGCTGCCCTGCTATGGCTCTTTATGTGTAGGCTGCATCACCAAGCCTTTCTCAAGCACATGATAGAATCTGCTGATTGTCTGTCTGCTGGCTCCCGCATGCTCCACACTCTGGTCCTGTGTCTCCTCTTTGGCCCTCCTGAAGAGTGGTGGCCTAGATGGAGCTAGCGATAGAGGATGTTCCTCGGTAGATGGTCTAGTGACATGCCTATGCATCACTGTGTTCCCCATACTCATGCAGCTGGTGTTATTCAGACTATCTGTTTTTAGCCTAATTCTTTTTATCTTTCTCTATTTAGAGAGAAACTGCAGATTCATAGCCAAGCCACAGGAGCTGGACCAATCTTTTCTGTTAAAGATTCAAGAAATGGGATGGGGTGACAAATCGATCTTCAATATATCGCCATACAAAAATGTGACGATATCGTGGGGCAGAAAAATTTATCATGACAATGCCATTTTGTTCTGCTTTTGTAATTACCCATCACAATTTCACAAGCTCTCCATCCAAATTATATTATCGCTACTTTGTAATGACATTTTTTAGCTGTGGCCAGCATAGCCAGCAGCTCCATAAGTCCATGGTTGGTTGGTCCACCAAAAAATGTTGGTCCACAAAATCAATGTCAAATTTAACAATGGAGTGGATGACATCATAATGGAGTCGATGACATAATAATGGAGTGCATGGCATATCTGGCCGCAGCTATTGCGAATTTGCACTTGTTAAATTATTTACATTCTGCTGAGCCAATGCTTTAAAGAGTTATCTCGGAAATTAACATAATTCTGCACAGTCATGTGTCATACTGTGTTTATATCATGCACACTATCACATCGTCAAATCGTATCATGAGATAAGCATATCGTGTCATATCATTTTTCAGTTGCTCTTCTCAGCTAGATGGCAAAAGAAATACACCTGGCTGCTGGCAAATAACCTATTGGATGAAGTTATTGTTGTGTGACAAAAAGACTATATCGGCCAAAGGAGTTGGAAAATATCGACATATCAGATATTGGCAAAAAAAAATCCAATATAGCTCATCCCTACCTCGTGTTAAATCATTCCTATGAATGCAGCTGTTGCTGTAACTGTAGGCCCAGAATTCATTTTGAAATCGGATACAAGGTTTACAGTCACTGCAACGCTCAGACACTCATTCCAAAATAAATTAATTCACTATTGTGTCTGACGTTCCCCTCCCCTCTTCTTCTAGTCCTACTTCCAAATGCGTCCATCCTGGGAGATGAAATGTGAAAACTCCTGTAATTCCAACAAGCAGCCATCTCTTTTGCTCCCAGTTGTTGGGTGGAGGCTGGAGCAGCGAGGGCTTCTGTCATGTTGATTTGAGGACAGAGCAGAGCAGACACCTCCAGCTGTGCTGTCTGTGCCCGTCCCGCCTGGAGCAGCATCCGCACCCTTACCTCATGGTGGTGTTAACAGGTGTCAGGCGGCCGACAGCTTTATGCTGCCGCGCCCTCAACCTGTCATGCACTGAGCGATTTCTCTGTCCCACAAAAACATCAACATGGAGATGACGTTCTCAAAGCAGGCGACAAATCAAGATCTGTCTGGGAGACTATCTTGTCTTAGTCTCTACTCCAAAACACTTAGCTTGAGAAGAAGAGTTAGCTTAACCTGAACAAACAGCTAATTTAACAGCTAGTTTTTTGCTAACTGGCCAGCAGACCACGAGGCAACCAATGTTAACATGCAAGGTAAGCAATGTTAACATGCAGCTACTAGCCATTACTAAGGTCAGCTTCTACTGTATGAGATACATTAGCAAATGTGCAAATTATATGTGAACTCAACTGCAAGACACTGATGGTTAGCCGTCCAGACATGGCTGACATCTTCTAAACACAAAATGAATCAGATTTAGAACATCCAATATGGCCGCCAGAGAGTGTTGGTCACCTGAAAGCCCCTCTATACCACATTTTGCATTAGCCTTTTTCTCTTCCCACCCAATTCACCCATGTTGTGTCTAAAAGGCAGGAAGTAATACATAATGTAGCGACCCAGAGTTTGACATGTCGGTGGCGATTACGACGTTACGTGAAGGCAGCGGACCAGCCAGTGTAGAGGGGACTTCCGGTCTCGGGTGGGGAGCCAGTCTGAAGATACGAGGAAGCGGACTGGACGTGTGTATAGCTAGGAGCTCTGTGTGTGTAGCTAGGAGCTATGAGTGTGAACCGGGAATAAAGACTGTACCAAGTATTGCCTCTTCTCCTCCTCATTAATGATCCTGGGAGCGGATTATTACAATATGCAAGCAAACCATTAACGAGGGCCCTGGCACTGGATCACCTAAATGGATTGGACGTTGGAAATCCTCATTAATGTTTTGCTTGCACTGGTGTTACTTCCTGCCTTTTAGATGCAAAATGGGTGAATTGGGTGGGAAGTGAAAAATGCGAATGGGTCCATTCATGACACTGCTGCAGGAACAAAACCCAATTTACCTCTGTTTTAAATGACAAAAATAAATGTAGTCTACACCTCTGTGGTTTGACTTACTGTAGAATGCTGAGAAGCCTTCTATGAAATAACCAAATTGGAAAAAATGGCGACTGAATGAAGATGTCCGTTATTGTCCCTGTCAACATGAGAAGGTTATCTTATTAGTGGAATTTGAAATCAAGCTTTCAAACCACTTACCAACTTGGTGACTTTGTCACTATATTTGATTACTTCAGACCCCATTGGCAACTTTGTTTCTCCAAAGCGACTAGTAGCAAATCTGGTGACTTTTCTGACCATGGGAAGCATGTTAATGTTTTTTTTTTTATATATTTTATTTAGCCATTTACATTTTTTAGAACACAGAAAAACTAACAAACTCAGATACAGGAAAATAAAATAAAAGAAAGAAAAAACATACATACACTCCAAAATCACAACACAGTGCCACCAGTTACATACAGCTTGTAAATATATATAAATTGTGCTTGTAAATATATATACACATAATATATGAGTGGGATCCCACACAAGTAAGTAAGTAAGTAAGTAAAACTTTATTTCTATAGCGCCCTTCACAGCACGAGTGCACAGAGTGCTTTACATAAATAAAAACAGCATCAAAAGAATACAGGCACAGGAATAGTATAAAAAGGGGGGGAAACATAAAACAAAAACAAGGAACATAGGGAACAAAGGGACAAAGGAACAAGGGAGAGAGACTGGCCAGGCGAATCACCCGTCACCCCTAACCTCGTCAAGGTAGGCCAGAAACGGGTCCCAAATAGTTTGAAATCTCCCAGGTGAGTTGGTCTTCAAGAACCTGAGTCTCTCCATTCGTATAACAGAGATCATGTCCACCAACCACAACTTAAAAGAGGGTGGAGAGGGGGACTTCCATTTCTGCAGAATGAGTTTCTTGGCAACAATTGTCCCCTGTGTCAGAGATTGTTGCACAGCTGTAGGGAAGTCCAGAGAAGATTCCGAGCAGCCGAAGATGAACATGTTAATGTTTTGAATCCCAAAGCATTTGGCAATAAATTGACATAGCTGATGCTGTTTTTCTCTACTAAGCTTGTCTAATCCAGAGAGGTCTGATGATCACACAGTGTCCCTCTCTCTTTCTCTCTGCCTGTCTGAATGATCACAGCGTGCGTGCCAGTGTGTGCACACACACGCACACGCACGCACGCACACACACACACACACACACACACACACACACACACCCTGTCATTGCTACCAGCGTATCGTGACATCATCTGGTGACTTCTAGTGACTTTATGAGCAGCCAATAGCTGCAAAATGTAGCCCCTGGGCCATGCAGCCCCGGCCCCTGGACCATCTCAATCCAGCCCCCAATGTCCTCAAAGGAGAATAAAGCAAGACTCAATAAAAGGCAGAATTATGTTAATAAATCTAATCTGCTACAGTCATTGGATTTGTATCACTATTATATCAGGAGATTAACGAGAATTGCCAATCACAGCAGGAGCGAGTGTTAAAAATAGAGATACTCCCACGAAAATCGGGAGTGTTTGGCAGGTATGGTCTCCAATGTGTGGCCCTTCGCTTACTTTATGTAGGCTAACTCAGTATGGCCCTCTGGAAAAAAATGTTGTCCACCACTGCAATAGCTACTTTCCTTGGAAAAGAGCTGGCAACACT
This sequence comes from Poromitra crassiceps, assembly GCF_964638095.1. Classification (NCBI taxonomy): domain Eukaryota; kingdom Metazoa; phylum Chordata; class Actinopteri; order Beryciformes; family Melamphaidae; genus Poromitra; species Poromitra crassiceps. The sequence continues at coordinate 17,158,471 of NC_139623.1, forward strand.
GCCACTGTAGCCTGCATCTGCCATAGTGGCATTATACAGTGTTACTTCTCACTGTAGCCTGCATCTGCCATAGTGGCATTATACAGTGTCACTTCAATGCCAGAATGCAGAATTGTCTATTTTGTCTGAAATTGTAAAAATAATAATAATTGTAAAATAGGGCTAGAGAAATAATTCCGTTTTGGATTGGGGTGTTTTGAGAGGGGGGTAGGTCTTGCGTGGGACCCCTATGTCACCTCACAACTTGGTTGCCACTTTGAGAAACATGTCGAAGAGGCTGTCTGAGAGAGCCAACGTGGCAGAGTGGAAACATTTGAATTTGGGAGAAAATGAAACAGAATTTGAGGGGGAGGGGGGGGGATGAATTTGGGATTTTTTCTTCTTCTTATGGCCCTACACCACTAATCCCCTGTTCGTTGGCATGTGTTATCACCATGACAGAGGGACTTTGTGATAGCGCACTCCACAGTCTGAATAATCCCTTGGACAAAATTGCAGGCACTGTTTATTTAGTGCCTTTGACTGCAGCAGTGAGGAGAGGCTTCATATCCACAGCAGGGAGCACACACTGGCAACCTGGACACATTGTTGTGCTCCGCTGCTTTTATAATGGATGTATTGGTGTTTGGCAGACCTGCAACATCCAAATCCACTGTCCCCTACTGAGGTCCACATAAAGAATGGGATGACATTTTTGCCTACTGCACCTAAATCATACCTGTTACATGCTACACTTGTTTGGCTTCTACTTAACAACTCCCGAGATTCCAGGTGAAAACTCATCATGTTGGGTTGCTACAGTATCCCTGAAAATCCAACACAAATTCTGTGCAAAAGAAGTCAGATTTTATGGAAATCAATGCAAAAATGACCCTACTTCTCACTTGACCTCTTATGACAGTAAACACTTTCCTAATGCGTTTATGGTCTCAGTCGTTAGTTTCAAGTCTTCTTCAATACAGCGTGATGTTCACTTTGTCAATAATTGTATGGTCCCATTTAGAGTCAAATAGATGATAAAGCAGACGGTTTTGGGGCGTGATTGACAGCTCGCCTGTCCAGTGATCGTGCAGCTCTCCAATCGTGGACCATAGCAGGTGGCACTGCAGCTCTGTCGTCTGGTGCTAGCTGCTAACACAAGTTAATGCAATTAGAGAATGTGAAAGAATGACTATTATGATCATAGTTTCACTGTTATCTCTCTGCAGATAGTCATGGAATTCTGTACAAAATCATCTAACAGTCTGAGAGACAAAATTTCATCAATCAAATCGGTCGGTCTGTGGTTTTAATATAATTAGGGTTCCTCGATATGAAAAGGGTTGGGAATCACTCTACACACCATCTGGAAGTACAGTACCAGTCAGCCAATGGGAAATCCCTTCAGTAAGGGGTGCCATGGCACGAGTCCGATACCTCACGAGTCCGACACCTCACGAGTCCGAAAAAAGAGGCTAACTTCCTCCAGACCCTAACCCAAAACCTAACCTCTCCCACCCCCACGCCTAAACCTAACCTCCCCCAGACCCTAACCCAAAACCTAACCTCTCCCACCCCCACGCCTAAACCTAACCTCCCCCAGACCCTAACCCAAAACCATGAGGTGTCGGACTCGTGAGGTATCGGACTCGTGAGGTATCGGACTAGGGGGCAGTCCCCCAGTAAGGTACCTTATAGACCCTTTTACAGCCGACATCACAAGGGTAGTTGCGCACGCATCGCGGTATGCACAACTCCGCGGAACTCAAGCCGAAATGAGGGAGATCCCCAGAATACAGGAAAAAGACGTCTTGTGCCATATGCGTATAGACGTTGGACATTCCCACTAGGAATATGACGATGTGCGGCACTGCAACTTTGGTGATGCACTGGCTCCTAGACCCATCCTGACAGTGAGTACGGGTCAAGAAACCACACCCCATTGAAATAATTAGCTTATTTGTGTAAGGTAACCTGTCTGTTGCTGGCGAAGCTTTAAAATACGTGTCAGGATCTCCCATATTTAGTTGTAAAGTTGTAACTTTCTGCAACAAATTCGGCTCCACCCACGAAATACGTCATGCTGTTTACAAACTGTAAAACGATCTATTCTGCATGCATTTCCCCTTGCAAAGTATCTATTAGTATCTTTGTAGTTTCCGGTGAAGCAACTCAGACAGGCCTGTGCCCCATTTAATGGTCTGAAAACAAAAGCATTGACTTCTCCCCTCGCAAGGTCCATTAGAGAACAATGCTCAGTACGGCGTTCACAGCATCCACTTACGCAGCATCCATGTTGGCTCCGTCACGCGCCTGGTTCTTTTGTCCCGGCCGTTTGATCCCTAAACAAACAGTCTCTCTACCCTTCTCTCATTCATTTTTCAAAGCCAAGCCATAATATCTCCCCAGACGTCGAGCGTTAGCCCATACATGCCTCTAAGTGGAGAGGTCCAATGCATTCCATTAGCCTCCAGAGCAGAGTGTTAACCTTAGCCTTTGTAGCGTGGCGGGAAAATGACTCAGGAGGGAGGTCTCCCGCGGTTGCCCGTGTTTGCTGCGGGCCTTCAGAGCATAAAAGTTCCATTGACTTTAAAAGAAATGCTCTTATAGTCAAAACCTGATACTCTATTGTTCTTTGCTCTCAATCAATAAAACATATGCTCCTCTTGTAAAGGGGTTTTCGTGAATATTTAATCCTGCCACTTGTTTCGTTTCATCTTCCAAATCGCTGAAGAAGGATCAAGAAATCTTCCCTCGTCGGTGACTTTGAATTGTTTCCTTTTATACGGCCCATTTGAAGCAAGGGAGCGGTAAACTTGAAATCACAAAGGGCCAGAAACTCCTGTGTTCCATATTCGAAAGCGCTCCTCCCTCTTTATGTCCTTAGGAATGTTTTTGTGTGTCTGTGCCAGTCACACCCATCCTTACATAACTCCATCAGTGACTCAGTGACTAATGTTTTAATTTTCTTCCAATTATTACAGAATTCAGAATATATTTCACTCATGTACCTATAAATTAAAATAATTAATCAGAATTTAAATGTGCATAATCAATAAAACTTGACTCACAATTTTGCTCTTCCCCCCGCACACACACGCACCCCCTCACACACGCACACGCACACGCACACACACACACACACACACACACACACACACACACACACACACACACACACACACACACACACACACACACACACACACACACACACACACACACTTTGTGTTCAAGATTCAAGATTAGTATTGTCACTCCGTCGTACAAATACGCACGTGTGAAATTCTTATGCTGTGGGCTCCGTTACAGACAAGGTGCAGTAGGTAAATAGGTACAAAATCACAGCAAACAACAAATAGAGCACACAATCACAACAGAACAATAGGGCAATATACGTAGTTAAATAGTAGATAATGTAAACAGTGTATGTAAGACAGTTGAGGTAAACAGTAATAAGAAATAAGAAAGGTAATAAAGTAAGTAATAAGTATTAAAATAGAATAAGATTGAATACATAGAAAGTGTCCAGTGTCTAAAAGTGTCCACTTGTCAGTGGAAGTGTGTGCAAATGTCAATAGTACAGTGTGCAAATGTCAATTGTACAGGTGTTTGTGTTATTTATTGAGGAGTCTCGTGGCCTGTAGGAAGAAACCATTCCGCAGATGGTTTGTGCGCGCTTTCGGGACCCTGTATCTTCTCCCTGAGGTCAACAGGGAGAACAGGCTGTTGTGCGGGTGGGACGTGTCCTTGATGATCTTTCGGGACTTCCTGAGGCACCGCTGATTGTACAGTTCCTGCAGGTTTGGCAGCTCACATCCTGTCACGTGCTGGGCCGCGCGCCTCACCCTTCTCAGTGCCTTGCGGTCCATGATGGTACAGTTCCCGTACCAGGTAGTGAAACAGCCCGTCAGCAGGCTGTCAATGGTGCCTCTGTAGAAGTCCCTGAGGATTTTGGGCTTCAGGTCAAATTTCTTTAGTCGTCTGAGGCCGTGCAGTCGCTGTTGGGCCTTTTAGGCGACAGTGGTGGTGTGGCTGGCCCACGTCAGGTCCTGGTGGATGTTGACTCCCATGTACTTGAAGCTGTCCACCCTTTCCACCACTGTGCCTTTGATGGTGACTGGGGGGTGAGTCTCGCTCCCCTTCCTGTAATCCACAATGACCTCCTTGGTCTTAGAGACATTCAGGGAGAGGTGATTGTCCTGGCACCTCTGTTTCAGGGCATCCACCTCTTTCCTGTCTCATCGCCTTTAGAGATCAGCCCCACAACCACGGTGCCGCCTGCAAACTTCACGATGGTGTTTGAAGTCTGTGTCACTACGCAGTCGTGGGTATAAAGGTCGTACCAGAAGGGGCTGGAGACACAGCCCTGCGGCGCTCCTATGCTGATGGTCAGTGGGGAGGAGGTGGGGTCTCCACTCTCACCACCTGGTGGCGGTCTGTCAGAAAGTTGAGGATCCAGTCACACAGTGCTGTGTTTAGGCCCAGGGCCCAGTTGCACAAAGCACCTTAGGTTAAGATTCCCCTTACAGTCAGAGTTAAGGTGTCCATAAAATAGAATCGGCTGCACAAAACACCCTGAAATCTTCTTCTTAAACATTTTAAGGAAAACAAAAGCACAAGATTTAAGGGTGTTTTGTGCAGCCGATTCTATTTTATGGACACCTTGTGCCCTATTCTCCCACAGGCCTTCGGCGCCCTAACGGGCCTTAAACGCAAAAAAACGTGCCTTGCGCCTGCCTCGGGAAGATATCAATATGGCTTTACGCTGCCAAATGCGCTTTAGGCCAAATGGGCGTGGCGCAGTCCCAGAATGGGCGAGAATGGGCGTGTCGGCCTTAAATATCGGCCTAATGATATCTTCCCACCTGGCGTAAATTTAGCGCTTAGCGCTTTTGAAAACCAGGCCTATTCAGTGCGCCAGTTGCGCGGAGCGCTCCCCTCTGGCACCCTTCTCTGTGTCACTCTCTCCCTCTCTCCTCAGTCTGACAGGCGCAATACGACTGTCTCTCTCTGACTCCCTTGCTCAGACAGACACAACACACCCCATAGAAAAAAGCAGTTGTAAGTTCACTGCCTGTGAATGTCCCAGCATGCAATGGGCTTCTCCATTTCGAGCCGAAATAGATATAAAGGTCGATTTAAATAATGTTTAATGGTAACACAACCTGCAATTGTAGAACATTTCAATATTGGACCAAATAAAACATCGAAATGAAAACACCACCCTATGTGAAACCTATATGTCATCCTGGGCCTATATATGTCCCTTGTCGATTTAACGTGATTTAGATAAGTGACAGCGTAACGCGCTTCTGTCATGTCCTACTGTGATGTCCGCTCCAATAAATTGGCTCTACTTCACATTTTAGTTTTACAATAAAAACACATTTATGCAATGACTTTACATAATGTAGGCTATATTTATGTGCATATCCTACCATCCTAGCAGGGGAGAGAAAACGATATCTTTCTGGACAAACTTTCACCAATCTATTAATCTCATCATATAGGGATAGACTATATTTTTCTAGCTGATGCCTTTAGAACATTCTTTTCACTTTGATCTTGCTATAGTGTAGCGTATTTACATGCTTGCAGTATTTAAACTGCAGTTAGATTGGTTTGAGAAGCATAATAATATGGAATAATAGCCTATATATGGAGACAGACAGACTGGATGAAGGGAGGGGGGGCAGAGCGCTTGGCTTTTGTCTGGTTTTGCTGGACCACTGGAATTGGAGTTTAAAAGGCAAGCGTGCGATTCGTTTATTGCACTTATCCAATGAGCATGACGGTGCATAATTTTACGCTTAAAAGGCGTGGTTGTAATGCTTTAGGCTGCGTGTAGCCCCAACACCAAGATATCAAGTGCGCTGGTCCACGCCCACTGCGCCAGGCGCTCGGCCTAGAAACTACGCCGATGCAAAGATAGGGGCCCTTATCTCGGACTCTAAGGGAAATCTTAACCTATAGGTGCTTTGTGCAACTGGGTCCGGATCCCTGAGCTTGCTGACCAACCTGGAGGGTACTATGGTGTTGAATGCTGAGCTGTAGTCCACGAACAGCACTCTCACATAGGGGTCCCTCCCCTCCAGGTGGGAGAGGGCGGTGTGTAGCACGTGGGTGATGAAGTCCGCTGTGCTCCTGTTGGGGCGGTATGCAAATTGTAGGAGGTCATGGTAGGGGGGGAGTGTGGAGCGGCTGTGTGATATGACCAGCTTCTATAGGCACTTGCTGGCTATGGGTGTGAGGGCTATGGGGCGCCAGTCATTGAGGCTGGTCACCTTCTGCTGTTTGGGAATGGGGATGATGGTTGCAGATTTGAAGCAGGAGGGGACAGTTCGGAGGGAGAGCGACTGGTTGAAATTGTCTTTGAATACCCCCGCCAGCTGGTGTGTAACAAACAAGCAACAAAGACATACAAAATCAATATCTCTGTATTTATTGCTCCAACATTTCAGTGTCCATTTAAACCCAATAATGAATTGGCTGCCTAGTGCCTACCTGTTCTTTCTTTGGGTTCAATTGCTGTGTAGAACTAGTTTCCATGTCTTGTCAGCTCTGTGCCTATACATGAATATATAAAATCTCTTTTTTATTGTGCCGGTAGTTCAGTCTCCTGAATCCTGATTGAAGCCATTGACAGAAAAGAAAAAATGCAACGAGGGACTCCAATTAAATATTTCAAAGAAACGTTCATTCCAGTTGATGCATGGCTCAACCGTAGCTGAAGTCTTCTTCTTCCTCCTCCCCCTCCCCCTCCCCCTCCCCCTCCCCCTCCCCCTCCCCCTCCCCCCGTAGGCTCCGTGGAGCATAGGGCCGCAACCACACAATGCCAATGGGCTCCGGGCAGTCTCCCTCATACAGACGAAGACTTCCATTGCGGTTTCTGGGGTGGTTACGGGGTGGGGTTGCTATCCCCACGTTGCTATCCCCACGGCCATTACCCCTAACATACAAAGTCTGTGAAAAATGAGGATTTCTAAGGAGCAAGAAAAAATTTAAGATTTTTTCCACAAACACCCCAGACAGACCCACAACTAGGCTGATACCAGATTTGATCAGTAATTTTTCTGATTTAAACCCTCCGTGTTTGGTTATAGAGGCCAAGGCATCAGTCCTGCTTAAAATCTGGACATCAGTGTGCTTTGGCTCAATGCTTTTCTTTTGTAGAACTTAACAGCTTTAAATAGCAGCTGCCAACCTGCAGGGTTACGTCCTTCAAGATGGCAAAGATATTGAAGAGCAGATGAAAAGGAAGGATGCATTATACCAAAGCCTCACCTCAATATGTCAGTTTGGCTACAGTTATTTCCCAGCTTTAATCTGGTGCTGTCTAAGCACTTTGAATTATTGTAGACTGGGTACATAGAATTTATTTTTCCAAGCGCCACCTGTTCCAAAGCTGGCTTTCCTACTCGGTCATATTTTCAGTTTGTTATCCATTGAATAATAGCCTAGGGTTTGCAGCAAAACCCATAAAAGGCAAATATTATATTAGTGTTGGGTCAGCAAGGTCTGTAAAACTGATTTTAGAAAATGCTGCATTACAACAATGCCAGGAACTTATTTATTATCAGATAGGCTATGCCTAACTAACTGCCATTTTTGTGTCAGCACTTTTCTGGACTCTTTAAAGGTCCAATTCACCTCTGATACCGGCTGTAAACGACAATTTGTGCAACTATAATACATAGTTAAAACTCTGATTTCACCCCAGTCTTTACTGTGATATGCTTTGGTTGTAAAGCTGTCTTTGCTTTGAATCCGCCCCCCCAAAAAAATAACAAAATAACGGGGATTTAGACCAAGAACTGGGATTAGCCAATCACCCCCATTTTCCGCATGGCATTTCCTTCACATCACAGCCAAACTAAAGCCCAACATTAGGCCTTTACATGTTACACTCATGTGCTGTCATTGTGCCCCTGTAATCTTCTCACGCTGCCAGCACACAGGCTGCACCTTGGCACTGTACTTTGTTGATATGTTCACTGTAATTAACTGCATGTCAGACTTCGCACATTTACCACTTGTCCATGACAATGAAACCTCTGTGTTGTCTATTCAACTAATGTAAAATAGGCTAATCAGCTAAATAGGCTCGTCAAAGAATAGGTCACTCCTTATTATGCCAATACATTTTATGTTGTTGTTTTTCTTAACCCACCTAATTGATTATTGAATCTATATAAATCAGCATTTGGCTTGTCAGTATTTGCTTTGATCTAAAAGCCTACTGATCTTTTGTATCCAGTGAAATATTAGCATTCCTATATTATGCATGTATGATCTTAATGAAGCTCGTACTTGGGGATGGCACTGAGTTGTAATGAGGAGAAATGCAACTTTGCTGCCTTCTTGGCCAGGTCACAATTGTAAAAGAGATCTCATATGTAATTTTTTTTTTATCTGGTTAAATAAAGGTTAAATATATATATTTTTTTTTATTAGGCTAGATTAAAAGATGCACCATGTCAATGGTTCAGAGTTGGGGCTATATTAGCAGGATATGCAAACTGCACGCTGAGGAAGGACAATGTCTTCGTCACCTTGATTTAGAAATGTACACATCTGAAGGCAAGTGTTGGTGCATATTTGTATCTGTGCATGGTGGCAGTCCAAGCCGCACCTGTCTGCAGATGACAGGAGATTGCCTGGTGAGATACAGCTTTTACTGTACAGCTACACAATACACTTATAAGCAGAATTCCTGAGAAAGGAGGGGTTCTACTGTTTTTTTTCTTTGTCTTTTCTCATTTATTTGCTAAATGTTTTTTAGAACTTGAAACCACTGTTCTGTACATTGTAGTACATTCAAGGTCAAAGGCATACAACAGGTTCTATCTTACAAAATGAAAACAAAAATGAAAACATAACAAAATCACAGAAATCACTCTTAAAGCAGCTACGAGCAAGATTTTCGATTGTTATTAAACAGTCTAAATTTAATATCGATGCATCACATCTTACCTCTAATAGTAGACGAGACCAACGCAGAGTAGTCTCGCTTGAACCCCGAGTGAATCGGCCAGTACTGTCTTGATGATTAGTCTGTCTGTGGCCGGGGCAGATCAGGAAGTGAAATGAAACGGTTTGCGGCAGCCACTTCGGCCATAACCACAAAATAACAAAATTACTTCCAAAAAAACTGTTAGAATATAACGAGAGATGTTCGCGAGAGTAGCAAGCCCCTGCATGGCGTTCTCCTTGTTTATGGTCTGTTGCTAGGCAGAGCGAAACGGCGGAAGGCAGGCAGCTGCCGTAAACCGTTTCATTTTCAGGGGTACGGTGGCGCAGTCGGTAGCGCTGTTGCCTCACAGTTAGAAGGTCCTGAGTTCGATTCTCGCCTGGGACACTGTGTGCGCTGTGGTTGTGTTCCCCCCCATATCTTCAGTGCCTACTGCCCAGGTGGGTTATCTCGTCGTAAGGGCCTTTCTCTCTGTGTGGAGTTTGCATGTTCTCCCCGTACCCCCCAGGGGGTTCCTCCGTATATAACCCCCCCACTAAAAAAACAAACATGCAGAAGATCAGATCGTCATCGTCATCCGACCAGTGACGACAACATCCGAAGTTGGTCCCCGGGCGCTGTACGAGAAAGTGACCACTGCTCCTGGCCTGCCCCTCGGAGGAAAGGACATGCCTGGATGGGTTAAATGCAGAGGACACTTTTCACCGGCCACCGTCAGCATGAGTGTGTTGTGGCCGCATGCATGTATTGTGGTGTTCGTGTGACAATAAAAGACAGGCTTGTCCGTTACGAGAGTTATTTCACTTCCGGGTTTATCTGGCCCGCCGGTAGACAGATAGAGAGAGAGAGCCTGGTGACGCGAGGTTAGTAGACAGACAAAGACTCTATAATCATCAAGAGAGCAATCTCTGATTCACACGGCTTTGGTCTCAGCTACTATTATAGGTAAGATGTGATGCATGAATATTGTAATTATACTGTTTAATAACAATCGAAAATCTTGCTCGTAGCTGCTTTAATGTACTGATTATACAACAGTTAGTTCCGGCCGAGCAATTTGATTGGACAAGAGGGATCCTACTGTAGCCATGCTTATACTTTACGATATCATCATGGGCACTTCACTGTGTGTACTGTATATCACTCTGCTTCACAGCTGTTCTAAACGTTTCCTTGATTAGGCTGTGTTCAAACAGTGCTCGCACCCAGGGACAGCGATATGGATTTAACCTTGATTATGAAGTAAGCTGAAATTGTCTGTGCTATCCTCAAAGTAGCTAACATTAGCTTAGCTAGCTTGCAGTCAGGAAACTGCAGGCAGCAGGTTTACCTGTTGTTGCTTGCAAACCAGCCGGTCACGTGAACTCACATTTCATTTCATTCTAGTCTTTGCAGTGAGCAGAAAATGGGTGGGTGTACTTGCCTTGAGAGACAACTCCTTCAGCCAATCATCGTTGGATCCAGTCAAATCCAAATCCACTCTGGAGAATGGCGAAAACATATTTTCCGCCGAGAAAATCCGCTATTGCATACTCCTGTACTTGCTTAGTTGTTGTTATTGAGTCTATTTCTGCAATAACTGCACTTTATGACTGTTTAAACTCGACGAACGTTGACGTTACTGCTCGAGGTGAACAGGCTTGGAGGCAGCCATTACTGTTTTGCTAGCGGCATTCCTGATTGGCTGGTTACAATGTCAACTACAAGGCGGGCCGCTGATTGGCTAGAACACTTTGCAATTTCTGCAAACACGCTCCCAGGGCTGGAGGCCAGACCGTCTGATAGAACGAAATGAAATGTGAGTTCACGTGACCGGCTGGTTTACCAGGCTAGCTCTCTCCCATGCAGGGAGAGTCTGGCAAGCGAGACTTCTTGCTTAGCAACACTTGGTAGTGCAATCCTGAGGAACGGTTTTTGGTGGTGGAGACGAATAACAGATGTCGTGCTGTTGTACTCTTAATATCGTCACGGCTGTGATTATCTTCGGCACTCGGCCTGCGGCCTTGTGCCTATACCGAATCACAGCCGTGACGATATTAGAATATAACATACCGGTAATAACATAACATCACTCCCTCTCATGTGATATTGCTTAATTAATTTGGTATAAATAGCTTATCACCAAAGCTACAGTTCATGAAATAGAACAAATATTTAAAACAAATGTCCATGTCACATGCATGCAGCTGGCCTACATGAGGCTTCTCCACACACACACACACACACACACACACACACACACACACACACACACACACACACACACACACACACACACACACACACACACACACACACACACACACACACACACACACACACACACACACACAGTATAGGAGTGAGGTTGTTGGTGGGGTTTGCCTCCGGTCTTTGATTCGCCCCAGCGGCCCCACACAAAAGGAGCCATTGGCTTCTTCATCCCAGGCTTCACTGGTGTTGAGTCCAGGTAATGACAGGAACCTGCCGTCTATATCGCCCCTCTACGTTTCCCTGTCTTCAGTGCTCACAGATCTTCTCTCCACACAGGTCAGGTGGAGTATCAGCTCATGCTTGGGTATCAGGTGGTGAGCATTAAATGGACAGGTTTTCAGTTCACTGGCCAGTTGGGGATGATTGGTCTATCACTTGATCAAATGGTAAGAGAAGCGGCAGGCCTGGATCTGGTGCTTCTTGATGAACCCCAAAACTGCTGTGCTTTATGAACTGTAATATTCAGGTAGATCTTAATCTTTAGCTAAGAAAATAAAACATCTCACAAACTGAGAACTGATATTCCCAAATAGTTCTCTCTCAGTGGGGCTTTTAGCTCATGCTAATGTTTATTTATTTTCATTACTCCACTGTGGCATATTTAACTCTACATGGAATAAATGGCCTTCGGATCACATCTTTGGAGGACACATTTGCAGTGTCAAAGCAAATGAAGTCAGGAGGGTTTCCAGATTAACAGTGTATGGGTTATCACCGTATGCACATAATAAATCAGCATTGTCTTCAGCGAATGCCCCTTCAAGCCTTTAAAACAAATGAGAAATTTAAGAATACACTCCCATTCAGATGCGAGTCAAAAGTGTTTTGAAGATATTAATAATAAAATAAATCCTCTTGCGACAATGTGACTCGCTCTAATAAAACCCATTGAATTACTAGTGCGTCTTCGTCTGACACAAATATTCCCCCGGCTCGGAAACCTCAATGGTCTGATCTCCAGCCGTCTTATGGTAAACAATTAATTGAGTCCCTGATAAAGTGAAGTGCAAATACTGTCCTATACATACACTCCGCTTCATAACCCACGGCTTAGGAAGCTACATTGTAGACTAGTGGGAATAACCTTCAGATTAAAAATGGCACACATCAAATTGCCAGCTCCATCTTATATCCATGTAGTTAACACCAGCTTGATGTCTAGCTCCTATGTAAGACATTCTTGCCTTTGTTAGGAGTTAATTACGCAGACCAATTTCATTCTGCGAGAGAACGAAACAGAATGTGAGTTCATGGATCGGAACGTATGGGAAGTGTCAGTTACTTCTGATACATTTCTTACATATAGTGCTACTGCAAGGGGTTGAAGAAATCGATGCCACACTGCTACCCAGCAAAGCAACTAGAAGTCAGTTATTTGAATGAATTGGTCAAAAAAGGACAAAAGCCAGACATATTTTGGGCACAAGCTGCTATGCAAATCAACACTAAATCATGTTTTTTTTATAAACATGGTCATGTGGCTTTAGTGGATAGCATTATTCGTGTACTTTTTTTTTTTTTTAATAAGTCCTGCATCTGCTTGTCGGCGCAGTAAATAGATTATTAGTAGTTCACTTTATAAATATCTACAGTATATAATAACATAAAGATTATGACCTGCAAACCAGAGATTACGTTCATTCTAAACTTCGTGCATTTGAAGCACTCCCAAATGAGCATGTTTTCTTGTATTTGTTTGTTCAGTATTGCTGAGCCCTACTCACTCCAAGCACCTTATCTCTAGATTTGTATGTCTGTTTAACAACCGCAACACAGCCTCTACTGAGAGGATTAGAGAAGCGTGGCAGGGGGAACTTGGTATTGATTTATCTGATGTTATATGGTAAAGAAGTCTGTCTGTGGTGCAACTCTGCTCAGTTAATAGCAGGCACCAGCTGATCCAATTTAAAGTTGCTCACCGTCTTCATTACTCAAAGTATAAATTACACAAGATCTTCCCTTCTGTCTCTCCACTGTGTGACAGGTGTCAGAGGGCACACTATCTCATGCCTTTTGGTTCTGCTGTTCACTAACGGCATTCTGGGCCAAAATATTTGACTGGTGCTCTAAGGCCTACAAAGTAACCCTGCAGCCAGAGGCAGAACTCGCCATCTTTGGCTGCTCGGAGTCCTCTCTGAACTTCCCTACAGCTGTGCAGCAATCTCTGACGCTGGGGACAAAAGACTGATTTTAAAGGGCGGCTGTAGCTCCGGAGGTAGAGCGGGTCGTCCACTAATCGCTTTGGATAAAAGAGGTCGGTGGTTCGATTCCCGGCTCCTCCAGTCTGCATGTCGAAGTGTCCTTGGGCAAGATACTGAACCCCAAATTGCTCCCGTTGGTGTGCCCGCACCCTGCGTGGTTTGTTTGTTTGTTTGTTTATTTGGATCCACCATTAGATACAGCAAATATGCAGTAGCTATTCTTCCTGGGGTCCTCATATCATACTTTTAAACAATTTTTTCATCATAAACACAAAACAGACAATACAACTTCCATAACATTCATACCTACATACATACATACAGTAGCTCTATTATTTACTTCTTAGTTGAAGAAAACTTAGTAAATAAATACAAAACAATACAGAAAGAAAAGTGGAGAGACAAAAAACATAACTCTCCTTACCTTTGTGATCATAGGATAGCTCAATTCACCAGTGAAAAACACAATTGTTTTCAGGGTATCCCATATGTAAACAGATACATCTTTAATTTTTTGGTAGCCTGCCGCCATCGGTGTGTGAATGGGTGAATGTAACTACTGACTGTAAAGCGCTTTGGATAAAAGCGCTATATAAATGCAGGCCATTTACCATTTAAAGGAATGGAAGTCCTCCTCTTCACCTTCTTTTCAGGTGTGGCTGATGGACATGATCTCTGTTATACAGATGGAGAGGCTGAGGTTCCTGAGAGCCAACTCGCTCAGAAGGTTCTCAAATATCTGGGACCCCTTCTTGGCTTACTTTGACGAAGTCAAGAATGACTAGTGACTGAGGTTACAGGTGATAGACTGCTTACCTGGATGGTTTTCCATGGACCCCTTTCATAGGATTCAATGCATAATATATTGTATAAGCACATGGGCACATATATGACTGGTAGCACCATGTTACAATACTATTGTCAAAGATGTTTGTCTTGTTTGTTTGTTGTTCTGTAAAATATATATATATATATATATAACATAAAGATTATGTGCAAGAGCCAGTGCAATGTAATAAATACAAGTTCAGTGACAACAAAGTACAGTTATGCAGAATAAAATTAAGCTAATATCGCAATTAATTTGTCATCCCCCAAGATGCATATTATCCAATTTTTTGTATTGTGATGTACTGTATTTAATTTCGATAATGTCCCACCCCTAGTAGATATCTACCGACATTCGAAAACACTACTGTAGGTTTGTCCTTGAAACTCCTTACAAATTTGTTTTTGTAAGAGTTGTGAGAACATTTTAGCTTGCAGAAATTCAGCTCTAAAACCATCTCAACTTGATTATAGCTTTCCATGTTAAAATGTCTATGAAGAAGTTGCACTTTTTTATAATTTCTCTCAAATCAGAGATGATGACTGATCTCGCATGGAATCCAGTTGACTGAACATTTGATTTCAAGCATTTTCTGGCTCCGCAATCTGCTACAGTTTAAGAGAGTCTCTGGCTCCTTAATCTGCCGCAGTGGAAGAGAGTCTCTGGCTCCTTAATCTGCCACAGTGGAAGAGAGTCTCTGGGTCCTTAATCTGCTGCAGTTGAAGAGAGTCTCTGGGTCCTTAATCTGCTGCAGTGGAAGAGAGTCTCTGGCTCCTTAATCTGCCGCAGTGGAAGAGAGTCTCTGGGTCCTTAATCTGCTGCAGTGGAAGAGAGTATCTGGCTCCTTAATCTGCTGCAGTGGAAGAGAGTCTCTGGCTCCTTAATCTGCCGCAGTGGAAGAGAGTCTCTGGCTCCTTAATCTGCCGCAGAGGAAGAGAGTCTCTGGCTCCTTAATCTGCTGCAGTGGAAGAGAGTATCTGGCTCCTTAATCTGCCGCAGTGGAAGAGAGTCTCTGGGTACCTTAATCTGCTGCAGTGGAAGAGAGTATCTGGCTCCTTAATCTGCCGCAGTGGAAGAGAGTATCTGGCTCCTTAATCTGCTGCAGTGGAAGAGAGTCTCTGGCTCCTTAATCTGCCGCAGTGGAAGATAGTCTCTGGGTCCTTAATCTGCTGCAGTGGAAGAGAGTCTCTGGGTCCTTAACACATTGAGTGCCACAGCGCTTCAGTAAAATTGTCTGGAGCCTGTGCCAGATTCACTTCCATTCAGTTGAAAACAGCTATAGAATTTTTTCTATTAGGGCTATATTGAGAGGGCTGGACTCTAATGAAACATTGAACACTCCTGCTTCTTCCAAAGAAGAAATTTTGTTTCTAGACAGTTCCATTATGAAATGACAGCCTCTGTAAGAAGTGCACTTTCAAGGGTTTTCTGCCGTTTTTTTTTTACTTTTCAAGATATAGTGACTTTTATGAATACTTTTTGCACTCTAATTTCGAGCACATTCACTGACTCTGGCTGGTGTTTTCTGATGTGGTGGCGTGGTGTGGTTTCTGTGCAGCCTGCTCCCCCCCCCCCCTCTCCCCCCCCCCCCCCCCCCCCCCCCTCTCCACCTCTGAGCTGCGGGCTCCTCCCCACACGCACAGAGTCTGACTCCGTTTTTGCCCCGGACGGATCCTAGCGCAACAAGGAAATGCCAAACGCGACTGAACGAAAAGGGCTTGGCCGTTCGGCTTCGGGTGCTGGCTTTCTGGCAGGGAATCGTGTGGAGAAACAGATAGATAGAAGATAGATAGAAGCAAAAGAGCTCAGTTGTGGGCACGGATGCAGCCGAGCCAACTGTCCGCTCCGCTGCAGACAGAGCAATCTATACGGCTCTGGCTGAAGCATGCATCGGTTTCCACTTTGATCACGTCTTTCCCTGCTGTCTCCTGCACAAAGTAAAGGATCTGAGGTGGGTGGCGCAGCTCCCGTGACGATGTTTAAGGTGGCGCCGTGTGATCCCTTGAAGGGATTCATGCTCACTGGCTAGGTACGACCTTAAACAGCAGAATTATGGAATAATATGAATTATGATTTTAGGACGTCCACAGACGTCCTTGGCACTCCTCGTTACATTTTTTTAGGACGTCCAGAGACGTCCTTGGCACTCAATGTGTTAATCTGCTGCAGTGGAAGAGAGTCTCTGGCTCCTTAATCTGCCGCAGTGGAAGAGAGTCTCTGGGTCCTTAATCTGCTGCAGTTGAAGAGAGTCTCTGGCTCCTTAATCTGCTGCAGTGGAAGAGAGTCTCTGGGTCCTTAATCTGCTGCAGTGGAAGAGAGTCTCTGGGTCCTTAATCTGCTGCAGTGGAAGAGAGTATCTGGCTCCTTAATCTGCTGCAGTGGAAGAGAGTCTCTGGCTCCTTAATCTGCTGCAGTGGAAGAGAGTCTCTGGGTCCTTAATCTGGTGCAGTGGAAGAGAGTCTCTGGGTCCTTAATCTGCTGCAGTGGAAGAGAGTCTCTGGGTCCTTAATCTGCCGCAGTGGAAGAGAGTCTCTGGGTCCTTAATCTGCCGCAGTGGAAGAGAGTCTCTGGCTCCTTAATCTGCCGCAGAGGAAGAGAGTCTCTGGGTCCTTAATCTGCTGCAGTTGAAGAGAGTCTCTGGCTCCTTAATCTGCCGCAGTGGAAGAGAGTCTCTGGGTCCTTAATCTGCTGCAGTGGAAGAGAGTCTCTGGCTCCTTAATCTGCTGCAGTGGAAGAGAGTCTCTGGCTCCTTAATCTGCCGCAGTGGAAGATAGTCTCTGGGTCCTTAATCTGCTGCAGTGGAAGAGAGTCCCTGGGTCCTTAATCTGCCGCAGTGGAAGAGAGTCTCTGGCTCCTTAATCTGCCGCAGTGGAAGAGAGTCTCTGGGTCCTTAATCTGCTGCAGTTGAAGAGAGTCTCTGGCTCCTTAATCTGACGCAGTGGAAGAGAGTCTCTGGGTCCTTAATCTGCTGCAGTGGAAGAGAGTCTCTGGCTCCTTAATCTGCTGCAGTGGAAGAGTCTCTGGCTCCTTAATCTGCTGCAGTGGAAGAGTCTCTGGCTCCTTAATCTGCTGCAGTGGAAGAGAGTCTCTGGGTCCTTAATCTGCCGCAGAGGAAGAGAGTCTCTGGCTCCTTAATCTGCTGCAGTGGAAGAGAGTCTCTGGCTCCTTAATCTGCTGCAGTGGAAGAGAGTCTCTGTGTCCTTAATCTGCTGCAGTTGAAGAGAGTCTCTGGCTCCTTAATCTGCTGCAGTGGAAGAGAGTCTCTGGCTCCTTAATCTGCCGCAGTGGAAGAGAGTCTCTGGGTCCTTAATCTGCCGCAGTGGAAGAGAGTCTCTGGGTCCTTAATCTGCTGCAGTGGAAGAGAGTCTCTGTGTCCTTAATCTGCTGCAGTTGAAGAGAGTCTCTGGCTCCTTAATCTGCCGCAGTGGAAGAGAGTCTCTGTGTCCTTAATCTGCCGCAGAGGAAGAGAGTCTCTGGGTCCTTAATCTGCTGCAGTGGAAGAGAGTCTCTGGCTCCTTAATCTGCCGCAGTGGAAGAGAGTCTCTGGCTCCTTAATCTGCCACAGTGGAAGAGAGTCTCTGGCTCCTTAATCTGCTGCAGTGGAAGAGTCTCTGGCTCCTTAATCTGCCGCAGTGGAAGAGAGTATCTGGCTCCTTAATCTGCTGCAGTGGAAGAGTCTCTGGCTCCTTAATCTGCCGCAGTGGAAGAGAGTCTCTGGCTCCTTAATCTGCCACAGTGGAAGAGAGTCTCTGGCTCCTTAATCTGCTGCAGTGGAAGAGAGTCTCTGGGTCCTTAATCTGCTGCAGTGGAAGAGAGTCTCTGGGTCCTTAATCTGCTGCAGTGGAAGAGAGTCTCTGGCTCCTTAATCTGCTGCAGTGGAAGAGAGTCTCTGGCTCCTTAACTCATTGAGTGCCAGCCACTTTTGGAGAACGGACCAGTGCCAGAGTTTCAGAGCGTTTTTCAGTGATTTCTCGAGGCCCACAGAATATTGTGTGACATTACTATGTAAACACCGAACACGCACAAAGAACGATGAGACTCTCTTCTATCATCTGCAAAAAAAAGTTTATTGATACCATTTTCCGTTCTTTAGTTATGAGCCGGAGAAGATAGGCTGTTTTGAGCAAAAAGACACATTTCAAATTAGAAGCTGAGTTATTCCACCTTTTGTGAAATGCAGCATTTCAAGCACATTCACTGAGTCTGAAGCTAATATTTTCTGATGTAGTGACGTGGTGTAGTTGTGTGGTGCACTGCGTGCCCCACCCCCCTCTCCCCCCCTCAGCTGCAAACTCCTCCCCACACTAACACACAGCCTAACACGCACCCAGTCTATTTTCGGAGCGCTCCGTTTTTGTGCGGCAGTTCCCAGCGCGACACGGAAATGCCAAACCGGACTGCAGGGAAAGGTTTGGCCCTTCGGCGTCGGGTGCTGCCTTTCTGGCGGCTAATCGTGTGGAGAAACTATACAGCAGAGACAGAGGGGCTGAGTTGTGGGCGCGGATTGACTGCTGTTCGCAGCCAACGTCAGATTGCAGCCAGAGCAATCTATATGGCTCTGGCTGCAGCATGAGCGGTTTCTTTTTCATCACGGGGCTTTTTCCTGCTGTTTTCCGGGGGTCATCCCGGACCTTTCTCTAATCTGGAGAGCACTGTCGCCACCTAATGGGTCGGTAAAATAGGTTATACACATTCAACATGCCCCAAAATTTTACAGGAGATGGATCTGGCTTTGATCCACGTCCCACCGTCAAAAAACGCAATTGACGAACATACTCGTCCTTGGCACTCTACGTTAGTGTTGTCACGGTACCAATAATTCAGTAGTCGGTACCGGTACTAGTGAATTTCCACGGTACTCGGTACCAATTTCGGTACCACGGTAAAAAAAAACAGACTGATATTTCTTGAACATATTCTCCTTTATTAAAGTATGCAACCATTTCCAATGAACAAATGGCATGTAGCCTTCAACTTTAAAACAAAACAATGTGCTTCTGCTTACTTCTTCTTATATTCAACTCTGTATGGCAGTGAGTACAGACAGTGGCATGTAGCCCTAAAGTATTTAATTTTATTATTATATTAAATATTATAATTTAATTTATTTCACAGAATTGCTGGAATCCTTTTTTTTTTACGGTGTATATCGGTATTTGATCGATGCATAGGAATTCTGCCAATGCCCTATCACACTTTCTTGCTTCATGTGAGTTCTTGTCATATTTCCTCTGCTTTTCAAAAACATCAGGAATTGTCTGATGGGTGGTCTTTTGGGCTCCGCGACTTGTGCCTTCCTCTTCATCTTCATCTCTCGCATACTGTTAAATGGAAAGTAACGTCAGTGAGATTTACTAAAATAAAGAGATGATAAAGACAACTGCACATACACACATGTAGAGTGCAAGCAATTTTATGTAGCTAGTTTTAATTCACAGACATGTTTCACCCGAAAGAAGCTTGTATTTATTTTGATGCCATGTTGAACTATGGCTAAGTTCGGCTATTAGCCGTGTCCCATAATGATTCCATTACAAACATTGCATTGCACACGCGCTACACTATGCTAGCTAACGCTGTACCAGGTATTAGCCGGGTCCCATAATGATTCCATTACACGCACGTTAACGTTATTACGTTAACGTTAGCCAAACGTTTTTTTGGTTACACAATGCATTGCCAGCTATCTCAAAAACTAATGTGACAGGATAAGGTCCGTTTGATATGTTGTTAAACGTGTTATTTTACACCGTTTGAAAGAATTAACCCACCTTGGATTCTTTGAACAGGTCTGGGTGCTTGGCGAGATTGGATGTGTTAGCCTGTTTGGTTTGGAACTCCCTTTCACACTTTTTGCAGATGGGGCTTTGGGGACTGATATTTCCAAATGCGACTCTTTGCATTCTTCTTCTCAACAAGTTGAGTTGGAATAGGAGCAGCCGCTCCTGCTGCAGCCGTAGCCATTCTCTTCACCGCCTGTGCGCACTGCTCGTGCTCGTGTCAACAAGCTGTGAATGACTGTTCGCGATTACGTGTGGACGTTCGGGGACACCGTAGTCCCGGAAGTGCGCGGGGCTGTATGCGCAGTATGTATGTGTGTTGCTCAGGCAGACAGGCTAACATTAGCTGGCGGCTGGGTCCATGAAGCCAAGCCATGGTGGCAAACTAAATAGTAAATTCGGTACCCTCGGTACCATGAAAAACAGGTACCGTTCAGTACCGTAGCAATGTAGTACCGTCCAAGTACCCAAGTACCGAGTACCGTGACAACACTACTCTACGTTACTAAACCAATTGACGAACATACTCATCCTTGGCCCTCAATGAGTTAATCTGCTGCAGTGGAACAGAGTTTATGGGCTCTATTTTCCCCCTGGCCTTAAATTTGCGTATATGCCTCGGCGCAGCGCTATTAGTGGGCATGGTCATGCGCATTCCCTAATTTTTCCTTGAAGCTAAAAGCCAGAATGCATGGCGCTAACCATTTAGCCACGCCTTTTTAAGCGTCAAATTATTCACAAGTGTTGGATTGGTGATCTCCAGTAAACCAATCACATTCTTCCCTTCCAAGCTCCGATCTGCGGAGCGACTCCAGTCTGGCCAGAAAAGCCCTAGAAGCAAAAATCATGTAAGTCAGGAGGGGATGAGAAGATGACTGGCAAAGATGTGAAAGAGAGTGAGAGAGGGGGAGAGAGAGTGAGAGAGAGACAGAGAGGGGGGGGGGGAAGAGAGAGTGAGATAGCGGCACAGAGAGTGATTGAGAGTGAGAGGGAGAGAGTGAGTGCAAGTGAGTGAGAGAGAGAGAGGGGGGGGGAGAAGTCTGTATCAGATGAGCATGCAGACACAACTGAGAGTTGCTTTGAAAGGCATGTCCGCAAAATAGGTTAACGCCGTGGTGCATCCCCGGCGCACTGAATAAGGCCTGGTTTTGGAAAGCGTTAACCGCAAAATTAACGGCCGTTGGGAAGATCGCTTTAGGCTGGTATTTAAGGCCGAAACACCCATTCTGCCTATTCTGACAGTGCACCACACCTCTTCAGCGTAAAGCGCATTTCGGGCCATAAAAACCTTAATCCTTAATCTGCCGCAGTGGAAGAGAGTTTCTCCCTCCTTAACCTGCTGCAGTGGAAGAGTCTCTGGCTCCTTAATCTGCCACAGTGGAAGAGTCTCTGGCTCCTTAATCTGCCGCAGTGGAAGAGTCTCTGGGCCCTATCTTGGTACAGGTGATATCCCCTATTTGCGCTTGCGCACCCATTTGCCTTAAGGCAGGGAAGATAGCAGTCTGCCTTGCGCCAGTGTCCATGTGTTATGCCGAGTTTTGCACCCCCGCCCGGCAGCAGCTAAACACATCCCCACCTCATGGGAGCATAATATTGTAATGATTTATACAGAAATTTAACTGTTTAAAAGTGATATAATTGTCTGGGTAGACGTGACCTCCCTGTTTTCGAAATTAAAACAGCCCCAAAATATGGTGGGGATGCAATTCTCGGCGGGGATGCAGAAACGTTCACTCCACCTTCCGCAGGCGCAAATTAGAGCCGTGCCACTGCCAAATCATCTGCACCCCCAAAATGCCAGCGCAAACGGGATTTGGGCAGTCTTAAGTACCAGAATTATTCAAAGGTGGGGCCAGGCAATGCCTGGGCATTACATCAATCAAAACCAATCACATTCCCATCTCGCGATCACTGTTTGCGTGAGGCATGCAATATGCTGTAATTCTCTCCATGCGTAATAGAATGGACTCACTTGTGCTGAGGACAGAGAGAGATGGAGAGAGCTTATTGACAGATCATCTGTGGTGCCAACGACCCTCCGGGTTATGGGATAGGTGAATGTGAATAGCCTATGTCCATTGTTCAACAAGTTTTCTCAATTAATTTCCCTCTTTGCGATGTGATAAAAGTTTCTCAGTGAGTTATAGTTGATTGCCTCATTGAATTATCTGCTAATACCCAATTTTACCAGCAGAATTGTCCTGGTGTGACAAGGCTGTGCGTAATGACATATCCAAAAGGAATTTTACTTTGCACTGCGCTGCGCAGCATGGAGATTATGGTGCGCTCAAGCGCAGCGAGGTATTTAGCGCGTAAGAGGTGCTTTTAAAAGCTCTTAGCGCAAAGTAATTGCACGCTGCTGACGATAGGATAACGCCATCTATCCCACATTTTTGCGCTGAAACACCTGGTTTGGCATGTGGCACACCTATGTCATTGTCCAGTACAGTTATAACAGGCATGCGCTTTGTGCACGGCCCCAATTTGCATTGTGCGCGGTGGAAAACGCTAAATTACCGCTTTTGCGAATATAGGGCCCTCTGGCTCCTTAACACGTTAACTGCCAGCGACGTATGCATACGTCAAAAAAAATCCAGCGCTTCACTGCCAAGGACGTATGGATACGTCAAAAAAATCGTTTTTTTTTTTTTGACGGTGGGGCGTTGATCAATCCCTTTTACGTCTCCTGTACAATTATTGGAGGTATTGAATGTGTATAATCTATTTTACCGACCCACTAAGTGTTGACAGTGCTCCCCCAGACGAGCGAAATCAAAGAAAAAGGGAGCAAGCCATTCCAAGGAAATGGCGAGGCGATTTTACAGTATTACATTCTCATGAAAATGGTTGGG
The DNA here is from genome assembly GCF_964638095.1 of Poromitra crassiceps. NCBI lineage: Eukaryota > Metazoa > Chordata > Actinopteri > Beryciformes > Melamphaidae > Poromitra > Poromitra crassiceps. The sequence continues at coordinate 17,181,339 of NC_139623.1, forward strand.
GGAAAACGCTCTCGTTTTCACGCTGATTGCTGGCGATGCGGGATTGCAAATTTACATAATACATTACAGGTGGAACACACTTTGAAACACGCAGCATAAATATGACCAGAATCGCAAAAGCTTCTCTCAACCAAAACTCCCAAGAAGCGAGCGAGTCCATGCCGACTTCCTCAAACAGCAGCCTGCAGACAGGCACAGGAGAGCAGCAAAAGCACTGAGACTGTGACGGCCGCTGCACCCAAGAAGAGGGAGGAGTTGAAGCAACTCTGCCTCTCGCTCTCTCCCTCTCTCTCTCTCTCTCTCTCTCGCTCTCTCTCTCTCCCTCCCTCCCTCTCTCTCTCTTTCTCTCTCTCTCCCTCTCCCCCTCTCACTAGGATTAAACCTAGTGCGTCTCCCTCCCGAGAGGGAGGGAGAGAGAGAGAGAGGGAGGGAGAGCGAGAGGGAGGGAGAGAGAGAGAGAGAGAGAGAGAGAGGGAGGGAGAGCGAGGGGAAGGGAGAGAGAGAGAGAGAGAGAGAGAGAGAGAGAGAGAGAGCGAGAGGGGGAGGGAGAGAGAGAGAGAGAGAGAGCCAAAAATGAATGGTTAAAGTGACAGCTCTATCGAATTTCACAAAAAGCCGTTTATCTCTGAATATTTGTTCTGATGCTAAAACCATGCTGTATTCAACTGATAATGCTTACATAACTACTAACTCTACAAACTAACTCTTTTAGACAGAGAAAGTACACATTCTATTAGTACTTTTGAGATATTGTATGTTCACAAACTCCAAGCAGAAAATAATCCTCGGCGCTTGTAAAATGAGCCACAATCCTCAAAAAAACGGCTTGGCAGAAGCTACCTACAGCAAGAAAAAAACGGCTGGCAGTCAATGTGTTAATCTGCCGCAGTGGAAAAGAGTCTCTGGTGGAATCGAGATCCTGCACTCCAACCCCCTACTTGTCCACAAGCAAGTGCTTTTGCCCCACACCCCATTTGGAGCTCGTTGTTATGGTGATTTGGCAGCGAGTTTGTGTAACCCATCGCCATGGGAACAACGCCACTAAAAGCTGTGTGTTTGTGTGACAGTGATATGAAGGAATCTGAAACAAAGATATCCTTTTCTCCTTCCTGAGACCGCTGAGGCACTCTGCTCTGAACGCTCCACTCCGGCTGTGCATTGGCCATGACATTGAAGGGCTCCCTTACAATAGACTTCCACCACAATAGACCAAAATATGCTATTTGAATAGCATCACAAGCTGTTAAGCCAAAATGTCATGTGCATCCTGCACAATTTATGCCAGGGAGTTGGTAATGTAGATTCGGCCGGGGATAGCGGTATAGTAGTAGTGATGGTTGTACCTGAAGATATGGGCAGTGTAAATATGTGTAAGATACAACACAGTAGCAGAGTTCGCTGGTGGTGGTACTGTACAATGTAAAAGTCAGTGCTCACCAGTATCCATTTGAAGGTCCAGCCAAAGCCTTGGCTCCCTGGTGGGACACCAGCACCTAAGGGAACACAACACACAATCAAATCCGATTTTGGTATAGTTAATAGATTCTGTAAACACAAGTAAAGAAAAAAGAATACCAGAAAAAAATATATATGAGCAGGGTAGTGTTCAGTATGTCATCAAAACTAGCCTCTTGTCACGTCTTCCTCATGGCGCCAAGTGCCAAGCGATCGTTTGGCTTCTCTTCAGCTTGACTCTTTCTCAATAAGGCTGCAGCAGAGAGGAAGGGCAAGAAGCCAGAGCCTCTCTGCAACATGTGCCTGACTATCTTAGCAGAACAAACGACTTGACAATGCTGTTCAGTATGTATTGCATTCTGGTTCTCGCTTTCCCATCACTTGCTTTTGTGTTTTCCTGATGCAATCTCTAGCTTTTCTTGGAAAGTATCAACTGTCGCAATACCACTCTGCCCCCCCTCCGCCAATACTGTAAAGCTCACAGTTTATGATTTTTTATCATTCTTATTTTTTTCAGAAGGAAGACATCGTGCATTGCATTCTTAACCCAAAGCATATTTGGATTTTGCTCTGTGGGGGAACTAACACATACGTAGGGCCACACCCACACCCTAAAGATACCAACAGAGTCATCCACCACGAGTTGCAATCGAAAGAGACAAACAATATTATCCTATTTGTATCCACACTCTGCACTCAAGCTGCCAATACTATTTTAAATCAGCATTTTCACCAACAGGACAGGTAATCCTTGCCACCAAAGGTCTTCATCATACAATCCTGCCAGCCTGAAGACACTAATTGATGTGTTGCTTCAAGTCTGCTGGATGACATCTTTTCGAAAAAGGGACAAACACACACACACACACACCCACACCCACACCCACACACACACACACACACACACACACACACACACACACACACACACACACACACACACACACACACACACACACACACACACACACACACACACACACACAGTAATGAAAACAACACAGAAACATGGAAGTAGGAAAAGAAAGCAGTAGTGGAAGATGGCATTTGCAACCCACAGAACAGCTGGGCTGTTGTACTGGGAGGTGTGAAGCAAGGCGTCACTGCTCACTAAACCTTTCTCATATAAACAAAGGTTACGGGAAATATTAATACCATGACTAAATGAAATGCATACCAGGAAGGGGATAAAGAATATCCCCAGTGGCAAGGAAATGTCATGATCAGAGGCAGGGAAGTCAAAAGCAGGGGGGAGGCGGGGAGAACTCACCCCAGGCAAAACCGCACGCTGTACAGTATGTCTACAAACCAATCTGAGGTCTCATTTTCATTTTGCCAGTGGTAAAAAAAGAAGAAAATATGAGGTAATAATAACGCATAGACAAATGCTTTGAAATGTTTAGCTGATCACCCATAAATTAGAGTTGAAGCGCAACAGTTGCCTGTTCTCAGAGAGTCAGTACCGAGGCTGTTAGAATAGAGAAATATACCACTCAAAATATGAGTTAAACTCAGAAATCATACGGCGTAATTACTTGATAAATGGGCAAAATCATCTTCCAAAATCTCTTTGTGACATCTCAGTTTTAACCTCAAACTAAATGGGCCTTCCAGGGTCAAACAGGCCCTTAGGTTTTTCACCTGATTACTTTCATTATGCAGATATTCACGGCCAGGCTGTGTTATCAGTAATCCTTTGGAATCAGCACAAAAGCGTGAATATTAGCCGCTTTAACAGTCTCATGTGAGTAATGCACAAAGCAACTCACTCTCTTAGAGCTCTCCTTAAAGAACCATTTGAAAGTTTTTTTTTTATCTATCCCACATTTACATTCACAGCCACACAGCAATACTACAAGGCTAAAAAAGTATATGATAATACAAAGTAGCTTTGTCCAGTGCTCTATACAGCTTTATTATACCCAAGGGGCTATAATTAGAGATGTGCTGCTGAATATGATCAAATACAATAAAAGACTGCCAGGATGTAGCCTACAAATCAGTATAATGTAACATTAATTAGACGCACAGTCACAATGATTATAAGGGAAAAAAAGGAAACTAAGCTGTGCCAAGGAGCATGTTTAAATCAAAGTCACGACTCAAGACTTAATTCAAAGTTTTGAGATCAGGGACTTTCTGCATGAAGTTAGCTACAATCTGTGTGAGTGATTTGCAAAATAAAGTGCGAGCGATCTTGTCAAAGTGAATTGTATGCATCGGCGTTGTCCTTGCAGCCCTGAGGGCAAAGTCATTGACAAAACGATGGTATAAAGCAGAGGTAAATTGAGTGTAATTCAGGAGGCTCTCGTTCATTTTTATGGCTGTAACGTGATATATTTCCTTTCTTAATTCATTCAAATCGTTTTTTTTTTCATTTTTGGGGTGATTGATGTGTGACTCATTTCAGGAGGCTAGACAGGGAGAGAGAAAGAGATGTCATCAGTTTAAAAAAAAGTCTGTAATGCTCTATAAAACTAAGATGGAACTTCATTGATCGTCGAGGGGAAATTGGGTCGTTGCAGCAGAGAAAGTAATAGGAGTCAACAGCGACAAAACACAGATACCATATGAGCACAAAGAAACATAAAGAATAAAAGATGAGCAATAGAGGCTGTAAAACTAGGCATAACAATCAAACAATAAAACAGTGAAATAGACTATGAACAGTTTTGGTGTTAGAGAAACCATTTCAATACACAAGTAGACTGTATGGATGGGAAATATGAAGAAAGATATGGGTTAGTTAGATTATATGTATGAATCTACTTGGTTTGATCAGAAAACAATGAACTGAAGTCAACTCTTTCACAGTTAAATCTCCATCAAATCTAGAAACGATGAGTTTGATGCATATAGTAACACACTATGCTGTGTATAAATGTAAAGGCTGCTGCTGTATTTCCATAATATCATGAGATTTTGGTTTAGCCCACGAGGCTTATCCCCTATGGGACACACTGTTGTCTGGAGCCCTATAGATGGTGTCAGGCTCAGATGGTATTGAGGCACAGATCGTGCTGCCACAAGGCATTTGCATCCTTTCATCAATACATTCTGCTAATGCATGCAGGAGTCGTGCCTACAAGGCTCCATTTGGCAGCGCAGGGGACAAAAGGTACTGTATGGGCCGTCTTGGAAGCTGAAGCAGGCTAAGGCCCATACTAAGCACGCATACTAAATACCTGCAACTTGGCTTGTTCCAGTCCATGGCATCGCCTCCCTCCTGTCATCCATACACTGTCCAGTGCTTTATAATACTTTTGTTTTCTATTTAATTATTTTAATCCTACAATAATTGGATTTGATTTAAATAAAAAAGGCTTCACGAACCTCTTCAGCTTGATGCATTCAGTGCAAAATGGGGATAAGTAGGCATTTAAAACATGATTTCAGACGGCAGCCCATCTTTATTGTCACACGAACACACTACAACACATGCATGCGGCCACTACACACACTCATGCTGACGGTGGCCGGTGAAATATGTCCTCTGCATTTGACCCATCCAGGCTTGTCCTTTCCTCCAGGGGGCAGGCCAGGAGCAGTGGTCGCTATTTCTTTCCAGCGCCCGGGGACCTTCATTGGACCATCATTGGACCAACTTCAGATGTTGTCGTCACTGGTCGGATGACGATCTTCTGCATGTTTTTAGTGGGGGGTTATGTACGGAGGAACACCCTGGAGGGTACGGGGAGAACATGCAAACTCCACACAGAAAGGCCCTTTCGACGAGATAGCCCACCTGGGCAGTAGGCACTGAAGATATGGGGGGGTCACAACTCCAGCGCCCACAGCGTCCCAGGTGAGAATCAAACCCAGGACCTTCGAGCTGTGAGGCGACGGCGCTTACCACTAGGGATGGGCATCGAATTTCGAATTTTCGAATAATCGTTATTATCAAGGTCGACTTTTATTATTGAAAGTCGAAATTCGTTTTTTTTTTTTTTTTTTTTTTTGGGGGGGGGGGGGGAGTGAAATGTTGCATTGTCTCCCCTGATTCTAAGTATAGTCGAATCGCTTGGTTTGAGCAAGTAAAACCATTTTTATAAGCATTTTAAGCAAGGTTTATGGAAAAATGAATGGCGGATGAAATCCCATGAAGAGGGAGAGGGGGTGACTTTGGGACCCCTTTGGCACTCAGACCTGAGCCTACTAAATATTTAATGAACCACTCATGATTGTCAAAACTGTTTTTTATTTTCGAAAATGTCAATGTCATGTAACATGTTCTTTACTTCAGTGTTGCAATGCTTGTTTGAGCTAAAAATCCACAGCAGAAGCTTTTTCTATTAATTAATAAAGCCTTAGACTTAGAATCAGGGGAGACAATGGAACATTTCACTCACACACAAAAAAAAAAAAAAAAAAAAACATTTTTTTTTTTTTTTTTTTTTACATTTTTTTTTTTTTTTTCGAATTTCGATTAAGTCGACTTTGGCCAGCGAATTTCGAATAGTGTTTTTGCTAGAAATGCCCATCCCTACTTACCACTGCACCACCGTACCCCATTTAGCACAGTGGTGTAGTCTACCTTTTTTCAGAGGGTATATTGACTCTGACTACTACTCTGGATTTGGTCCCCGGGCGCTGCACTGCGGCTGCCCACTGCTCCTAGTTCTAGGAAGGTTCCTAGTAGAGGATGGATCAAATGCAGAGGATGAATTTCCCCATGGGGATAAATAAAGGATAACTTAACTTAACTTAACTTAGATAACGCTAATGAGATAACATTAGCTTGCTTGCTACCGCGGCTATATCTAGATAACAAAGCTCATCGATTTACCAGCTAGAAGCCCCGCTAATTAATCCAATACCGTCTTGTGTGTAACAGTTGCAAATATGCCTAACGTTACGGTTATCCTTTTAGAACATGTTTCATTGGAGTAACAGATCAAGCACCTATTTGGGTGCCACTGAACGCGTTTGGTCGCATCCCAGCTAAAGTTAGCCCCAGGGGAGGCAGACCACTCCTGGCTCAAACTAACATTGTAGCCTTTATGCTATCCATTTCCCCGCAGCCAATGCAACCAAAACACGGCCAAACATGCCACAATAACGTCCGCTATATCGTCAAGAATCCTTCCCGGCCATCCCGGGGCTGATCTGGCTGAAAAATTGGTCAGGTTGCCATTTGCCATTCAACATTATGAAGCAACACACACCTGGGGCTCTATTCTCCCCCTGGCCTTAGGCGCTAAACTTGCCTTAAATGCAAAAAAACATGCTTTACGCCTGCCTACCGCTGACCCGGGAAGATAGCATCATGTTTTTATGCCCCGAAATGCGCTTTACGCTGAAGAGGCGTGGCGCAGTGCCAGAATAGGCCAGAATGGACGTTTCGGCCTTAAATACCAGCGTAAAGCGATCTTCCCAACTGCCGTTAATTTTGCGGTTAACACTTTTCAAAACCAGGCCTTATTCAGTGCGCCGGCTCCCCTACCAAACGCCACACACAGACATACATTTGCATCTCTCCCAGCATGCATTGAGGCTTAATACATTTTGTCAAGAAAAAGCAACCAAATCAGCCTAAGTAGGCTAAGTGGTAGATAGAAATAATATTTATGTTAACACAACATGCAATTCTAGAACATTTCAATATTGGACAAAATAAAACATAAAAATCTAAACACAACCCTATGTGAAACATACATGTAATCCAGGTCGTATATATATCTGTGTTATAGTCGAGTGACAACCATAACACGGTTGTACTGTGATGTCCGCTCCAACAAGAGTTAGCTTACTTGACACATACTTTTTCAATAAAAACACATTTATGCCATGACTTTAGGCTATATGTCATCATTTAGCCTGTGCTGTGATGTGCAGGAGCAGCAGGTAGCCTACAAGTTATAAAACTAAGCCTGCCCTGAATGAGCCGAGTGGGGGTGCTTGTTCACTATTGTGAAAGTTATGTGTTTACAACATATAAAGATCATGGACGTGGATGGTATCAGGAATGTCACCGATAGTTAACGTTCTATATTGTACAGGGAGACCATCAGCCCTGCTGAACAGATCTGTATTTCCCTGTAGGTTGAATCGTTTTATTCAGGCTATGATCTGTGATGCACTGAGATATCCAAATTGGCATGAAGAGATGACAGCATGCAGCCGCAACCGGAGTTACCGGACTGGAGTATCTCGGGGGATCGGGTCCTTGGAAGGGAAGAATGTGATTGGTTTACTGAAGACCACCAATCCAACACTTGTGAATAATTATACGCTTAAAAAGGCGTGGTTAATGGTTAGCGCCGCAGATTCTGCTGTTTAGCGCCAAGGAAAAATTAGGGAATGCGCCTGACCACAACCACTAATAGCGCCGGGCCAAGCCATAAACGCAAATGTAAGGCCAGGGGGAAGATAGAGACCGTGGTCTAAGCTGTCAGCCTGTCTCACTGTGTTGGCCAGGCAGCTACGTGCGTCAGCACGAGCACAGGCTGCCTGCAGTTGCTCTAATGGCTGCGGGTGTCAGTAAGAGTCAGAAGTTACACATAGGGCAGGATGGCTTTACCGATTATCAACCCACTTTTTATCATTATAATGTCGTTAATATAAGCAGATAGGCAGTGTTTACCTTTGCTATATGTTTTCCACACAGAGAGCTCCCATTTCCTCCTCTGGCAAAACGCTTTGCGGTGACGCGTTTTACGTCACAATGCATCACAACGGAACTGCGGAAGCTTTGCTCGAGACACGGAATCTGCTCTGAGGGCTGTCAATTTGGCTTCCAGGGCGGCTGTTATTGTTTATTTTAATTTTCTAAGTACTGTATGCGCACATCCACAGAATCGCATCGAGAGCCTCTTGGAGCCTTAATGACTTGCAGCTGGCGGGGGCGGAGTTTCTGCAAGCCGGACAAATGGAGGTAGCCACTGGTGCTGGTGCAGATTACTACAGGCAGGAAGACAGAAGAAGACCCGTCCCGTCTTCCGGTGGTCCGCATTGTTTTCGTTCCCCCATAGAAATGCAGCAGTAGGCAGCCTAACCTCGCCAGTCACTACGAGTTAGAGAAAAAATAAGCATGGACATACGTACCAAACAAAGTATTCAAAGAAGTAGATACTCGCATCGCCCATGTTTTCGGAACGGAATGCAAGAATTGAGCGGAATATTTTCCTGGAGTACATCACTTTGGTTCCGGGTCCTCCGCCCATAGCCGGAAGACTCGGAACGAGGTTTTTCCATCCAGGCTAAAATGGAGGATATTTCACTAACCTTCGTTTAGTGAAGGTAAACACTGCCCATCTGCTTATATTAACTACATTATAATGATACAAAGTGGGTTGATAATCGGTAAAGCCATCCTTTAAGACAAGACTCAGAAACTTGCTGCAACCAAGCCAAACAAAAAGGGTAAATTGATTTATGTCAGAAGTTGAGGTTCTCATACAGTACAGATGTGGCTTACTGTAAGTATGATGTTGATGGAAGCGGCAATCTAGATATTCTTGTTTTTTTTCATTATGTCTCCATCTTTGTTGCTCCATGCTCATTGCTGTGTCGTGTTTCCACACTGCACTTCCCAGCGATCACCTGTTTATCCAGTACAGTAAAGCTTGTAAAAGTGGCTATACAGCAGTTGGAATGACTTTTGTTATAGCAGTTGGTGATGGACACATTTATTTGTGTTTGCCCCTGTTGCAGATTTTACCACTGCATTCTTAAAAACAGAAGCTGTTTAAAAGACGTATTGTCATCACTTTGAGCCAAGTGTGCTCTTCATCAAGTAGGTAACTTTTATGGATTCATTCATAGGCTGTAGGGGAACAAGATAGCTTGAAGCTTATCATTATTACTATTATTATTACTTACTTAATATTATTACTTATTATGATTATATCACTCGTTACTATTTTCAAAAGTAATATTACTTTACTTATTACTCCCTGCCAATAGTAATTTGTTACACTAATCATATTACTTTTCCAATACATCAACAAAATAGCTAATTGCGTCCTTTCTCGTTAACAATTCAGCCTTTGCATGTGCGTATATTATACCTGTGAATAGGTCTATCATCACTTTGCCAGTAAGCGCAGCTAAGGCTTCATCTTTTCTTTCTACAGCCTATGAATGAATCCATAAAAGTTATCTGCTTGATGAAGAGCACGTCTGGCTGAAAATGATGATGAGACACAACACAAGCTTCTGTTTTTAATAACGCAGTTGTAAAATCTGCAACAGCGGCAAACAGGTAGACCCAAATAAAATGTTGGCAAGATGAAAAAGAGGCCAACAAGTGCCAACCCATTCTGTTAAAGCATGGCTTTACTGAGTATCAACCCACTTGTATCATTATATTCTATAAGCACATGGGCAGTGTTTACCTTCTCTCTCTGTTTTCCTGGAGAAAAATCCTCCTGCAGAAAGGCCGCCCCTGCCAGCTGCAAGTTATTAACTCATTCTCTGCCAAAGACGTACTCGGACGTACTTTTTACAATGGCGTTCTGTGCCAAGGACGTATTCGGACGTACTTTCATGTTTTGCTTGTTTACATTAGATCAGACCCTTTCCCAGCCTGTGACATTGTTTCAAGTCAAACTGATGAAAGGAAGCGCTAAATCACGTTTAGTATTTATAGTATAGTCACCCATTTAGCAGTAAACAGAGTCCGTTAGTGAGTGACGATCATGAGCGGCCATTTGTGCATTGAGCAGCATTTGCGGCCATTGAGCAGCTGCCTGTGATTCCTGTGTGCGTGTGTGTGAGACTCGAGAGAGAGAGAGAGAGAGAGAGAGAGAGAGAGAGAGAGAGAGAGAGAGAGAGAGAGAGAGAGAGAGAGAGAGAGAGAGAGAGAGAGAGAGAGAGAGAGAGAGAGAGAGAGAGAGAGAGAGAGAGAGAGAGAGAGAGAGAGAGAGAGAGAGAGAGAGCGAGAGCGAGCATAAGGGTTAATTTGGTCCGTCCAGTCTTGGACTATCTGGTAAATAAGTTCCAGGAAGTAAAAGTCAGTAAAAACTTTTTTTTATTTTTTTTTTTATTTATTTGGGAAAACAAATACTGTATATGTCTGATGTGTCACTGAGGCAAAAAATAAAAGGCTCAAAAGAGAGTTCTGCTTGAAACGGTGTCGTTCACTAAAAACCTCTTTTTCTCCTATTTCTGTTACAAAGGAGGGCATTTTCAGTGAAAACAAGCTAACTTCCACTGCTTGTAACTAAACAAGGAAACATGGTCGAGTTTCAGTTTTTTACAAGGGGTAAGAAGAGAGTCTCTGCTTTATTGTGAGATATGTTGTGTAATTTTATTCCTAGCACAGAATATTCTGTGGGTCCTGGAAGATCAGGAAATATGCTCAAAATCCTGGCACTGGGAGCACACAGACCGAAATGACCCTGGCAGAGAATGAGTTAAGGCTCGTTAAAGGCTCTGCGATTCTCAGTGGATGTGCGCATACTTAAAAAATAAACAATAACAGCCGCCCTCGGAACAGATTCGGCATCTCGTGCAGAACTTCCATAGTTTCCGTTGTGACGCATTGCGACATAAAAGGCGTCACAACGGAGCATTCTGCCAGAGGAGGAAATGGGAGCTTGGATTCGTAACTGTAATATTATTACTGTTTCGGAAATTGTAATCCGTTACACTACTTGTTACTGGGGAAAAGTAATATATTACGTAATATATGATTTAGTATTATATTACTGCCTATCACAGGTTCGGTTAGAAGCTCGAGTCTAGTGGCAAACAAATGGCACCGGAACTCTGTAACATGAAAGAAATACGGCTGTCATCAAAGATAAATGAAAGGATTGCTCACCTGGCACAGTCATTGCAGTCTGGCTCAGGTGTGGTGGAGGCGCTCTTCCTCTCGAACAGCTCAGGCGATTGAGGACGAGTGGAGATCAGCAACTCCACCTCTGCTTATTTTAGACGCGTTACAACTCAAAAACACACACTGGTAAATAACGTGACAAAAAGAAATACAAAACAGGGACTCCAAGCGAGCGACTGTCTGGCTCGTCTTCTGCGTAGATTTAACTGAGAGCTATTCTCCGCTTACGGGCTTATTAAATACCAGCCCTTGACGTCATTTCCTGAGCCAACCCCTTTCACAGCCATCAAAATATGAATACATATATAATCAGTGTTGGGCAAGTTACTTTAAAAATGTAATATACTACATATTACTAGTTACTTTCATTTGAAAGTAATAAGTTACTTTACAATATTACTTTCTGTGTAAAGTAACTTGTTACTTATTACACTACTTTTGCATTACTTTTACCAAAACAACAGCAGCAGCAGAATGACATCGCTGCCCCAGAACCATCCCGAAAAAATTATTTCAACCGCCTTGTATTCTTTTCCTTTGTTATTGTCATCTGTAGTGGTTATTTGCATAAAAACACACAATTTGATTAGGAAATTATTGTATCTTTTTTAAATATGTGCTTTGATTTAATCAAATGTAACTCAATTTGTAACTTGAGTTACTTGACAAAGTAACTGGTATAATATTACTGAAATCCTATAAGTAATAAGTTATATTACTGAGTTACTGCTAAAAGTAATATATTACATGTAATCAGTTACTTTTATAATGAGTTACCCCCAACACTGTGAGTTACCCCCAACACTGTATATAATACATATAAACAATCACAGCGTCCTATCTGAGAGGGAGAGTAGCGATCCGTCACACTGCCCAACACTGCAAATATGCCTACTAACGTTATTTTGGTACGCTTTTGGTACATTGTTTGGTTGCAGCTCTCCCTACTGTAGCTAATGTTAGCTGGGTGCTGTAGCCACAATACACTGCTAATACGTACATTTCACTGCTTCAGGGGAAAATTAATTACTCACCCAAGGTGGTTCCATGGTCAGAAACACCGATAAAACAGGAATTTCTGTCTGCATGTGTATACAACCTCATAGGTTATTCTCTGTCTGGTAAAGTTACCACACAGAGCAGAGAGTACTGTGCTCTGTGGTTCGCCCCGCCCAGCTCCAGAGCTACAGTATGGCTTGTGGGAGCGCTCGTTTCATCACCTGTAGGGTATTAATATTGAACGCAGTGTCCCCAACTTGGCGCTATATTTAGCTACTTTTCAGACCCCCCCCCCCCCCCCCCCACTCCCCCGGCGACTTTATTGATCAAAAAGTGACTAACAACAAGTCACCACTGCATGGGAAGAATCCCAACGGAATTTGGCTATAAATTGGTGCGGCTGCTGCCAGGTTTTCTCTCTCTCTCCTCGTTGCCTGTCTGGTGAACACAGCACTTCAGTGCAGGCCCTCCTCTCCTGGGATAGTGTTTACTTCTAATAACAACGTATTCCGAATCTGACCCGGGCGGGCGGAGTTAGCATTTAATATTACAACCATACAGTCAATGATTACAATGGCTATGCCAAGGCGTGCTTTATTCTTTCTTTTTTTTTTGCATATATTGATATGCAAATTAGCGTGCGACGTCATCTAGCGACTTCTGGCAACTTTCTGAGCAGCCATGGAAAAGCGTCCCCCCCCCAAGTGGAATCCCTGAGTTTGAAGTCGAGATACATGAAGGACAGACATGCATACATACAGACAGATGGTCCTGCCTTTATCTATATAAAAGCGAGCATGTGGGCAACATTTGTTTGTTCTCTGTTTGTTAACATTTTCGTCCCACTGATGATGTCATAGAGCCATTGTGACATTACTAATGATGTCATCAGTGATGTTATAAGTCACTGATGTCATCAGTGATGTCATGAGATGCAAAGTTGTGACATCATCAGTGATCATCAGTCCTGCCGCCACCTATAGTCATTGGTGTGGCCTCATATACTGTTTCTTTCTGTGCTATGTCATTTATTTTTTACCATTTGCCAATGTGTGATTTTAGTGGATTGCTATCTACCTCTATCTACTTCTATGGCCTGTGGTATGGTCTACCACAATGGCCTGTTATGCGCATTGTATATGTTGTATCTTGCTAATAGTAAGTATCATTTTTTGTCATGTATCTTGATTGTTTAGACATTAGGATTTTCCTTTAATTGCTGTATTTGATATGTACTGTGTGCGCACAGGACTCTGTGCCCAGGGACTACAGATGCAAATTAGCCTTTAGCTATCTCTGGTGCAATATATTTATTGTGTACTGTCCCTGCTTCAATAAACAATAAAGATAAAGATAAAGATGTCACTTGAGCAATTGCGGTCGAGCTGCAGGGCGGGCGTGGCCGCATAGCGGCCGAGCTGCCTATGCAAGCTGCAGGGCCAGCTCGGTGAGCTGCAGGGCCAGCTCGGTGAGCTGCAGGGCGGGCGAGGCTAGCGAGAATCGAGCGCGCGCTAGATGCCTAGTTTAGATAGATTGCCCAATGCCAATTCCTTTCAAAGCTCTGCTTATGACTAGTTGGTTGGTAAATATTTGATGATCAGATAGGAGTACCATCAGAAATCATGATCAAAAGAGTCCTGTTGCAGTCCACTTCAGTCTATTGAAACACACCGTGTCCTCTCTCAGTTATGTTGGTGTGGAACATGTCCAGCTCCCACGGAGGGGTGGCGACATCAACAACTCCTTTTACAACGTGAACTTTTCTGGATCTATACTTTAGACACCATGGGCCCTATCTAGGTACAGGCGATATCTGCTATTTGCGCACCTGTTTGCGTGTGCCTTAAGGGAAGATAACGGTCTGCCTTGCGCATTTCATTTGTCCAGGTGTTATGCCGAGTTTTGCACCCCTGTCCGGCAGCAGCTAAACGCATCCCCACCTCACAGGAGCATATTGTAATGATTTATACAGAAATGTAACTGTTTAAAAGTGATATAATTGTCTGGGTAGAAGTGACCTCCCTGAAGTTAAAACAGCCCCGTTGTTGGGGATGCAATTCTCGGCGGGGATGCTGAAACGTTCACGGCACATGCCGCTGGCGCAAATTAGAGCCGTGCCAAATCATCCCCAAAATGCCAGCGCAAACGGGATTAGGGCTCTTAAGTATCAGAAATATTCACAGGTGTGGCCAGGCAATGCCTGGGCGTTACATCAATGAAAACCAATCGGATTCCCGTCTCGCAATCGCTGTTTGCGCGAGGCATGCGATATGCTGTAATTCTCTCCATGCGTAATAGAGTGGACTCACTCGTGCCATTGACAGAGAGAGATGGAGAGAGCTTATTGACAGATCATCTGTGGTGCCAATGACCCTCCGGGTTATGAAGGTGAATAGCCTATGTCCATTGTCCAACAAGTTTTCTCAATTAATTTCCTTCTTTGCGATGTGATAAAAGTTTCTGAGTGATTTATAGTTGATTGCCTCACTGAATTATCTGCTAATACCCAATTTTAGCAGCAGAATTTGATGTCCTGGGGCCGGTTGCACCAACTGGTCTTAACTATGCCTGGTCGTAACTCCTAAGTCGGTCTTAGTTAAGACCAGTCTTTAGAGTGGACTTACGGCTGTTGCACCGACAGGGCTTACGTCTAGTCTTAACGCCGGTCGTAGCGATGCGCGTCCATGTGAAAGCACGGGTCAAATGGCGCTCCGCTGACCCCCGTGAAATTGCTGATAACCCTCTTGTTGACATTTTATTTAATTTGCGGCAACACAATGGAGGACCAATGCAAAAGAAAGGGAAATTTCACAGACATACTGACTGCCAAGCAGTCAAATGTTGTCACAAATAAGAAGAAACAGTTGTGCGCTCTCCTCCCACCTCCTGCCCTGTCTCTCCTATCCCCGTTCGGGTGCTGGGATAACGTAATGCGTTATGGGTAGTCGGCTACTGTGGCTAATGCCAATTGATTTAACTTTTAACCATTTCGAGTAACACTGTTTCCATACGAAACCCCAGCATTGGTTAGTTGTTTATAACGTGACTACTCCGGTTTCCGGTTTATAATTCGGGTCTGAATACAGCCAACACACAGGTGAAAACCGTCTATACTGCACGCATGACTGCACCTTACGCCTGCTCTGGACTAGGCGTAATATTTACACCCGGTCTTAGTGAGAAGAAGGCTTATGGCCACATTCCACTGAGTCCGTGTTCGGTCCGTCTGCGCTGCACTCTAATCATTGTGTCAACTCCCACCTACTCCGCTGCGTTGCGTGTCTACTCCGTCCCAGCTCCGACGATCCGGAGCTCTCTGAAAAAGATACGCAAGGCTTCTATTTTTCACGGATGTCGGAGCAAAGCCGCAGCAAGTTGGGCGGAGCCAGGCATGGAGTCAACAGGGCAGAGGTGCTTACAGCATTCAATATCAAGCCAGAGGACAAACATGTATGAGGAAAAGTTCATCATTGAAGTGGAAAACCACAAAATAATATATGACACGACACATCCTTTTTACAAGGACAACACCAAGTAAGTCCACCCCTCCTCTGCTTCTCCAGTTGGGAACAATGATCTTCTGCCTCTTTGTTGTTGTATTTATCCCACATACAAAATGTCTCATGCGATTTCACCGCGAGAACTTGTCGGTCTCGTCACTCTAGCTGTCTGGCGGAGCGGAGCCGTGACGTCACGTAGTGTTGGCGGAGCACAGAGCACGTAGCAAAACCGGAGCACAGCCGCAACGCAACGCAAATGCAACCAGTGGAATCCCGGCGTTATGCCTTGTTGGTGCAACCGGCGTAGCTGTTAGGTCGTAAAGTTACGACCGACTTAGCTTAAGACCAGTCGTAAGACCAGTTGGTGCAACCGGCCCCTGGCGTGGCAAGGCTGTGCGTATGACATATCCAAAAGGAATTCTACTCAGCACTGCACTACACAGAGATTATGGTGTGCTCAAGTGCAACGGGGTATTTAGCGCATAGGAGGTGCTTTTAAAAGCTCTTAGCGCAAAGTAATTGCGCGCTGCTGAAGATAGGATAATGCCATCTATCCCCACATTTTTGCGCTGAAACGCCTAGTTTGGCATGTGGCACGCCTATGTCCAGTACAATTATAACAGGCATGCGCTTGTCCATGCCCCCAATTTGAATTGCGCGCGGCATTAAACCAAACGCTAAATTACCGAAGATATAGGGCCCAATTGTCACCTAAGGGCCTAAATGAGGAGATGGCTGTCTGCCCCTTTTTATGACTCTGTTGTTCCAGTTTTGTCAAGTTACTATATTAACATTGCCTTATGTAAGAGTAGTTTCTCTGGGTCTTTTGTGTAAATTGCTATTCCATAGCTGTGTGTAATGCACCCTGTGAACTATCAGAGGCGCCTCTAGTATGTCCCTTCACCTGATGATGGCCTGTCAGCCTGACGGTGGTGGGGGACACCCTTTCCTATATTAGCCTTTGCTACAGTAGGTTGGCCATGTTTCCACTATTCTCCCTTTATGTGGGTGGGAGGATAGTAGGGTCACAGCTCAATGTATAAATATTGCTACTGTGACTGATAGTATACATGTTTTTACTTTTTTATAGAATGAATTCGATTCAGTTCTATATTTCCTTTCCCAATAGGAATGGTAGATGTAACTGCACTGTTTTACTATATCTACTGTATTTCCTCTGGTAGCCTATATATATGTCTTTTCATACCTTTACACATTATGTCAATGACACAGGTGTTTTTCATCTCACCTAATGTCATCATGTGTACTGCTATATCTAAGAGGGCGTCCTGTTGTCACTTTAGGCTGATGAAGAGCGTCTAGCTCGAAACGTCACTTAACTTTTTTCTGGTGCAATAAATACCATCAAAGGTATTATCTAAGCCCTGCAGTGTGCAAGCAGTTTTTATTCTTTTGTTTCACTGATTCAGTTCAGCTCAGCACCTGCCCCTATTTGGGTTTGGATGTGCGTGTCTCTCTCTATTTCTCAAATATTTGATGTCACACAGTGGTTGAGTATCCAGTCTGCTCATCGAGGAAAATGACATAACCAAATTATGTCAACAAATATGGAATTGCTCGGTTCATAAAGGAAAATAGGAACCGAGCATGTAGTGACTCAGTTGTTGTTGGCTACGTCAAAGCAGCTTCCCTTGGAGCAGATAAGGGCAACTGACAATGTGTTATAAATTATAGATTATATTTTGGATGCATTTATATTATAAAGAGCTGTGAAATGCTGTGTTTCCCACAGCTGGTGTCAGACTGCTTATAAAGAGTTTTTAGGTTTTTAGGTATTTTTTTTCTGTAATCTTTAAAGCTACACTAAGCTTTTTTTTATCCACCAGTCTTATTGGGCTAAATTACATTGGATCTTTTCCTTTCTCATCTCTTTGGTATCTTTTGTGTAAAGCATGAGACTGGTTGGGTTGGTAAACATGAGCATACTGTGATCAGTTTACTGACGACAGTTTACAGGATTTCACTTTTTTCAGGTAGCTACCTTCCGCCGCCATTGTGCAAACTTGCCAACTTCAGTTTCATAATGTCAGATGTTAAGGTAGTGATTACCGACATGCTCATGCGCAGGTCAGATATATCTGATGTACATTTGCAAGAAATGTATGCATGCCTCTGGGGACATTTACCCATACCTAAATATGTAACCAATTAGAATGACTAATTATTAAAATGTCACACACCGCTTGAGTGGGCTTGAGACAATCCAGTTGCAAAGCCCCCCCCCCCCCCCCCCCAAGTAATCCAGGTCTGGCAGAGAAAATAGACATCAGAGGTAGAGCAGAAATAGGACTAACTCCACCATTGTTTCAAGTGCTAATACAGCTTTCATCCCCAGGCTAACATATCTTTTCATCTGCACTTTGTGTTGCATTCATAGCTAATTGAATGATAATGCGAGCCATTTTAGATAAGGGCCTTTGTTTGAATAGCCTACACATTGCAGCAAAACTGGAATATGAATGAAGAATTTAGAAATTAAAAAGTTGACAAGAAAAAATATAATTGTGTTTACGAAGTAGAATTTTTTTAAGGTTATCATGAAAGCCCTCACTCTGTGAAATCTTTTGGTGACTGAGTTTATTTCAACTGTAATGCCAGGATTTTTGATATTCAGCACCATATAAAAGAAGCGGTATAAGATAAGGATCGATAGGAAAGCCCTTGAGGCTGGCATATTCGTGGTGCTGTACGGATGCTCTGTCTCTCTCTCTCTAAACCCTCAAAACATTTTCCCTGACCTTTTACTTGAAGAGACATTTATGCACTTCTGTCTGCAGCTCAAATGTCTGCCCTCCTCATAACATCCCATCTATATAATTCCCCTTGACTTGGCAGGTGGTGTTAATATGACCGCCTTCATAGAAACAGTGTTTTACTTTAACTACGGAAGCATTCAAGCCCCAGTCCGCTAAAAGCTTGACCCTCAAATTAAACCCCCAGCAGAAAATGGTGGCAGAAAAACAGCAGGTATTTCCAGGTTTCTCCCATTTATTTGGCACCGTCTCCCCTAAGAGACTAAGCAAAGTCTGTGACTGTGTAAGGCTGTGGCCATACTGATCCGTGGTGTCTGTCTGTCTGCGTTCATTTCTCTGTCCGCTTCCATTCATTTTCAAAGACAGCTGTCCATCTGTCCGTGGAGCACCAATGATGCGTACATCTTCAGCAAATTTGCATACGTTTGGATGGACAGAAGGTTCAAGGGGGCTGAACTTTTTCTGGATGGAGGGATTGGTTGGATGGTCTGTTCTCAGAGCGCAAATGGAGGAGCGGAAGTAGCCGTCATGACAGTTGCCAGCAAATCTGTAAAAAACATGATTTTAGAGCCACAATATTGTTCTAATATCAACAACTAACTAGCCAACATATATCAAAGCTGGTGGGCATTATGGAAAGACCGTGACTCGAACCGGTTAAAAGTTATTATCGCTGCATTTTGAGCCTGACAACACTTACAGTAGTTAGCAAACGTAGCTCACAGCTAACAGTTATGGCTAACAGCTATTTTAATTTGAATTTATCTTATTTGATATAACATACTTCATGTTTAGAAGTGGCTTATGTGAGAGAAGATCATGGAATGCAGAAATGATCTGGCTGCGTTTTCGGTCATGCTGTTTCTGATATGCTTAAAGTTGTGCAAGTTGAATTTTACAGAGTTTACCACCTTTTTGACCTGGCTGTTAAAAGAGAGGGTGGAGTCAATGAGTACCCCGAGGTACTTGAACTCAGAAACTATTTCTAGCTCGACGCCGTTTAAAAAGATGTTCGGCTGTGTTGCGTTTTTTTTGTGTTCAGCAGGAGGCAGGATTTACTGAGCCAGACCTGAGCATCTGATAAAGCAGAGGAGAGGATGCGGGAGGCTTCGTGGGTGTTTTTCGCTGGGGTAAAATCCACAGCGTCATCAGCGTACATCTGGGTGAATAAGTGGGGAGTGGGGACAGACGTTGGGCAAGTTATTGATAAATAGGGCAAATATAATTGGCTATGTTCGAGATCTGACCCCACGTCCTCCTGACTACAGAGTGCCACGTGCTGTGCTCCCCAGGTCATCTCAAAAACAACGCAAAGGACATGAATCTATCCGTTTTATAATTCTGTCCATTTTCTGACAGATCAGTGTGGCCACGGCCTAACTGGTTTAAGTGTAGAAGTTGGTAGTGTAGTAGTCGTATGGTTACAACCACAGAACTTGAAAACAGTTCTTCCATAATTTACTATGGTAATTTGGCTACTACAACATAAAATGGTGACTGTGGAATGTTATTGGTCAATTACAATTGTGACCGGGCATTGAGAGCTTGAGAGCTGTTGCACGAGTGCTTAGCAAACTGTCAAAACTGACCTGAAAGCTGACATTAGTGACAACGCTCATGTAGCTTAGACTGCACTTCGATTGCTAGCTAGGTTCTTTAGTTGTTGCTGCAAAACCTCTCACCTCAGTGACTGCTGTAAGTCAGTTTCGTGCACTGGATGCATCCAGTCTGTAATATCCAACATGTAATATTATGGATCCGGCAAGTTTCTTCAAGTACTTCTTGGAATACTTTGTTTAGTGTCCATTTTTATTCTAACTCGTAGTAACTCGAAACAGGATATTACCGGATTTGGGGGTTGGGCTCGAGACTGAATCTCAGATCGGATGTCAAACTGAACAGTGATAACATTCAGGCTGTGGAGAGCCTGGTGACATGAGTTTAGTTCATACAGAAGTTAGGCCAATGACACAAATAAAAATGACTCTCCTGGAACATTGATTTGAATGGGAATGACCCTTCTATCTGAATTAAACTGTGGCTACAACACACAATAGCACAAATTCCATGTTTGTCATATTCCTTTTCCAGATAATCTGCACCTAAATGTGTCTTTGTCCAATAAAATATATTATGCAAAAGGAGTAAAAGTACATTTCTATTCAGTTTGTTGGTTTGCATGCTAACTGAAATCCAGTGTTCAGTTGTTGAGGTTTTTGGCCTCTCACCTGTATTGCAAACTTGCCTGTAATTTTTATTTTATTTTACTTTGTGTCTGAATTTCACCTCAAGTTGGAAAGTAAACATACAGTAGTTTTTTGTGAAGACGGAGTCTCAAACCCAACTAGGCTCATAAACTCAAGTGCTGTCTCTTCAGCATAATTATATTTCATACTCTGTCATTAGCAGAGGTTTTATAAGGCCACATTTCTCTGTTGGTGCTGCTTTCATCTGCTTTTCCTCTTTGTTTTCTCTCTTTTCACTTTACTTTGCCACTGTCTTTTTGTTGGGCAAGAGGAATTACTGTATGTCAAGTCAAGTCAAGTTTCTTTGTATAGCCTTAATTCACCAGCATGTCTCAGAGGGCTTCACAGAAAATAGCTTCTTCTAGCTAAATCTAGCTGACACAACAGTAGCAATTACAGTAGTAATAATAACACATTGAGCAATCATGATGGAGAAAGGGGAGAGAATATGAGAAAAGGGTGGTGGAATGTGGGGGAGGAGAGAACAGGGAGAGGAGGAGATGCCATGCTTTAGAATAGAATGGGTGCTATGCTTTAGAATAGAATGGGTGCCATGCTTTAGGATAGAATGGGTGCCATGCTTTATAATAGTGGGGGAGGATAGATCAGGAAAGGGAGGAGGTGGGGAGGGAGCATGGGAGGGAGAGCAGGGGGAATGTGAGAGAGGAGAGAGCAGGAAAAGTGAGGAGGTGGGGAGGGAATGGGAAATGTGGGGGAGGAGAGAGCAGGGAAGGGGAGGAGGTGGGGAAGGAGCAGGGGAAGGGGGAAAGAGGAGAGAGCAGGGAAAGGGAGGAGGGAGGGAGAGCGGGGGATGTGGGGGAGGAGAGAGCAGGGAAAGGGAGGAGGTGGGGAGGGAATGGGAAATGTGGGGGAGGAGAGAGCAGGGAAGGGCAGGTGGGGAAGGGGCAAAGAGAAGTGCCATGAGAGTGCCATGCTTTAGAATAGAATGGGTGCCATGCTTTAGAATAGTGAGGTAGGAGAGTTCAGGAAGGGGAGGAGGTGGGGAGGGAGAGCAGGGGGAGTATGAGAGGTAGAGCAGGAAAAGGGAGGAGGTGGGGAGGGAGTGGGAAATGTGGGGGAGGATATACTGAACAGATAGGATATACTGTAGGGGAGGAGAGAACAGGGAAATTAGGAGATGCCATGCTTTAGAATAGAATGGGTGCCATGCTTTAGAATATAATGGGTGCCATGCTTTAGAATAGTGGGGGAGGAGAGATCAGGAAAGGTAGGAGGTGGGGAGGGAGAGCAGGAAAAGGGGAGAGCAATTCAGACAATCTGACTACTCTAGCCATTAACCGGAACTAACTAGAACACAGGGAATCTAACTAATCTACAGCCTAGTCTGCCCTGTCTTATTCTGCTCTGATTTTAGCCTGAACACTATAACAGGTCTACAGCCTACAGTAGCTAAAAAAAAGTCAAGTCTGTTAACGTTAAGGCTTTGCCTGTAGTCTTGGATGTACAATAACTTGAATCTGATTGTGGGAAACAGAAAAACTTCAATTGTTGTTTGATGGATGATCAGTTTTCTCCATTGTGATGAAGCATTAGTAGGAGGATATAGCACTATTGTATGATTGCAATCATTTGTGTGTTTTTCTGCTTCTGTTTTTTTTTCTATCTAGACCAGGGGTTTTCAAAGTCTGAGACTGTGGGCCTCCCCCCAGACAAAGCTTGGAAAAAGGAGCTCCCCTCACTCAATTCCTAGATGCTACGATCATGATTATGTTACTTGGTTCCATAGACAGACAATTGAGCCAAGATAACCTGATATTGCTGTTTGACATACTTCAGACTACACCAAATACATAAATAGTTCTGTCTGAAGGCGTTTGTTTCTGAATCTGGGAAAGTGAGAAAAAGAGTTAAATTCTGAAACTGGGCCTGCCTCCCACTTTGAAAACCTCTCATCTGGAGGTTATCTTATTGGGATAACAGTTGAGGTGGAATAGCATTGCTTCAGCCTCAAAGTGGCCAAATACTTTCAGTAATTGCAATCAGGCAAATAAATAAAAGCTAAGGCTACATGTTGGGTAGAAAGAGCCCTTAGAGGGGACAACTGTTGCCAAAAAACTCATTCTAAAGGAATGGAAGTCCCCCTCTTCACCTTCCTTTCAATTGTGGTTGAGGGACATGACCTCTGTCATACGGATGGAGAGACTTAGGTTATTGAGGAGCAACTCAATTAAAAAATTCTCAACTATCTGGGACAGTTTCTAGCCTACCTCGATGAGGTTAGGGGCGATGGATGACTCGCCTGGCTGGTTTCTCATAGACCCCTTGTGTGGGATCCCATGCACAATATCTCTTACAAGCACATAAGCACCTTATGCGGCTGGTAGCACCATGTTGTAATATTGAGTGTGTCGACATATATGTACCGGTATGTGTATTTTTTTTTCTTCTTTTCCTGTGTCTGAGCCTGTTTGTTTGTTTTGTTCATGTATTGTTAAAAAAAAAAAAAAAAAAAGAGCCCAGGAGAGACACCCCCCTTGTCCCCCCAACCACAAACACGCACGCACGCACGCACGCATGCACACACACACACACACACACACACACACACACACGCACACACGCACACACGCACACACACACACACACACACACACACACACACACACACACACACACACACACACACACAGATGTTTCACGTAATTGGAGCACAACAGGAAGGGAATTTGATTCAGTTTGGCCCGGGGTCTAATAGGAAGGCCATTGGAAGAGAAGGCGATAGGGTTTCACGCTGGAAGCCCATCTGTGTCCACCCGAGACGGTAATCATCTTCCTCTCCAAACGAAGACTGTGAGGCGTGGGGGCTGAGTGCAGGGGCCAGGGATTTGTACAGTGGCAATTGGATGCCTTTATCGCCATTGTACATATTCCCTAAACTGTGAGTTATTGCATTATGAAAGGGATTAGGAGACGCTAGGGCAGATTATGCAATCTTCAGGTATAACATGAGGGTGAAAGTATCATTGTTTAAGAGGCGCTTCATTACTGAGCCCACAGGGGTTTGCCGTGGCTACATCAGATCACATCTTTTTGTTTCGACCCTTTACTTTTCAGCATCCTTGAACAGAGAGATAGATGATCAGGATCAGGATCAGGATATACTTTATTGTCCCCGAGAGGAAATTTGTCTTGGACAACAGTGCTACATACAGCCTATGATGATGGAGGGAAAACAATCTAGGGGATTTGTAAAAGACTACACCAACGCCCATTGGTCGACTCATCTTACTCAATATGTGAAGAGAGGATTGACAAAATCATCTCTTTGTCTGTGGTAAATAGCTCTGTCCAGTGCTCATACTAGTTTAGCATATTGTGTTATCATTGGCATAGAGCTCAACAAGGGCTGTCCACTTTTTCGCAGCTCTGCTTCCACGAAGTGAATTTCCCAATCATTTCTCTTTTGGTGTTTCAGAAAATTCTTATATATAGAGATTTAAGCCTGGAGCAAGCCAACCAGACAAAACCAAACATTTTATTCTGAGCAAAAGAGAAGAAAACTGAAAAAAGGCAAAAAATTAAAAAAAAACTGTTTTTGGCAGGGGGGGGGGGGGGCTGGTCTGAATCAAATGTTTTATGGTCACAATTCATCTCATAGCTGGTTGGCTTAGTTCCAGGCTTAAAAACCCTTTATCAGGCCTGAGGATTGAAACCTCAATGGAGAAATGAACTTCACTGGAACTGGAGCTGCGAAAAAGTGGGCGGTCACTGTTGAGCTCCATTATCCAAAGTATAAAGACAAACCTTTTAGTAATCCGAAGTTTGGCATTTGTTTTTAATAGACTGAGGCTGAAGCACTGCTACCGCTTTCAGACAGACACGGTTCTGGTTCTGGCTCTGGCTCCGTTCTGGAGTCTCAGAACCTTGGTGCTTTCTGGCGAACCAGCCCGAGTTCACACCAGTTTAAGCGGAACCAAAGTGGGAGGACATTATTCGGTAGTCCTTCAGTTTTTTAAGTTGATTAATTATTTGGTGTGGCATTCGATTGAACCCAGCCTTGGCCATCTCTTCCGCAAGTTCGGCATACGACTTGCTCTTTCTTGTACTGCTTTCTAGCTTTTCTTGAGATTCGGTAGATGCCCAAATCGCCACTAAAAATTTGGTTTCCTCAGCAGACCACTGCAAATTATTTTTCTCTATGTTGTCACTGCCTTCTTCTCCTTCCTGCTCGTTTTCACAGCCTAGAATGAGACACGCCCACTGATGATGTCACGGTGCCCAAGGAAAAAACAAGTTCCGAACCAATTATTTTTTCGGTCTGAACGCGCCGGCCGGTTCAAATTTGGGTTCGGGAACCGGAACCGGCACGGAGCCCTGCCGGTGTGAAAGCCATAGCTTAGCTTCACCAGGTGTCAAAGAAGGTTCTCTTTGGAATGAAGGTTCAAAAGAGGAATGAAGCTCATTGTTTGTGGTTGAAAAGGCTGATCTCTCCAAAAGAATAGTTCATGGCACACTTCTTTGTTGTGTTAAAGGTTAAAAAGTCTTTAATGGAAGGGCTACGCCTACGCGTTTCAGCTTACAGTCTTCATCAGGGCATACGATGATATACACTATGGCCTTTCCCTTACAGTCTTTATCAGGGCATATCCTGGTATACACACATGCCCTGAAGACTGTAAACTGAAACACATACAGTAGCCCGTACCATTGCAACAAAGAAGTCTACTTTGGACTATTGTTTTGGAGAGATGAGCCTTCTTCTTAAAGGAATAGTTCATATTTTTTAAAGTCTAGCCCTATTTGCTACTTATCAATGATTATGATGATTGGTAGAGTTCTTTCTCAGCACAATCCATTCCTCGTAGTAGCTCTGGAAAGTTGGTAAACAATTAATGCAAGGTCAAACGGGTTATGTGAATTGTACTTTGTGTGCACCGTGGATGAACTTTTAGTCAATTTGAGCAAATAGGTGCTAGACTTGTGTGGGGAAAAATTTTAACTATCCCTTTAAGCACAAACATTGAGCTTCATTCCCTCTTTGCCCTTTGGTAATACTGCATGTGTGGTAATGGCAGGGCCGCGAAAAGGGGGGTGCTGCATGTGCTGCATTTGTATTGGAATTGCAGTCTCAATAAAAAAAATATATATATACATTATATATGATTAAAATGTGTTTTATATGTTTTATACTGCGATATTTAGGGTTTATGAGGAAAGCAAAGAGGGTGGCGATGTTATTTTTGATGTTTGGTTTATAATAATAAGATAATAAAATATAATAATAAGCTCAGTGTTTCTGCCTGTGTTGCTGTCTGTTGTAGTGTAAAAGGAGAAAATACTATACACAACAGTATAATCCTAATGTTAATTTAAAATGAGATATTCCTCTAAATATGGCTAACATGCAAACGTCCAAATAACATCCACACTTTTTTTCTGCAGCGCCCTGGTGGGCACTGCCAAAAATCCCTTCCTTGCAGCACCCCCTGCTTAAAATGACTTCCAGCGGCCCTGGGTAACGGTATGACTTCTGAAAACAAGAACTCAATCTTCATCATTCATCAAGTCCATTACAGAGATGGTCACAAGTCCAAGTCAAGTCTCTTATGGATGAGCGTTCTATCATCTGCTGCATGCCGTTGATTAGTTTACATTATTATTATTATTATTAATTATTATTTCCTTAATGTCAATGCACCATAACAATAATAATAATAATAATAATAATAATAATAATAATAATAATAAATATTGTTCATGAGTCCCAAATCTCGAGTCTCAATTCTCATTGAAGTTGCATTATTTTTGATAAATTTGTGTGTGTGTGTTTTTTTTTTACTAATAATCCACTAAACAAGCCTGGCAGGGTTAGATGTGTGTCGTTCAAATAAATTAACCATCCAGCATTAGAGCTGCTGCAAGTTAGCATTTTCTCAGGATAATGCTAGTCACCAATGATTACAGTACTCAACATCCACACCAGACAGAACTATCCTCTCGTCACATAAGTTGACCAATGAGCCAGACTCCCGAAAACTATAGAAGATCGTCAAGTGCCTTCATGAAAGTCCAAAAAGGTTAATTTAGTCGAACTTTGATTATAAGGTTCTTATAAACAGACTAGCAGGCTATTTTTTATGCCTCCACTGGTGATTATCCAGAGGCATTGTGTTTTCGGGTTATCTGTTTGTACTGTAGGTCTGTCCATCCATACCATGCTTCAAATTTTGCTCAAACGTCCACTTGGACTCATTGATGAACTGATTAGATTTTGGTGGTCAAAGTTCAAGGTCACTGTGACCTCATGACTGCCCGTTCTATGCTCATCAATGCGATATTTTAGGAACGCTTTGAGGGAATATGTTCAAATTTGTCTCAAACATCCATTTGGACTCTAGGATAAACTGATAAGATTTTAGTGGTCAAAGTTCAAGGTCACTGTGACCTCACGTCCATCCGTTCCATCAAGGAAAGGGCTGGGGCTAGTTAAAAGAAACCATAGCTATGCATTCCATCAAGGAAGGGGGCGGGGCTAGGTAAAAGGAGTATGAAACAACATGTATGCTCCCTCATCCCCTTCTACTGTCCCCTGCCTCCCTGATCCAACAGTGGTATCTTGTTCTTTTCTGATCGAATGACCTTGGCCCTTTCCCAGTCCATGATGTGGTTCTCTTTTCTACAGTGATCTGAGATGGCTGATTTCAGTTCCTCTGATCCGCTTTCTGTTTAATTGAACGTGTGCACGCTCCAGATGTTTCCTTATTCACATTCTTTCTGGTGTTCTTTCTTTCGTGTGCCAAAAGCTCTGCCTGTTTCTCCAATGTAAGTGATAGAAATGGAATCTCATATATGTCACACTTCTTCTCAGGGTCGATTCGGTCCTTAGGACGCACCAGCACCACCTGGTGTCGCTTGGTGTGTGGCTTCACTGGTGTGCTTATGCTGGGTTTTTGGCCAGCGTCCGACGACGGCTTGTTAGGAGGCATTGTCGTGCCGATCCCGTCACGGATTTACAAGCTATTTACTAGGAACCAATCCGAGGAGTGTAGGAACCAATCCGAGGAGTGTTTGTGCACGGACGGTGACTCTGCTGCACGCCAAACAAAACGAGGACAATCCGAGGAGTTGTTTGGAGTTGTTTTTGCATGCCACGTCTTTCTCAACTGCATTAAAATTCTTTCTCTGAGGATTTGGGTTTGTGCACGGTGATTGCCCTTTCTCAACTTAGAGCCCTTTCTCAACTTAGAGCAAATTGTTTGTGCACGCCTGCACGCCACGGTGACGCCAGGGTCACGATAAGTCTACTAATATATACTTAAAAAACAAAAACATAAACAACTTTCTGTCTCCTGTTGTCTGAACTGTGGAGGTAACGTTAAGGCTGTTTATATACAGTCAATGGCGTCAGAAGAGGAAGAAATACAGAGAGATAATATTTTGGCTCCAGATCGCCCAGCCCTACTCAAAGTCTTTGTTGTCGTCAGTGTTGGGGGTAACGGGGTGGCTTTACACGCGGAAACCTTTACACGCAAAATGGTGGCAGTGCTGCTTAAAACGACACTGTCCACTCTTTCACTCATTCGAAGATGATGCCAGCCTGCTACATTAAGTGTGTGTGTGTCTGTCTGCTGTGTGTGTGTGTGTGTGTGTGTGTGTGTGTGTGTGTGTGTGTGTGTGTGTGTGTGTGTGTGTGTGTGTGTGTGTGTGTGTGTGTGTGTGTGTGTGTGTGTGTCAGTTACAACAGTGGGATTACAAAATATGCCTGCCTGGTAAACAAATGTGCACGGCTGGTACAATTTCAAATCGGCCAGCCACTTTGGCTGACAACAGCCTCATCAACGCTTTCCCACGCCGGCCATAGCTAGGTTTCGACCTAGCCTTGTTACATGACCATTTGCATATGTTCTCTGCCCAGCCCTCTTCCCCCCGGGATGTATGGAAGAGTGACCATGCCAAGGCTTTTTGGATTTGAAGTATTTATTTTTTATTTTTGGGAGCCCTTGTTTTCCATTGTTTATGGACCATCCTGGGTATTGGCAATGGGTGAGAGTGTTTTGGATGTATTTTGCTTCCTGTCTATCCTCCTGTTATTATGCTGGTCATAGGGTTCGCATCACTGTGTGTGTGCTCATGTGGGGTGTTCTGATACCTTTGTTCCTGTATACCTATATATATTTTTATATATATAATATATATATATTTTTTTATGCTTCCGTCTTCTCTGTGTTGAATTTTCATGTCCAGGAATGCAATGGACTTGTCTGTTTCCTCCTCATGCGTGCCTTCATGCCATCTCAACAGTAGTTGAGGGAGGGGAGAGTGTTACTCACTTTTCCCCCAGTCTGTTTCCCCAGCTGGTCCAGGGAATCAGCAAGCTTCTGCTCAGAGACCTGTTTCTTTGACCCCCTAAAGTCAAGAATATGTTTTTCACCTTGTTCGTTCAATTGGATGTTTCAGCTTCACTGTGCAGAATGATGTCTCTGCAGAGTGTGACACTAGAAGGCTGTTTTCACATTCGTCTGCTGAAAGTGGAAAGTTTCTCTCTGTTCAATGAAAATCCAATTTATAGGGTGGGCCTACGAGCATGATTTGTGACATCACAAATAGTTTGGAAGCCAATTCTGATCCAATATCCAGCTTACACAAGTCACAAGTGTGATGTGGAAACTTGAAGTCTCCAGTGCACACTGAGAATGGACTTGACAGTGAAGCAGAAAACAGATTGCGTCCAGCTGGAAAACTGTTTCGATGAAATACATTTGCATATTCATTTAATGAGGGAAAAGGAGTAGATGTCATTTTAAGGATGTTTAAAGATAATTAAACTTTTTTGTGGGAAAAACCATATCAGACACAAATTATTATTTAAAGTAAAGTATTTTACATACATCTTAAAAAACATGGCTTGTTTAGTTTTTTCTAAGCTCTATAGGTAACAACTGCCTTACGATCTAGTAGGGTGGAATGCACACGGGTGGATATCTACTTGGTTTTCAAAAACACTATGAAAGTCATACACATCTTTGATCAAACAGGGGAGGAAAAACTGCACCTCAGTCTTGATATGCGCCTCTCTCTCAGTGCTCTTCTCTATGGCTGAGATATCACTGCTCCTCTCTTTCTCTCTCTCTCTCTCTCTCTCTCTGTCTTCTATATGGGTGAGATATCACTGATATGCTACTCTCTCTCTCTCTCTCTCTCTCTCTCTCTCTCTCTCTCTCTCTCTGTCTTCTATATGGCTGAGATATCACTGATATGCTACTCTCTCTCTCTCTCTCTCTCTGTCTTCTATATGGGTGAGATATCACTGATATGCTACTCTCTCTCTTCAGTCTTCTATATGGGTGAGATATCACTGATATGCTACTCTCTCTCTCTCTGTCTTCTATATGGGTGAGATATCACTGATATGCTACTCTCTCTCTCTCTCTTCAGTCTTCTATATGGGTGAGATATTACTGCTCCTCTCTCTCTCTCTCTCTCTCTGTCTTCTATATGGCTGAGATATCACTGATATGCTACTCTCTCTCTCTCTCTGTCTTCTATATGGCTGAGATATCACTGATATGCTACTCTCTCTCTCTCTCTCTCTCTCTGTCTTCTATATGGCTGAGATATCACTGATATGCTACTCTCTCTCTCTCTCTCTCTGTCTTCTATATGGCTGAGACATCACTGATATGCTACTCTCTCTCTCTCTCTCTCTCTCTGTCTTCTATATGGCTGAGATATCACTGATATGCTACTCTCTCTCTCTCTCTCTCTCTGTCTTCTATATGGCTGAGATATCACTGATATGCTACTCTCTCTCTCTCTCTCTCTCTCTCTCTCTCTCTCTGTCTTCTATATGGGTGAGATATCACTGCTCCTCTCTCTCTCTCTCTCTCTCTCTGTCTTCTATATGGGTGAGATATCACTGCTCCTCTCTCTCTCTCTGTCTTCTATATGGGTGAGATATCACTGCTCCTCTCTCTCTCTCTCTCTCTCTGTCTTCTATATGGCTGAGATATCACTGATATGCTACTCTCTCTCTCTCTCTCTCTCTCTCTCTCTCTGTCTTCTATATGGGTGAGATATCACTGCTCCTCTCTCTCTCTCTCTCTCTCTCTCTCTCTCTGTCTTCTATATGGCTGAGATATCACTGATATGCTACTCTCTCTCTCTCTCTCTCTCTCTCTGTCTTCTATATGGGTGAGATATCACTGATATGCTACTCTCTCTCTCTCTCTCTCTCTCTGTCTTCTATATGGCTGAGATATCACTGATATGCTACTCTCTCTCTCTCTCTCTCTGTCTTCTATATGGCTGAGATATCACTGATATGCTACTCTCTCTCTCTCTCTCTCTGTCTTCTATATGGGTGAGATATCACTGATATGCTACTCTCTCTCTCTCTCTCTCTCTCTCTCTCTCTCTCTCTGTCTTCTATATGGCTGAGATATCACTGATATGCTACTCTCTCTCTCTCTCTCTGTCTTCTATATGGCTGAGATATCACTGATATGCTACTCTCTCTCTCTCTCTCTCTCTCTGTCTTCTATATGGCTGAGATATCACTTGTTTGTAAGTGTGGGATGTTTCCCTGGCTGCTGCGGCTTCATCTTTTGTTGTCCCCGCTGTTTGCCATTCAGTTTATGGGGCCCACACACATCCACAGATCCCTCTCCCTTTTATTATGGGAATTCCAGCCACATGTGACTGAAGGAGGGAGCCGGCATTCCAGATCCCCCTCCCCCTCCGTCAGGCATCTCCCCTCATTCTGCTGGATTTCTCGGGGGGCCGAGCGAGGCAGACAAGGAGGCGGAGGAGACTGAGAAGGGAAGGAGAGCTAGGCTAATTCATCAATAATCTTTACCTAATCCCCCCCCCTTTCTCCCTCTCCCTCTCCCTCTCCCTACTCTCTTTGCCTGGAGGCATTCAAGCAATACATCCATCCCCCATCCAACCTCACACACACAAAACACACACCCACCCCTTAGAACATGCGCGCACACACACATACGAGTCTGCCTGAACACGTCCAGAGGGAGAGGATGAATCAAGCTGGAGAGCGTTGTTTCTTTCCGCCGGAGTGTGTGCGTTCGTGGGTGTGCGGTGTAAGTCGAGTCGAGTCCTCCGAGGGGCTGTATGCCTTAGCTCTGACCGGGAGCTAAAATGGTGATTATAGACTAGAGACTAGGTGTGGCAAGATTGGGCGGCGTCAAAGGCTTTGTCTATAGCTCCCGTACAGCCCACCAACCGGGAGGGAGGCCATGCCTGTCTGTCACAGTGTGTCCCGGAGCGACGCTGCAGTCTGGGATTCACAGAGCCACTGCATGGGGCTGCACCGCGCTTAGACCCAGGACCTAAACCGCAGGGAATTAAGAAGCACAAGTTCAAGACGCTCGCTGGAATCTTTGAAGCCGACAAGAAGAAGTGAAGGACTGCTGGATTCTTTTACTGTGCTTTCTTTTTTCCTCCTCATTTATTTTACAACACATGACTAAATAGGATTTTCTAAAGGGAAAATAAAAAAGGAGCTGAACTTCTGCGGAGTGCCTTTTGAGTAGCAGGACTTTTGAAGAGGCTTGGGGGAATTCAAAGAGCTCTTCTGATTTTTTGTGTGATTTAAAGGATGCAACTTCAATGACAAAACAGTTTGGAATATGGGACTTTTTATCTATGATTTGGACTGTGGGGACAGACAACCATATTTTTGTGCTCGGTTCTGGGTACTTTTGATAAGTATGTCACATTTATGCCTTTTTTTGATAACTCTGCCCTATTTTGATTTCACTGAACTGTAGCAACTATTAACCTATACGTTTTCCAACATGCACCTCAAGTAACATCATGAACACTATTTCAGATACAGACACAACTTTCTTTTATAATCTGAACTTTAAAATACAATTAACGTCATGCCCTTTGTGCTTTTGACCTCTTTTTGAGATTGTTCTCAAGCTTTGTGTGCTTTCTAAGTGCAGCGGATCAATGAATGGACTAGAGAATTGACGTGTTACTGAACAAGCAAACCAAGTGATTTAGCCTGTTGTCACATCCAAGATAAAGATCTGCCAGGCGACTTGTTAGTGTCTGAGCCGTGTTTCATTGGATAGCCTGTGCTCTGGATGCTTGACAAGTATTGGCCAGCTCTCAGCTGATTAGTGTGTGTGTTGACCCTTTCCCATTCAACCCTTCCACGGCTGAGCGAGTAGAGCTGACCTCTGTGACTTCCTGCTTGTCCCTCATTCATTCATTGACCCCTCCTCTTTGCATGTCCGTCTCCCTCTCATACTGTACCTCTTATTTTCGTTTTCAAAACGCTGTACAATTGCTGGTAAAAATGGAAAGTGATACTGCAATTAAAACTCTAACCTCTTCCTTTCCCCTTCTCTCTACAGCACTTGCAGGTAAAATCTCCCCGACCAGCTCCGATGCCCTCTTCAGTTCCTCAGCAGCGACGGCCAGTCCCTCACCACCTAATGTCTACCTTCCTGCCAGCTTCAAACTGTCCAATGCCCAGCTGGCCTTCTTCTTGCGAGAGGCCCAGACCAGCGGGCAAGCTATTGGTGGTAGTAGGAGCAGCAGCAGCGGCAGCAGCCCCAGCGCAGGACATCCACTGCAACGCTCGGAGAGCTTTGTCGTCTTCCAGACCAAGGACCTTCCTGCCATCAACATAAGCTTTGGGCCTTTCGCCCGTGACCAAGCCCTGTCCAAGGAGCTGCTCCAGCCGGCGAGTCCACTGGATATCCCCGGCCAGCTGACAGTCAACTGGAAGGTGCGGGCATTCATTGTCCAGGCACGGGTCTTTTCCAGCAACCCCAAGGTCCAGGTGTTTTTCTACATCGCTGGCCGCGACTGGGACGACTTCAGGGCCCAGGACAGTCTGCCCTGTGTCCGTCTCCATGCCTTCCGTGATGTTCGGGAGACTAAAACCTCCTGCCGCATGAAAGGCAACCTGGCACAGTGCCTGGCCCAGCTGGAGCTGCCTCCGTCTTGGTTCAACACCAACATGGCTCCGCTGGGTCGGAGGAAAGGCTCCAGTGATGGACTCCTTGACGGACTCATGAGCGAGACCCTCCAGGCTGAGCTCTACTACACCCTCCACGAGCCTAATCTAGGGGGAGAGTGCAGCGAGGGTCCCGGCCACAGGTCACAGCACCCCCTGCTGCGCATCGGGAGCATCAGCCTGTACCAGGCCAGCCAGGAACAGCTGCTGGTGGACAAGCAGCTAGATAAGAACATGTTCCTCAGGCTGCCTGAGAAGCCCCTGAAGCCCGGCGAGACCCTCAAAATCTTCCTCTACCTGATGCCCAACTCTACTGTGGAGCAGTTCACCCTCAAGTAAGGCTCTTTTATATTGTATACTGTATGGATATGCCCTAATCCAGTGATTCTCAACATGTTTCATATCAAGGCCCCTTAATTTAGTCCACATTACAGCCACGGACCCCATTTGATGAGATTTTGTCTCTTTGACCCAAATCTGAGAATATTTTTTATTGTTAGATATGATTATAGAATCCCATGGCTATCTCTATTGTAGATAGAGAGATAACAGAGAAACTATAATGAGAACACTCATTATTTTACATTCTCTAATTGTGTTAACTTCTTGTAAATTAAATAATGGTGAAGTTTAACAATTCATTAGTTTGCTGGGGACCCCCTGGAACCCCCTCAAGGACCACTGGTGGTCCCCGGACCACACATTGAGAACCACTGCCCTAATCTCTCCCAAAAGATCCCCGTTGTGATTTCATTCTGTTTTCAACATTCGATCACTCCATCATAAATGACACCATGGCTGTTTACATGCACACAATAATCTAATTACCCTTACGTTAGGGGGGAAAAAAAAGCTGTTTATACATGGCAGAAGGAGGCACTGTGAGTCTTCTCGTTTTCATGCAAGACATGCAAGGATTGTTGTAGTGCAATATACAGCCAGCATTAGTCATGTCCTCCCTGTCATTAACTGCAGCCCCCTTTCCTGATCCTACTGCTCCCATGTACCCTCCCTGTAATGCACCCTGGCTTTAGACTGGACAGAATCATGTAACCTCCCTGTAATGTACCCTAGCTTTAGACTGGACGTAATCATGTACCCTCCCTGTAATGTACGCTGGCTTTAGACTGGACGTAATCATGTACCCTCCCTGTAATGTACGCTGGCTTTAGACTGGACGTAATCATGTACCCTCCCTGTAATGTACGCTGGCTTTAGCCTGGACGTAATCACGTAACCTCCCTGTAATGTACCCAGGCTTTAGACTGGACATAATCATGTAACCTCCCTGTAATGTACCCTGGCTTTAGCTTGGACGTAATCATGTAACCTCCCTGTAATGTACCCTGGCTTTAGCCTGGACGTAATCACGTAACCTCCCTGTAATGTACCTGGGCTTTAGACTGGACATAATTATGTAACCTCCCTGTAATGTACGCTGGCTTTAGACTGGACATAATCACGTAACCTCCCTGTAATGTACCCGGGCTTTAGACTGGACATAATCATGTAACCTCCCTGTAATGTACCTGGGCTTTAGACTGGACATAATTATGTAACCTCCCTGTAATGTACGCTGGCTTTAGACTGGACCTAATCATGTAACCTCCCTGTAATGTACCCTGGCTTTAGCCTGGACGTAATCACGTAACCTCCCTGTAATGTACGCTGGCTTTAGACTGGACGTAATCACGTAACCTCCCTGTAATGTACCCGGGCTTTAGACTGGACATAATCACGTAACCTCCCTGTAATGTACCCTGGCTTTAGACTCGACGTAAACAAAGACATGCAGTAACTTGTGAAGTCCCAGCCCAGTGTACAGGCTTACAACAATAGTATTATGTCCATGCAACTCTCCAATAATACCACGATTATCATAGCACTGCATGTCAAGCACTGCAAAGTAATATTATTAGATTAAGGTTTTTACTTAAACCCTATCTTAATCACAGCATTTTTATGATATCATTATGATCAAAGTAATGGTGTGTGGCTGCTGTCATATAACCCCAATTCCTATATTTTCCGTTTGAGGCATTCCACCATGAGGTGCACTGCCATTTATGTCCATTTGACTTCTAAAGAGGGAAATGAGCATATAATCACATATTTCATCCTTCTCATTACGTTCCCCTCCACTGAGCCAGCTAATGTGCCAGCAGTAATTAAAGTCAGGTAAGACAAAGGGGAGAAGACAGTTAAAGTATACAAGTAGGTTTGACCTTTTGAAGTGGGGGCTTAACGTACAGAGGCGATTTCTCTCTTCCTCTCAGTAGAGAATCATATGGCATTGTGTTTCTGTCTTCTTCTTCTTCTTCTTCTTCTTCTTCTTCTTCTTCTTCTTCTTCTTCTTCTTCTTCTTCTTCTTCTTCTTCTTCTTCTTCTTCGTTGGCATTGTGTTTCTGTGCTCTTCTTCTTCTTCTTCTTCTGGCATTTGGTATTAGGGGTGCTCCGATCACGTTTTTTGTCACTGATCACCGATCGCCTATGAGAAATATCTGCCAGACCGATCACGAGTGATCACCGATCACCTTTTTTTTGTAAGCAGCTATAGCAGTCTATTATAGAACAACTGAGGGAGCAGTTCCCTCAGTTCAGTTTATAAAGGAACACAAATAGTCCACTTTGGGATTTCCATGTTACCAGTTCAATGCAGTTCAGTTCACTCAACAAAAATACTCCATTCCGGGATTTCCCTGTTACACAAGAAAAATAACTTCGACCCAAGGAAACTATTTTATAGATTTATAAGCTAAAGCAGCTAAAGCTAACTGGAGCTATTAACGTTACGAGGATACACGCATATATGGATCAAACGCAGACTTAACACCACGCAAATGCCTCGGTAGGCGGGAGGGCTGGAGGTAACTTCTCTTTGCTCTACTCACCGGCTGATTTGTGTGATTCAAAGACGCAAGGGGCGTGTGTCTGGTTTGGTGTGGAGGTGAGTAAAAAAAACACTGACGAAAGCAAAGCGTGTGATTTGCAACACAATGATATAAACTATAGAGCACAATGTGAAAGTTACATGATAGACATTGAAGACATGAAAATGTTTTTTTACACCAATTAACTCTGCGGAGAAATGGGCTGTCTCATGTTTCTCATGTGCAGCATGATCGGCTATGCAATCGGCAACAATAAAGCAATATCTGCAATCAGCCGATCGCATATTTGATGTCAAAATCGGCAGATACAGATTGTATATATAATTTTTATTGTTACGTTTTCAGACATAGGTTTAGTGCCATCAACAATACACACCCAAGCAAATAACAAAACAAAACAACAACAAATAGTCTTCAAATAAGTTGCATGCACAAGTATGATGTAATGGCGACACCGACAGTGTGAGTGCTTGATCTGAAAATAAACAGTTTTCTCCCACCCCGTAAACTTAGTCCCACATCCAGTCGATTATATAGGTTTTAGTTTTAAATTATTAAAAACTAACAAACAAAACAAAAAACAAGACAAGTAAACAAACAGGCAGATACAGATTGAGTGCAGATCGATCGGAGCACCTCTAGTTGGCATCCTTTATGTTGTATTACCGCCTCCCATACCCCACCGGCTTCCCACCCATCAGGAATGTCTGACCAAGCCGGAAGCATCCGCGGCTTCTGTACATTTCTACACAGGTACTACTGCTGATCCATCCACCAACAGACATGCAGCTTCCACAATCATTCAATCAGTGTTCATTTCCACTCATTCCAATTTAAACTAGAAAAGTGCACTCAGTAGAGTGCAAATGTCCGCCAGGCACTGCTATGCCTAACCATTGCCAGACCGGAGTGGGGATTCAGATGGATAACACACACTCACTCATGCACGCACGCACGCATGCACACACACACACACACACACACACACACACACACACACACACACACACACACACACACACACACACACATGACCATGCAACATTACATGTTGATAATAATAAGCATTATAATAATATACTGTAATTGCAATGCAATCATCATTTCATAAATTGACAAACACAACTAAAATAACATGTAATATAATAAAAGGTGAATACTAAATAATTAAATTATATAATCTATACTATAATCCTATACTGTAATACGAATGCGAAGTGTCGTGAGTTTGTGTGAGCACAATTGTGTTCGGCCACAGTTATGCCATTTTACGTCCCATCAGCCTGAATCTTTCAGGAAGTATAAAGAGCACCCCTGCGGGAGCCGGATCTTTTTATTAGGTAATTAGGGCCGATTAATTGTCCCAATTACCTAATGATTGCCCTAATTACCTAATGATGTGATGTCATCTGAACAATGATGACATCATATGGTGACATCATCACTGATGACATCACTCACTGACGACATCACTCACTGATGACATCATCATTGAGTGCTCGAGTGACATCACCAATTCTATACATAAGGGATATCATCAGTGATTTATGATGAATCTGAGTGTGTCCCGGAGGCTTTGTATACCATGGTGTTCAGACCGGGCGTGGTCTAACTCCCATAGATAGGTCCACTAGTGCAGTGGTTCTCAACTGGTGTAGCCTCAGGACCCACTATTTTCCACTCAAATTTAAAACAAATTGAAATAAGGCAGACCTGAATTACAGGCCTATTAAATTTAAACAAGTCAAACTGGTCATGCTCAGAAAGTCTTATTTGAACTGTATGAAATATGAAATAAAAGGCAGACTTATCGGGGCCAGGTTAGCTTCAGAGGATAAGATCAAAATCCATGACAGACCCATATAATCGGCTCTCTGGAGTCACTCACCATTCATATAAGATCGCCATATGAAAAATAGATTGCAGTCAACTGAGAATAGAACAAGAAAAACATTCGTGGCTCTGTAGGCTACATAATTAAATTAAGCCTACTTACCACTTTATGTCTTAACAGCTCAACGATGCGTGGAGAAATATGATCACTATTAATCACCGCCGTGAATATCATAAACGGAGCCTCAAATGGAGTGAGGGTAATATTCTCCTACATGCCAGAAAAGCCTATATAATATAGATATGGGATAAATATGGGATAGCCCCAATACTAAATATGCAGGCTACTCTTGCATGTTTCAGCTGGAACTGTGTCCTGTAGGCTGTATGCCAATATATGAGCAAAAATAGGCTAGTTTTTATCAATGAAAACTATGCCCGCATCGTCTAAATTCAGTTCAGCAGTTTTCTCTTTTATATTAGGCTATCATTATTTTATATATGAATTATTCGATCAGTGCAACCACACACATAATGAGTGATAGAGATCATTATTCATTGAGCATGTGTTTCTAAATCTATGGTCTAATTAGGCTTACAGATTGTGGAAATTTATAGACTGAGATTACACATTTACACTCGCAAAAAGCTGCTGTAGGAGACAGAAATCGCTGATCAAAGTAAATCAAATGACTGATGTGAATACAAGCGGCAGCTTTAGCAGTCCTTCAGCAGACTATATCCAATGCGGATTTTCATTCTGACATAGGCTACATTAAATATCCGCTAAAAACTCTGATCACACTGCGCTTTCATTGAACGAGGAAATGGGTGTGGAAATGGGTGTGGGCGTGGATCAACTCAGCTGTTCATAATGTGATTGGCTAGCGCACCTCTTTCGCGTGGACGCGTGCCTGTGCACGAGCGAAAAACGTGCGCGTGCACAGGCAGATCCCAGATAAATCCAGCTTCAGTTATCGAGTAGAAAACCAGCGTCGTAGTATCGTTAAACTAGATAGCTTTGATCCTGTTCAGTCAAACCAGATCAAAGTGACAGATCGCGGGTCTGTTAACACATTGACTGCCAGCCCTTTTTTCAATGCTGTAGGTAGGTTGTGCCAGGTTTTTTTTTGAGGATTCTGGCTCATTTTACAAGAGCCGAGGATTCTTTTCTGTTAAGACTTCGTGAACACCAATCATCTAAAAAGAACTAATAGAATGTGTGCTTTCTCTGTCTAAAAGAGTTAGTTTGTAGAGTTAGTAGTTATGTAGATATTAGCCGTTGAGTACAGCATGGTTTCAGAGATTTTCAGAGAGTTTTGAGATAAATGGATTTTTAGAACCACCTCACGTGCCTGTGATTATGGGTGCCCTTGGGCAAGTCTGTATACTGTATTGTGTGTGTGTGTGTGTGTGTGTGTGTGTGTGTGTGTGTCTCCAAACTCCTCCCTCCGTCTGTGCTGCTGCTGCTGGCTCCTGCTGGCGCTCTCGGGCAGTCTGGATTACTGTAAAACGGGCTCGTTCGTTTCTTGAGGTGTCGGCTGAGAGCTTTGAAGAAGCTTTTGCGATTCTGGTCTTATTTATGCGCAAAGGTACTCGAGTGTGTGTGTGTGCGCGCGCGTGTGTGTGTGTGTGTGTGTGTGTGTGTGTGTGTGTGTGTGTGAAATCGAAAGAGTTTTCGCCCAGCTATTTCCTTGAAAATTAGAATGGCTTTCTCCCGCGGACCCGTGGCTGTTTTTTGCTCGGCTTTCTCTCTGTCTGGAGGGCACTGTCGCCACTTAGTGGTCGGTAAAATAGATTATACACATTCTCTTCCTCCAATAGTGGTATAGGAGACGTAAAAGGGGTTGATCGATGTCCCACCGTCAAAAAAAAAAAATGTTTATGTAAGCCGAGATATCTCGTCCTTGGCACTCAACGGTTGGATTATGTAAGCCGAGATATCTCGTCCTTGGCACTCAACGTGTTAAGATAGCTTCGTAGTATAGGGTACTGGTCATGCTAATCCAGTTTCAATAGTCTGAATTTAACTAATATGAAATAAAAAGGCAGACTTTTCTTGAATCACAGGCAGGCTATATGCTTTTTAGTTAAACTGGTCATACCTTTTAATTAAAGGTCCCAATTCGTGCAGCTGTAACCTCTTAAAAAAGTGTGTCTCTGGTCCATAAAACATGATTCTGGATTAATCTGTCGAAAATATAGCAACCCCGTTTGTTGTGACGGAGTTCTCACATCCTCATCTCGTCGCTTCCCAAGAATGGCCTGGTTCTATAATATATTCAGAACTAACAGTTCCCATTGGCCGCTGAGGGAGAGCCCGCCCCAGGCTCCCAGCGGCCAATCAGATTAGCGTCTGTGGACCAGCACGCTAGGTTGCGAGTTATCGTTAACTTAACGGTACTACGCTAAAGAGGACATCTCAAAATGCCTAGACTTACCGAATGCACCTCTGCAGTTGCTGGATCACGTACAGTTGGCGTCGCTCCAGCTAGAAGTGTTAATTTTGTGGCTATAGACTAAATGGTGCAGGTAGCTTGTGTGAGGGAGACCCGCGCAGTATGCAGGAGGAAGCTAGTGACGTCCCAATTCCCCTCTGGGCAAACGAAGCGTTTGGGGGTGTGGCTTGGAGGAGACTGCAGGGGGACGCTGGATAGGGACAAATCCAACTGTGGCAGTTCTGAGCGTGTGACCACTCATTACAGGGAGGGCTGACAGCAGTATATATGCATTTACAAGTAAAAACAGCTTTTGCACGGAATGGGACCTTTAAACTGGGGCCATGCTAATCCAGTTTCAATCATCTGAATTGAACTAAAATTAAATATGAAATGAAAAGG
Organism: Poromitra crassiceps; assembly: GCF_964638095.1. Classification (NCBI taxonomy): domain Eukaryota; kingdom Metazoa; phylum Chordata; class Actinopteri; order Beryciformes; family Melamphaidae; genus Poromitra; species Poromitra crassiceps. The sequence goes on from NC_139623.1 coordinate 17,222,610, forward strand.
CAGACTTCTCTTGAATTACAGGCAGAGCATATGCTTCAGCTTGTTAAACAAGTAAAACTGGTCAGGCTAATCCAGTTTCAATAATCTGAATTTAACTCAAATGAAATATGAAAAAAAAAAAAATGTTGGGCCAATGTCCGTGACCCAATCAAAACGGCCCTGCGACCCACCTTTGGGTCGCGACCCACCAGTTGAGAAACGCCGCACTAGTGGATTTAATAACAGTAGGTACTTGCTACTTACTACTGAACAATTTGGGGGGGGGTGTGGTTTATATGTCTGTGGACACAATTTGGCCGTGCGAGAGTGTGTCCCAAGCGTGCAAGATACAGCCACGAAACTTTACAGCTGTGTAGTTGACTTCACAATGAGAAAATCTGATGCTGGATGTAGGCAGAAGAGGAGATTCGGGCGCGAGGCACAGAATGTATAGGAAACAGTGAATGGATAAATCCAGAAGTAGGCGGTAATGCAACATAAAGGATGCCAACAGCCATAAAACACCACAGAAGAAGAAGACTTCATAACGAAGGCTGAGTTTGAAGATGGGTGTGGTCCGAGCAAGGGGGGGCAAAAGCAGCTGGTGTGATCCCACCGCAAGATGGGCTCTAGTCTTTCTAGTCAAATCAAGAGGGTCAGTGTTCAGTGTATGACATTAGTGTTCTGCCTCTTGACAGTAGAGCCATAATGGCTATTCATTAATATATGTCCACGTTAAATTGACCCAGTGCTTGCTGAAATCCTGAAATCAAGCTGTAGAGGGGATATGAGGCGAGTCTTGTATCTCTAGTCCCAGCAATTCTCCTTTCCTTTCCTCAACTTTCAAAACAGGCTTAGGCTGTGTGTCCATATAGCATATTTTTGCTGAGCTCCAGCGTCTTTCTTCAGTTGTTTCCAATGAGGAGAGCGTGCATGCGAGCGTCTGCGTCCGTCTAGAGAAAGTGTGCTGCACCAACCTTTTTTGTGCGTCCGCACCCAGCGTTTCCAGCTGAAAATATCTGAACTTTTCAGAAATGGTGTCGAGCGTTCAGAGGGGAACCGTCTGGGCCTTCTAGGTATTCAGTGAAGGCCCAAGAAGAAATTGAAAAGAAAATAATTTCCCCCCTAATAAATTATTTGTATTTGTTATTTATTCGTTTTCATTCACTGAAATAACAGTAATAATGTCCCTAAATTGCTATGATCTTGGACTCACTTTGTTTCAGCAAATATGGCAAATGGATTGACAGCAAGCCAGCAACCCTTCACGAAGACCCGACTCTGGTCATGACATGGGGAAGACAATTTTGATGACAGGTGTTTTAACCCAGTGGTTCTCAAATGGGGGGCACTTTGCCAGGGGGGTCCGCGAAAAGGTTTCAAGTAAAAAAAAATTTTTTTTTTTTTTTTTTTTTAATTAAAAAATAAAATGCTACATGTTACTTATTCCTTCTCAAACTACTTCCTACATGGTGCTAGTCTATCAAAATATCTTGGCTGTCATTGATTGTGTTGCATAGTGGTTTTCTGTACTGTTGACAAATTGTGATATTATTGTAAGTCGCTTTGGACAAAACAAAAGCGTCTGCTAAATGACGTAATGTAAATGTAATGTAATAAAAAAATATATATATCTTTTTTTTTTGCAAAATCTTCATAGATCAACGAAAATAGTTTATGCTTTAAATCTAAAATGGTTCATGGATTACATTCTAATAACAAACCTATCAAATTAAAAGTCAAGCACGTTACCGTGGAAACAATTAAGCTTAGCCCAAAATCACAAATCAGAATGAGGGGGTCCCCGGTATATTTTCTATCTTGTAAGGGGTCCTTGGCTGAAAAACATTTGTTAACCAATCAGAATTTCATTGAGTTGTGGGGTTAGCCAATCACAATTACAGTAGTTGAGTTGTGGGTGGGATATTTCCAGGCATTCGTGAAGACAAGCCAACCAGGAGACGAGACGGACGACAAGGAGGGAGGAGTTAATGATGATTCGGAGATTTAGGGCAAGTAGGAAGTGTGGCGAAGTTTTCAAGATGCCTGTTCAAACCAAAGGATAAAATTAGAGCTATCAACCTGCAAAAAGCTATATTTTCGCCATTTCCAGGCTAGCAACTGGGATTTTTAGGCCTTGGCCACACTGATCCGTCAGAAAATGGACAGAACGGATAGATGGATAGATTTATGTCCGTTGCATGTACAAGTAACCTACTTGTACAGCAGGTGGCGGTAAGCACCTTGAAGGTGTCAGCGACCCGCCTATAAACCGAGAGAAGAAGAAAGCTGGCGTCAGCTAGCTGTTAGCTCTGTGTGCTACGTTACTTATGTGGCAATAAAATGCCACCGAATGACCAGATTAGATGGTGAAATCAGACGGTGACACTGACTATCACGTTGTACAACAGCGGGATGGTGTACACAGCATTAATTATAGCCATCTTCTTTGAAAAGTTGAAACAAATCTCGGAACACCTCCTCTCGAGACCTCGACTCTGATTGGCTTAACGGACAGTGACTATCCGACCATCCGATACGTCCATCCAGAAAAAGTTCATCCCTCTTCAACTTTCTGTCCATCAAAACGTATGCAAATTTTCTGGATACGTACGCTTCTGAGTACTCCACGGACAGTCGGACAGCTGTCATTGAAAATGAATGGAAGTGAACAGAGAAATGAACGCACACGGACATACACGACGGATCAGTGTGGCCAAGGCCTTACCCTTAGTTTACATGCAGTTGGGCACAAGAGGCTATATTACAGTTACTGCTGTGCGGTGCTGTGCTGTGGGTTGCTTGTTGCTTTTTGGGGGATTTGGGTTTTGTCTTCAAGTGAACCACTTTGAACGTCATTGGTAAGTTATTATTTTATTTTATTTGATTGCTGGTGGTGTCGCTGGGGCAGCTTGCTGTCAGTGTGCAGGGGGAGTTTTGGACCCACACATTTTTTGTTTGTTGTGTCTCGCTTCACTTCGCTTGCCACCAGACCCTCGGGAGTTACATAAACGTCACTGCGTGCTTGTTTCCCCAAACCCGCCTCAGTCTGTCTTGAGTTCGTTGTGCTTTTAGTCTTCACCTGGTCTTTTTGTGTATTGAGCTAATTGTTAAAGCTGTGGTTGTGTTATTGACAGGGACAGCCATTTGTTTATGTAGCCTAATGTAATTTTCATAGCTGAGGAGGAGTAGTGGAGTAATCATTGTGTGTAACGATACAGCGACCTAAGCTGGCTGTGGAAGACAACTCATCATAGATCTTGGGCATGTAGTCTTTCCAATAGCCTGTTCACGCCCTCACCAATGCGTAAGATGCACGCAGTGCGCACAGAGAGAGACCTCAGACTTGCACGTACTGTACATTATAGAAGGCCCGGTTCGCCACTGCGAGCGCTCCTTTTTTCCTGTCAATCTGCTACTTGGAAGTGCGCTGGGATCAGCGCTCCCCAGCGTATTGCCAGTGTTTAACTGCCAGGAAAAGATGCTATATGGGCACACGCGGCCTTAGAGGGTTAGAGAATATACAGTATGATTATTATACTCATGAAAGCTTGAGGAAAGTAAGCCTTTGTCTTCTTCCTGGCTTGAATATGGCAGCAAATCATGCATGTTGATGAAAGTGACCCAATAAACTAGGCTACTAACTGAGGTATGATGATGAAATGCATTGTAAACATGGGGTGTCATCTTAATAGGAACTCTCACAGAGAATTAATTAAGCTTCAATGACTCATTAAGCACCAACATAAATGATACAGTAGTGGTAAAAGTTAAGCAGGCACACTGTTTCATTGGTATCTCTCATTTCATCCCACTGCTTCTCTACAGGTTGTGGTCAGAACAAATCCACTCAAAAATGTGTTAAGACACTAGGCTGCATTTACACTTCGCCGGTTGCACCAACTGGTCTTACGACTGGTCTTAAGCTAAGTCGCTCGTAACTTTACGACCTAACAGCTACGCCGGTTGCACCAACAGGGCTTAAGCCTTCTTCTCACTAAGACCGGGCGTAAATATTACGCCTAGTCCAGAGCAGGCGTAAGGTGCAGTCATGGGTACAGTATAGACGGTTTTCACCTGTGTGTTGCGCAATAGCTACAACCCCTCAGCACTCTGGCTGTATTCAGACCGGAGTACATTATAAACGTTATAAATATAGTCACGTTATAAACAACTAACCAACACTGGGGGTCCGTATGTTAACAGTGTTACTCGAAATGGTTAAGTTAAATCAATTTGGTCATTCAGTGGTGTTTTACTGCCATGTAAAGTAACTAACTAGCCGCTAGCATTAGCCAAAGTAGCCGATTACCCATCAGTGGAGCGTCATTTGAAGTCAGCACACTCTTCTAAACAGGTCACGCGACCTGTTTGTCTAACTGTGATGTCACTCAGGCAGTTGTGATGTCATCAGTGATGTCACTTGAGCACTTGATGTAGTATGAGCCGATGGCATACAGTTGCACGATAGTGCCTAGGTGGGTGTGCGCCGCGGTGTCTGTCTGTCAGTCATGGCGATTTCCATAACTGCAGCCATGGTGCATCATCTCGAGACTCTCCACCGTAGGAAACAAGTGTGCGTGTATTCAAATTTGAACTGTTGTATAAAAGCAATATCACACTCGCGGTCGTGCTGTTGTTACTGTATATCAGCACAGCTGTGATTCGGTTGGCCACAGCACGCCCTCTCGTGTGATATTGCTTTAATGAAAGGACACAGAATGCCTTCATGAGCCAGTCAGAATTGAGTATTCAACAAAGCCATGTAAAAGGTGTGATAGTTCACATCTAAGTGGATAGTTATATGATTGTCTGCCATTTAGCATCATAAGCATCAACCACTAAGCTATTACTGGAATTGTTTGTATGCCCCACCGATCTACGGTTGAGGCGAATGTTCTTCTTGGGAATCCAAGTCAGTAAAGGGTTACACACTACACATCAACATGTTATGCTTCGGTTGCAGCACGGAGGTTTGAACTGGTTCAACCAGCTCCGTTCTTCCACACATGATCTTGAATTGTTTTACATAAACAAGTTGTACTCCGTGGAACATTCACGTACCACATAGGAGTATGTTACCTTTGTCACTTTTGAGATCGTAACCCTAATCTGAGGTGACCTGTTGCCAAATAGAAGCTTCTCACACTTTCCATACATCACCTCATCTCCAGCATTTATTTAAGTGAATTTGGTTCATGCATCCTCTATTTTGTTTACTGACATGATGACAAATGTCAATAATAAGCAAAATCTTGGCATTTATATACATTTTATATGGCTCAAATACATAAATACGTAAATAGGTTCAGGCGCAAACTGCCTGCCATGCATCACCCAGGTGTGACACATCAGTGGTGGATGAGTTGAGTTCTCTCCCCCCTCCCCTGATACTGTATGTGAAGCACGTTGAGTATCTAGAAAGGCGCTATATAAATGCAATCAATTAAATAATTAATTTAATTAACAGACTGCTGCTTAGTCCAGCAAAAGTAGAAGTCATGTGTATCTCCAAAGTTCCAAAGATCTGTCGTCTTGCATACGTGGCCAATGCGGAGTAGGCCGCATTGAAGCAAATGGCTGCGTATCTGATCCGAATATTCCAGCACAAATCGACGGAACAGAACCACACTCGGTGTAGTTAAGCCATTAGGTATGTTGAAACAAAGCGTATGTGTGAAGGGCGGAAGGGTGTGCGCACAACACAGCAATAACAACTAGAACGGGCTAAATTTGCTGAAGCAAATTTGATTGTGCTTGCTCCCCCGTGACGCTCCGCCCCCCTTGCACCGCCCCTGCCTTAGACCCCACGGCCTCCCATCCAGTATCAATACAGCCCCAATCGGCAATGTGTAGCTAGGACGTGTTTAGGCCGTTGCAAGGGTGTATTAACTGGATGCTATGGTGTTTTCGGCTCATCGGTATAGGGCATTCGTAGATCGTTGCTAGGGTGTACTAAGTAGTTGTGGGCGGGAAATGGGCGGGCCTTTGTGAGTACAAGCGGGAGGAGCCAAGGAAACCAGGGCAGAAAGAATTTTGATCGTAGAAGCTATGGTTCCAAACTTACAAACCAAAACATAAAGAGGGCAGCTATAGCGCCACCGTGAGGTCAATTGGTATAATTTTTTAGGCCAGATTAGAAGAGTACTCTATGAACCTATGTACCCAATTTGGGAACAGTCGCTCTTACAGTTTGTGAGATACAGCTACTGAATGCTGCTATAGCGCCCCCTATAGGCGAAATGACCCAATTTTATTTTTATCAGCTCAGAGTACATATGTGCATACCTGGACCAAGTTTGGTTCGGATCGGACAATGTGGTCCGGAGTTATGGTGGTTTTTGTGAAGTAGGCCCCACCCACCCCCGCCCCCTACAGGCCAAATGACACTTTCTTTTCTGAAATCAGCTCAGAAGTGTCAAGTGTCATACAAGAAAGAAGGCTGGCCATAATTCCAATGAATCAGCACTTCCTGCCGCCCTTCAAAATAAACCAATTTAGAAGGTACAGGTACTGAATGCTGCTATAGCGCCCCCTAGAGGCGAAATGACAAAATATTTGTCCTATAGGCTCAGAGTACATCCGTCCACACCTGTACCAAGTTTGGTTAGCATCGGACGATCTTTGTGAAATAGGCCCCACCCACAGAACTTTGGAGGTCGATTATATCGCAACGGTGCAGAATAAAAAAAAAAACGCAAAATAAGTTTTGTGCGGGACAGTCCACACACGCTCTGTGATGTGGTTTGGTGAAGATCGGGCAAAATTTGAAGGATAAATAGCGAAAAAACGCTTTTCGACAAAATTCAAAATGGCGGAAAATCTAGTTAGACGGAAATGGGCGGGGCCTATATCAGCAGATGCGGAATGACCCAAGGAATCCAGGGAAAAAATAATTTTGAATGTAGCCCTTACGGTTCAAAAATTATGGACCAAAACGTAAGGACGGCTGTTATAGCGCCACCATCTGGTCAAATACTAAAATTTTCCCGCACAGAGTAAAAGGTGACTCTGTAAACCTACCTACAAAGTTTGGTAATAGCAGGTCATACGGTGTCTGAGCTAGAGCTAATTTAATGCCAACGATTTCGAAACCCCATTCAAGTGAATGGGAAAAAAAATCGTACGTTAACGCCAATATCGCGAAAACCGGCGAACGAAACCCTTAGCAATCCAAATGCACACGATTCCTCAATGAGCCGCACGTTTTGATGTCTCCCATGTCTGTGTAGTGTGAAAACTGTAGGAGAAATGGCGAACCAAACTTTTGGATAGAAGAAAATATAGAGATAGTAAATAAATACTAGAACGGGCTAAATTTGCTGAAGCAAATTTGATTGTGCTTGCTCCCGCGTGACGCTCCGCCCCCCTTGCACCGCCCCTGCCTTAGACCCCGCCCTCCCATCCAGTATCAATACAGCCCCAATCGGCAATGTGTAGCTAGGACGTGTTTAGGCCATTGCAAGGGTGTATTAATTGGATGCTATGGTGTTACAGGTACTGAATGCTGCTATAGCGCCCCCTAGAGGCGAAATGACACAATATTTGTCCTATAGGCTCAGAGTACATCCGTCCACACCTGTACCAAGTTTGGTTAGCATCGGACGATCTTTGTGAAATAGGCCCCACCCACAGAAATTTGGAGGTCGATTATATCGCAACGGTGCGGAATTTCAAAAAAACGCAAAATAAGTTTTGTGCGGGACAGTCCACACACGCTGTGTGATGTGGTTTGGTGAAGATCGGGCAAAATTTGAAGGAGAAATAGCGAAAAAACACTTTTCGACAAAATTCAAAATGGCGGAAAATCTAGTTAGACGGAAATGGGCGGGGCCTATATCAGCAGATGCGGAATGACCCAAGGAATCCAGGGAAAAAAGAATTTTGAATGTAGCCCTTACGGTTCAAAAGTTATGGACCAAAACGTAAGGACGGCTGTTATAGCGCCACCATCTGGTCAAATAGTGGAATTTTCCCGCACAGAGTAAAAGGTGACTCTGTAAACCTACCTACAAAGTTTGGTAATAGCAGGTCATACGGTGTCTGAGCTAGAGCTAATTTAATGCCAACGATTTCGAAACCCCATTCAAGTGAATGGGGAAAAAAATCGTACGTTAACGCCAATATCGCGAAAACCGGCGAACGAAACCCTTAGCAATCCAAATGCACACGATTCCTCAATGAGCCGCACGTTTTGATGTCTCCCATGTCTGTGTAGTGTGAAAACTGTAGGAGAAATGGTGAAGCAAACTTTTGGATAGAAGAAAAATAACTAGAACGGGCTAAATTTGCTGAAGCAAATTTGATTGTGCTTGCTCCCGCGTGACGCTCCGCCCCCCTTGCACCGCCCCTGCCTTAGACCCCGCCCTCCCATCCAGCATCAATACAGCCCCAATCGGCAATGTGTAGCTAGTACGTGTTTAGGCCGTTGCAAGGGTGTATTAACTGGATGCTATGGTGTTACAGGTACTGAAGGCTGCTATAGCGCCCCCTAGAGGCGAAATGACACAATATTTGTCCTATAGGCTCAGAGTACATCCGTCCACACCTGTACCAAGTTTGGTTAGCATCGGACGATCTTTGTGAAATAGGCCCCACCCACAGAACTTTGGAGGTCGATTATATCGCAACGGTGTGGAATTAAAAAAAAACGCAAAATAAGTTTTGTGCGGGACATTCCACACACGCTGTGTGATGTGGTTTGGTGAAGATCGGGCAAAATTTGAAGGAGAAATAGCGAAAAAACGCTTTTCGACAAAATTCAAAATGGCGGAATATCTAGTTAGACGGAAATAGGCGGGGCCTATATCAGCAGATGCGGAATGACCCAAGGAATCCAGGGAAAAAAGAATTTTGAATGTAGCCCTTACGGTTCAAAAGTTATGGACCAAAACGTAAGGAATGCTGCTATAGCGCCCCCTAGAGGCGAAATGACACAATATTTGTCGTATAGGCTCAGAGTACATCCGTCCACACCTGTACCAAGTTTGGTTAGCATCGGACGATCTTTGTGAAATAGGCCCCACCCACAGAACTTTGGAGGTCAATTATATCGCAACGGTGCAGAATTAAAAAAAAACGCAAAATAAGTTTTGTGCGGGACAGTCCACACACGCTCTGTGATGTGGTTTGGTGAAGATCGGGCAAAATTTGAAGGAGAAATAGCGAAAAAACGCTTTTCGACAAAATTCAAAATGGCGGGAAATCTAGTTAGACGGAAATGGGCGGGGCCTATATCAGCAGATGCGGAATGACCCAAGGAATCCAGGGAAAAAAGAATTTTGAATGTAGCCCTTACGGTTCAAAAGTTATGGACCAAAACGTAAGGACGGCTGTTATAGCGCCACCATCTGGTCAAATACTAAAATTTTCCCGCACAGAGTAAAAGGTGACTCTGTAAACCTACCTACAAAGTTTGGTAATAGCAGGTCATACGGTGTCTGAGCTAGAGCTAATTTAATGCCAACGATTTCGAAACCCCATTCAAGTGAATGGGGAAAAAAATCGTACGTTAACGCCAATATCGCGAAAACCGGCGAACGAAACCCTTAGCAATCCAAATGCACACGATTCCTCAATGAGCCGCACGTTTTGATGTCTCCCATGTCTGTGTAGTGTGAAAACTGTAGGAGAAATGGCGAAGCAAACTTTTGACCAGAAGAAAACAGAATAATAAATAAATAAATAAAATTAAGTATGAGAGATTCTAAGATTGTGCTTGCCTATCTGCAAGCACAATAATAATAAAAAGAACTAGAACGGGCTAAATTTGCTGAAGCAAATTTGATTGTGCTTGCTCCCCCGTGACGCTCCGCCCCCCTTGCACCGCCCCTGCCTTAGACCCCGGCCTCCCATCCAGTATCAATACAGCCCCAATCGGCAATGTGTAGCTAGGACGTGTTTAGGCCGTTGCAAGGGTGTATTAACTGGATGCTATGGTGTTTTCGGCTCATCGGTATAGGGCATTCGTAGATCGTTGCTAGGGTGTACTAAGTAGTTGTGGGCGGGAAATGGGCGGGCCTTTGTGAGTACAAGTGGAGGAGCCAAGGAAACCAGGGCAGAAAGAATTTTGATCGTAGAAGCTATGGTTCCAAACTTACAAACCAAAACGTAAAGAGGGCAGCTATAGCGCCACCGTGAGGTCAATTGGTATAATTTTTTAGGCCAGATTAGAAGAGTACTCTATGAACCTATGTACCCAATTTGGGAACAGTCGCTCTTACAGTTTGTGAGATACAGCTACTGAATGCTGCTATAGCGCCCCCTATAGGCGAAATGACACCATTTTAATTTATCAGCTCAGAGTACATATGTGCATACCTGGACCAAGTTTGGTTCGGATCGGACAATGTGGTCCAGAGTTATGGCAGTTTTTGTGAAGTAGGCCCCACCCACCCCCGCCCCCTACAGGCCAAATTACACTTTCTTTTGTGAAATCAGCTCAGAAGTGTCAAGTGTCAATACAAGAAGGAAGGCTGGCCATAATTCCAATGAATCAGCACTTCCTGCCGCCCTTCAAAATAAACCAATTTAGAAGGTACAGGTACTGAATGCTGCTATATCGCCCCCTAGAGGCGGAATGACACAATATTTGTCCAATATTTGTCCTATAGGCTTAGAGTACATCCGTCCACACCTGTACCAAGTTTGGTTAGCATCGGACGATCTTTGTGAAATAGGCCCCACCCACAGAACTTTGGAGGTCGATTATATCGCAACGGTGCGGAATTTCAAAAAAACGCAAAATAAGTTTTGTGCGGGACAGTCCACACACGCTCTGTGATGTGGTTTGGTGAAGATCGGGCAAAATTTGAAGGAGAAATAGCGAAAAAACGCTTTTCGACAAAATTCAAAATGGCGGAAAATCTAGTTAGACGGAAATGGGCGGGGCCTATATCAGCAGATGCGGAATGGCCCAAGGAATCCAGGGAAAAAAGAATTTTGAATGTAGCCCTTACGGTTCAAAAGTTATGGACCAAAACGTAAGGATGGCTGTTATAGCGCCACCATCTGGTCAAATAGTGGAATTTTCCCGCACAGAGTAAAAGGTGACTCTGTAAACCTACCTACAAAGTTTGGTAATGGCAGGTCATACGGTGTCTGAGCTACAGCTAATTTAATGCCAACGATTTCGAAACCCCATTCAAGTGAATGGGGAAAAAAATCGTACGTTAACGCCAATATCGCGAAAACCGGCGAACGAAACCCTTAGCAATCCAAATGCACACGATTCCTCAATGAGCCGCACGTTTTGATGTCTCCCATGTCTGTGTAGTGTGAAAACTGTAGGAGAAATGGCGAAGCAAACTTTTGGATAGAAGAAAATATAGAGATAGTAAATAAATACTAGAACAGGCTAAATTTGCTGAAGCAAATTTGATTGTGCTTGCTCCCCCGTGACGCTCCGCCCCCCTTGCACCGCCCCTGCCTTAGACCCCGCCCTCCCATCCACTATCAATACAGCCCGAATCGGCAATGTGTAGCTAGGACGTGTTTAGGCCGTTGCAAGGGTGTATTAACTGGATGCTATGGTGTTTTCGGCTCATCGGTATAGGGCATTCGTAGATCGTTGCTAGGGTGTACTAAGTAGTTGTGGGCGGGAAATGGGCGGGCCTTTGTGAGTACAAGCGGGAGGAGCCAAGGAAACCAGGGCAGAAAGAATTTTGATCGTAGAAGCTATGGTTCCAAACTTACAAACCAAAACGTAAAGAGGGCAGCTATAGCGCCACCGTGAGGTCAATTGGTATAATTTTTCAGGCCAGATTAGAAGAGTACTCTATGAACCTATGTACCCAATTTGGGAACAGTCGCTCTTACAGTTTGTGAGATACAGCTACTGAATGCTGCTATAGCGCCCCCTATAGGCGAAATGACACAATTTTATTTTTATCAGCTCAGAGTACATATGTGCATACCTGGACCAAGTTTGGTTCGGATCGGACAATGTGGTCCAGAGTTATGGCGGTTTTTGTGAAGTAGGCCCCACCCACCCCCGCCCCCTACAGGCCAAATGACACTTTCTTTTGTGAAATCAGCTCAGAAGTGTCAAGTGTCAATACAAGAAGGAAGGCTGGCCATAATTCCAATGAATCAGCACTTCCTGCCGCCCTTCAAAATAAACCAATTTAACTGAGCAATGTACCCTTTTTTACATGTCAGTTACAACATCAGATGCTCATAACTCCTAGGAAAATGGCTTAAACTGCATGAAACTTTGTGCGTGAAGACATCTCCCGACATATATACTTCGGTTTAAAATTGGTGCAATTTGGAGCCAAAGCGCCCCTACAGGTCAGTGGCAGCAAGTGACCTGTGGTGAAAATGGACTGATAATAGTCCCTGGTCACCAAAGTAATGTTACCCTTTTAGTTTTGTTACAGAGTTGCTGATCGGTTGTCATGTGTCCAGTCAGCCAGAGAAGCTGCTTGGGTAGCATGCTAACTAACGCCTAACGCTAGCAGTAGCTCAATTAGCTTGTTGCAACTAGTCCCAAACATTGATGAAGAGTGTGTCCTAACGCCAGGGGGACAAGGTGTTTGTTTTGGCTGGCTGAGGTTAGCCTATAAGGCACAGTTGTTGTGGCTAACAGCCTCCATTCACACTAGGCTATTCACACTAGGCTATCTCTTACATTATGTTTTCAAACCCAGCTGGCTGTATATAATGAACAACCACAAAGTGGTGACACTTACCCATGGGTTCAGTTCATTGTTTTCTGGACATGTTTCCATGCTACAGTAACACAGCAGCAGAACAGACAGGCCTCCCATGCCATACATGAACACAACAGGTTTCCTGCAGGCTGTGGCAGGGCTGTGAGGGGGCGGGCTCTGGGCGGCCCTGTGAATTTTTTTATTGGTTGGCGACAAGTGACGTAGAAAATCCAAGGAACTCTGATTCACTCTGATTTGCCCTCTCCTGGGGCTCCCACTTGCACCAGGGAGGGAGAGGAATGACTGTAGTAAGTGATTTCATACTTTTACAAATGGAGGAATGACTGTAGTAAGTGATTTCATACTTTTTTTGTCTACTACATCATTCTCTCTACCCAACATGCAACACTGCTGCTCAGAGTTGCTCTTAACCTCTATTTATCTGGTCAAATCTCACCGGATTCCTGTTTCCAGTGCACTTTTAGCATTTGGTTTTTAACAGAGAAGAGCAGGAGCTGCTCAAAACATACGGTATGCAAATTAGAGCGAGACCATGAGTGATATACCCACTGTGATACAAGTATAGGTGTGTCTGTTGTCTGTACAATAGCGTGCGTGCATCAAGTCAAGTGTCAAGTGTCATACAAGAAGGAAGGCTGGCCATAATTCCAATGAATCAGCACTTCCTGCCGCCCTTCAAAATAAAACAATTTAGAAGGGACAGGTTCTGAATGCTGCTATAGCGCCCCCTAGAGGCGAAATGACAAAATATTTCTCCTATAGGCTCAGAGTACATCCTTCCACACCTGGACCAAGTTTGGTTCGCATCGGACGATCTTTGTGAAATAGGCCCCACCCACAGAACTTTGGAAGTCGATTATATCGCAACGGTGCGGAGTTTCAAAAATACGCAAAATAAGTTTTGTGCGGGACAGTCCACACACGCTCTGTGATGTGGTTTGGTGAAGATCGGGCAAAATTTGAAGGAGAAATAGCGAAAAAACGCTTTTCGACAAAATTCAAAATGGCGGGAAATCTAGTTAGACGGAAATGGGCGGGGCCTATATCAGCAGATGCGGAATGACCCAAGGAATCCAGGGAAAAAATAATTTTGAATGTAGCCCTTACGGTTCAAAAGTTATGGACCAAAACGTAAGGACGGCTGTTATAGCGCCACCTTCTGGTCAAATAGTGGAATTTTCCCGCACAGAGTAAAAGGTGACTCTGTAAACCTACCTACAAAGTTTGGTAATAGCAGGTCATACGGTGTCTGAGCTAGAGCTAATTTAATGCCAACGATTTCGAAACCCCATTCAAGTGAATGGGAAAAAAAATCGTACGTTAACGCCAATATCGCGAAAACCGGCGAACGAAACCCTTAGCAATCCAAATGCACACGATTCCTCAATGAGCCGCACGTTTTGATGTCTCCCATGTCTGTGTAGTGTGAAAACTGTAGGAGAAATGGCGAAGCAAACTTTTGGATATTAAGTATGAGAGATTCTAAGATTGTGCTTGCCTATCTGCAAGCACAATAACTAGAACGGGCTAAATTTGCTGAAGCAAATTTGATTGTGCTTGCTCCCCCGTGACGCTCCGCCCCCCTTGCACCGCCCCTGCCTTAGACCCCGCCCTCCCATCCAGTATCAATACAGCCCCAATCGGCAATGTGTAGCTAGGACGTGTTTAGGCCGTTGCAAGGGTGTATTAACTGGATGCTATGGTGTTACAGGTACTGAATGCTGCTATAGCGCCCCCTAGAGGCGAAATGACACAATATTTGTCCTATAGGCTCAGAGTACATCCGTCCACACCTGTACCAAGTTTGGTTAGCATCGGACGATCTTTGTGAAATAGGCCCCACCCACAGAACTTTGGAGGTCGATTATATCGCAGCGGTGCGGAATTTCAAAAAAAACGCAAAATAAGTTTTGTGCGGGACAGTCCACACACGCTGTGTGATGTGGTTTGGTGAAGATCGGGCAAAATTTGAAGGAGAAATAGCGAAAAAACGCTTTTCGACAAAATTAAAAAAGGCGGAAAATCTAGTTAGACGGAAATGGGCGGGGCCTATATCAGCAGATGCGGAATGACCCAAGGAATCCAGGGAAACAAGAATTTTGAATGTAGCCCTTACGGTTCAAAAGTTATGGACCAACACGTAAGGATGGCTGTTATAGCGCCCCCTAGAAGCAAAATTACACAATATTTGTCCTATAGGCTCAGAGTACATCCGTCCACACCTGTACCAAGTTTGGTTAGCATCGGACGATCTTTGTGAAATAGGCCCCACCCACACAACTTTGGAAGTCGATTATATCGCAACGGTGCGGAATTTCAAAAAAACGCAAAATAAGTTTTGTGCGGGACAGTCCACACACGCTCTGTGATGTGGTTTGGTGAAGATCGGGCAAAATTTGAAGGAGAAATAGCGAAAAAACGCTTTTTGACAAAATTCAAAGTGGCGGAAAATCTAGTTAGACGGAAATGGGCGGGGCCTATATCAGCAGATGCGGAATGACCCAAGGAATCCAGGGAAAAAAAGAATTTTGAATGTAGCCCTTACGGTTCAAAAGTTATGGACCAAAACATAAGGACGGCTGTTATAGCGCCACCATCTGGTCAAATAGTGTAATTTTCCCGCACAGAGTAAAAGGTGACTCTGTAAACCTACCTACAAAGTTTGGTAATGGCAGGTCATACGGTGTCTGAGCTAGAGCTAATTTAATGCCAACGATTTCGAAACCCCATTCAAGTGAATGGGGAAAAAAATCGTACATTAACGCCAATATCGCGAAAACCGGCAAACGAAACCCTTAGCAATCCAAATGCACACGATTCCTCAATGAGCCGCACGTTTTGATGTCTCCCATGTCTTTGTAGTGTGAAAACTGTAGGAGAAATGGCGAACCAAACTTTTGGATAGAAGAAAATATAGAGATAGTAAATAAATACTAGAACGGGCTAAATTTGCTGAAGCAAATTTGATTGTGCTTGCTCCCGCGTGACGCTCCGCCCCCCTTGCACCGCCCCCGCCTTAGACCCCGCCCTCCCATCCAGTATCAATACAGCCCCAATCGGCAATGTGTAGCTAGGACGTGTTTAGGCCGTTGCAAGGGTGTATTAACTGGATGCTATGGTGTTACAGGTACTGAATGCTGCTATAGCGCCCCCTAGAGGCGAAATGACACAATATTTGTCCTATAGGCTCAGAGTACATCCGTCCACACCTGTACCAAGTTTGGTTAGCATCGGACGATCTTTGTGAAATCGGCCCCACCCACAGAACTTTGGAGGTCGATTATATCGCAACGGTGCGGAATTTCAAAAAAACGCAAAATAAGTTTTGTGCGGGACAGTCCACCCACGCTGTGTGATGTGGTTTGGTGAAGATCGGGCAAAATTTGAAGGAGAAATAGCGAAAAAACGCTTTTCGACAAAATGCAAAATGGCGGAAAATCTAGTTAGACAGAAATGGGCGGGGCCTATATCAGCAGATGCGGAATGACCCAAGGAATCCAGGGAAATAAGAATTTTTAATGTAGCCCTTACGGTTCAAAAGTTATGGACCAACACGTAAGGATGGCTGTTATAGCGCCCCCTAGAGGCGAAATGACACAATATTTGTCCTATAGGCTCAGAGTACATTCGTCCACACCTGTACCAAGTTTGGTTAGCATCGGACGATCTTTGTGAAATAGGCCCCACCCACAGAACTTTGGAGGTCAATTATATCGCAACGGTGCGGAATTTAAAAAAAACGCAAAATAAGTTTTGTGCGGGACAGTCCACACACGCTCTGTGATGTGGTTTGGTGAAGATCGGGCAAAATTTGAACAAGAAATAGCGAAAAAACGCTTTTCGACAAAATTCAAAATGGCGGAAAATATAATTAGACGGAAATGGGCGGGGCCTATATCAGCAGATGCGGAATGACCCAAGGAATCCAGGGAAAAAAATAATTTTGAATGTAGCCCTTACGGTTCAAAAGTTATGGACCAAAACGTAAGGACGGCTGTTATAGCGCCACCATCGGGTCAAATAGTGTAATTTTCCCGCACAGAGTAAAAGGTGACTCCGTAAACCTACCTACAAAGTTTGGTAATAGCAGGTCATACGGTGTCTGAGCTAGAGCTAATTTAATGCCAACGATTTCGAAACCCCATTCAAGTGAATGGGGAAAAAAATCGTACGTTAACGCCAATATCGCGAAAACCAGCGAACGAAACCCTTAGCAATCCAAATGCACACGATTCCTCAATGAGCCGCACGTTTTGATGTCTCCCATGTCTGTGTAGTGTGAAAACTGTAGGAGAAATGGCGAACACAACTTTTGACCAGAAGAAAACAGAATAAAGAATAAAGAATAAAGATAAAGAAGTATGAGAGATTCTAAGATTGTGCTTGCCTATCTGCAAGCACAATAACTAGAACGGGCTAAATTTGCTGAAGCAAATTTGATTGTGCTTGCTCCCCCGTGACACTCCGCCCCCCTTGCACCGCCCCTGCCTTAGACCCCGGCCTCCCATCCAGTATCAATACAGCCCCAATGGGCAATGTGTAGCTAGGACGTGTTTAGGCCGTTGCAAGGGTGTATTAACTGGATGCTATGGTGTTACAGGTACTGAATGCTGCTATAGCGCCCCCTAGAGGCGAAATGACACAATATTTGTCCTATAGGCTCAGAGTACATCCGTCCACACCTGTACCAAGTTTGGTTAGCATCGGACGATCTTTGTGAAATAGGCCCCACCCACAGAACTTTGGAAGTCGATTATATCGCAACGGTGCGGAATTTCAAAAATACGCAAAATAAGTTTTGTGCGGGACAGTCCACACACGCTCTGTGATGTGGTTTGGTGAAGATCGGGCAAAATTCGAAGGAGAAATAGCGAAAAAACGCTTTTCGACAAAATTCAAAATGGCGGAATATCTGGTTAGACGGAAATGGGCGGGGCCTATATCAGCAGATGCGGAATGACCCAAGGAATCCAGGGAAAAAATAATTTCGAATGCAGCCCTTACGGTTCAAAAGTTATGGACCAAAACGTAAGGAATGCTGCTATAGCGCCCCCTAGAGGCGAAATGACAAAATATTTGTCCTATAGGCTCAGAGTACATCCTTCCACACCTGGACCAAGTTTGGTTCGCATCGGACGATCTTTGTGAAATAGGCCCCACCCACAGAACTTTGGAGGTCGATTATATCGCAACGGTGCGGAATTTCAAAAAAACGCAAAATAAGTTTTGTGCGGGACAGTCCACACACGCTCTGTGATGTGGTTTGGTGAAGATCGGGCAAAATTTGAAGGAGAAATAGCGAAAAAACGCTTTTGGACAAAATTCAAAATGGCGGAAAATCTAGTTAGACGGAAATGGGCGGGGCCTATATCAGCAGATGCGGAATGACCCAAGGAATCCAGGGAAAAAAGAATTTTGAATGTAGCCCTTACGGTTCAAAAGTTATGGACCAAAACGTAAGGATGGCTGTTATAGCGCCACCATCTGGTCAACTAGTGTAATTTTCCCGCACAGAGTAAAAGGTGACTCTGTAAACCTAGCTACAAAGTTTGGTAATAGCAGGTCATACGGTGTCTGAGCTAGAGCTAATTTAATGCCAACGATTTCGAAACCCCATTCAAGTGAATGGGGAAAAAAATCGTACGTTAACGCCAATATCGCGAAAACCGGCGAACGAAACCCTTAGCAATCCAAATGCACACGATTCCTCAATGAGCCGCACGTTTTGATGTCTCCCATGTCTGTGTAGTGTGAAAACTGTAGGAGAAATGGTGAAGCAAACTTTTGGATAGAAGAAAAATAATAATAAAAAGAACTAGAACGGGCTAAATTTGCTGAAGCAAATTTGATTGTGCTTGCTCCCGCGTGACGCTCCGCCCCCCTTGCACCGCCCCTGCCTTAGACCCCGCCCTCCCATCCAGTATCAATACAGCCCCAATCGGCAATGTGTAGCTAGGACGTGTTTAGGCCGTTGCAAGGGTGTATTAACTGGATGCTATGGTGTTTTCGGCTCATTATTATGCTGCTATAGCGCCCCCTAGAGGCGAAATGACACAATATTTGTCCTATAGGCTCAGAGTACATCCGTCCACACCTGTACCAAGTTTGGTTAGCATCGGACGATCTTTGTGAAATAGGCCCCACCCACAGAACTTTGGAGGTCGATTATATCGCAACGGTGCGGAATTTCAAAAAAACACAAAATAAGTTTTGTGCGGGACAGTCCACACACGCTCTGTGATGTGGTTTGGTGAAGATCGGGCAAAATTTGAAGGAGAAATAGCGAAAAAACGCTTTTCGACAAAATTCAAAATGGTGGAAAATCTAGTTAGACGGAAATGGGCGGGGCATATATCAGCAGATGCGGAATGACCCAAGGAATCCACGGAAAAAAGAATTTTGAATGTAGCCCTTACGGTTCAAAAGTTATGGACCAAAACGTAAGGACGGCTGTTATAGCGCCACCATCTGGTCAAATAGTGGAATTTTCGACACAATATTTGTCCTATAGGCTCAGAGTACATCCGTCCACACCTGTACCAAGTTTGGTTAGCATCGGATGATCTTTGTGAAATAGGCCCCACCCACAGAACTTTGGAGGTCAATTATATCGCAACGGTGCGGAATTTCAAAAAAACGCAAAATAAGTTTTGTGCGGGACAGTCCACACACGCTCTGTGATGTGGTTTGGTGAAGATCGGGCAAAATTTGAAGGAGAAATAGCGAAAAAACGCTTTTCGACAAAATTCAAAATGGCGGGAAATCTAGTTAGACGGAAATGGGCGGGGCCTATATCAGCAGATGCGGAATGGCCCAAGGAATCCAGGGAAAAAATAATTTTGAATGTAGCCCTTACGGTTCAAAAGTTATGGACCAAAACGTAAGGATGGCTGTTATAGCGCCACCATCTGGTCAAATAGTGTAATTTTCCCGCACAGAGTAAAAGGTGACTCTGTAAACCTACCTACAAAGTTTGGTAATGGCAGGTCATACGGTGTCTGAGCTAGAGCTAATTTAATGCCAACGATTTCGAAACCCCATTCAAGTGAATGGGAAAAAAAATCGTACGTTAACGCCAATATCGCGAAAACCGGCGAACGAAACCCTTAGCAATCCAAATGCACACGATTCCTCAATGAGCCGCACGTTTTGATGTCTTCCTTGTCTGTGTAGTGTGAAAACTGTAGGAGAAATGGCGAACCAAACTTTTGGATATAAAAAATATAGAGATAGTAAATAAATACTAGAACGGGCTAAATTTGCTAAAGCAAATTTGATTGTGCTTGCTCCCGCGTGACGCTCCGCCCCCCTTGCACCGCCCCTGCCTTAGACCCCGCCCTCCCATCCAGTATCAATACAGCCCCAATCGGCAATGTGTAGCTAGGACGTGTTTAGGCCGTTCCAAGTGTGTATTAACTGGATGCTATGGTGTTACAGGTACTGAATGCTGCTATAGCGCCCCCTAGAGGCGAAATGACAAAATATTTCTCCTATAGGCTCAGAGTACATCCTTCCACACCTGGACCAAGTTTGGTTCGCATTGGACGATCTTTGTGAAATAGGCCCCACCCACAGAACTTTGGAAGTCGATTATATCGCAACGGTGCGGAATTTCTAAAATACGCAAAATAAGTTTTGTGCGGGACAGTCCACACACGCTCTGTGATGTGGTTTGGTGAAGATCGGGCAAAATTTGAAGGAGAAATAGCAAAAAAACGCTTTTCGACAAAATTCAAAATGGCGGAAAATCTAGTTAGACGGAAATGGGCGGGGCCTATATCAGCAGATGCGGAATGACCCAAGGAATCCAGGGAAAACATAATTATTGTGCTTGTTTTGAATGTAGCCCTTACGGTTCAAAAGTTATGGACCAAAACGTAAGGAATGCTGCTATAGCGCCCCCTAGAGGCGAAATGACACAATATTTGTCCTATAGGCTCAGAGTACATCCGTCCACACCTATACCAAGTTTGGTTAGCATCGGACGATCTTTGTGAAATAGGCCCCACCCACAGAACTTTGGAGGTCGATTATATGGCAACGGTGCGGAATTTAAAAAAAACGCAAAATAAGTTTTGTGCGGGACAGTCCACACACGCTCTGTGATGTGGTTTGGTGAAGATCGGGCAAAATTTGAAGGAGAAATAGCGAAAAAACGCTTTTCGACAAAATTCAAAATGGCGGAAAATCTAGTTAGACGGAAATGGGCGGGGCCTATATCAGCAGATGCGGAATGACCCAAGGAATCCAGGGAAAAAAGAATTTTGAATGTAGCCCTTACGGTTCAAAAGTTATGGACCAAAACGTAAGGACGGCTGTTATAGCGCCACCATCTGGTCAAATAGTGGAATTTTCCCGCACAGAGTAAAAGGTGACTCTGTAAACCTACCTACAAAGTTTGGTAATAGCAGGTCATACGGTGTCTGAGCTAGAGCTAATTTAATGCCAACGATTTCGAAACCCCATTCAAGTGAATGGGAAAAAAAATCGTACGTTAACGCCAATATCGCGAAAACCGGGGAACGAAACCCTTAGCAATCCAAATGCACACGATTCCTCAATGAGCCGCACGTTTTGATGTCTCCCATGTCTGTGTAGTGTGAAAACTGTAGGAGAAATGGCGAACCAAACTTTTGACCAGAAGAAAACAGAATAAATAAATAATAATAAAATTAAGTATGAGAGATTCTAAGATTGTGCTTGCCTATCTGCAAGCACAATAATAATAAGTATGAGAGATTCTAAGATTGTGCTTGCCTATCTGCAAGCACAATAACTAGAACGGGCTAAATTTGCTGAAGCAAATTTGATTGTGCTTGCTCCCCCGTGACGCTCCGCCCCCCTTGCACCGCCCCTGCCTTAGACCCCGCCCTCCCATCCAGTATCAATACAGCCCCAATCGGCAATGTGTAGCTAGGACGTGTTTAGGCCGTTGCAAGGGTGTATTAACTGGATGCTATGGTGTTTTCGGCTCATCGGTATAGGGCATTCGTAGATCGTTGCTAGGGTGTACTAAGTAGTTGTGGGCGGGAAATGTGCGGGCCTTTGTAAGTACAAGTGGGAGGAGCCAAGGAAACCAGGGCAGAAAGAATTTTGATCGTAGAAGCTATGGTTCCAAACTTACAAACCAAAACGTAAAGAGGGCAGCTATAGCGCCACCATGAGGTCAATTGGTATAATTATTTAGGCCAGATTAGAAGAGTACTCTATGAACCTATGTACCCAATTTGGGAACAGTCGCTCTTACAGTTTGTGAGATACAGCTACTGAATGCTGCTATAGCGCCCCCTATAGGCGAAATGACACAATTTTATTTTGATCAGCTCAGAGTACATATGTGCATACCTGGACCAAGTTTGGTTCAGATCGGACAATGTGGTCCGGAGTTATGGCGGTTTTTGTGAAGTAGGCCCCACCCACCCCCGCCCCCTACAGGCCAAATTACACTTTCTTTTGTGAAATCAGCTCAGAAGTGTCAAGTGTCAATACAAGAAGGAAGGCTGGCCATAATTCCAATGAATCAGCACTTCCTGCCGCCCTTCAAAATAAACCAATTTAGAAGGTACAGGTACTGAATGCTGCTATATCGCCCCCTAGAGGCGGAATGACACAATATTTGTCCAATATTTGTCCTATAGGCTTAGAGTACATCCGTCCACACCTGTACCAAGTTTGGTTAGCATCGGACGATCTTTGTGAAATAGGCCCCACCCACAGAACTTTGGAGGTCGATTATATCGCAACGGTGCGGAATTTAAAAAAAACGCAAAATAAGTTTTGTGCGGGACAGTCCACACACGCTCTGTGATGTGGTTTGGTGAAGATCGGGCAAAATTTGAAGGAGAAATAGCGAAAAAACGCTTTTCGACAAAATTCAAAATGGCGGAAAATCTAGTTAGACGGAAATGGGCGGGGCCTATATCAGCAGATGCGGAATGGCCCAAGGAATCCAGGGAAAAAAGAATTTTGAATGTAGCCCTTACAGTTCAAAAGTTATGGACCAAAACGTAAGGACGGCTGTTATAGCGCCACCATCTGGTCAAATAGTGTAATTTTCAAACACATAGTAAAAGGTGACTCTGTAAACCTACCTACAAAGTTTGGTAATGGCAGGTCATACGGTGTCTGAGCTAGAGCTAATTTAATGCCAACGATTTCGAAACCCCATTCAAGTGAATGGGGGAAAAAATCGTACGTTAACGCGAATATCGCGAAAACCGGCGAACGAAACCCTTAGCAATCCAAATGCACACGATTCCTCAATGAGCCGCACGTTTTGATGTCTCCCATGTCTGTGTAGTGTGAAAACTGTAGGAGAAATGGCGAAGCAAACTTTTGGATATAAAAAATATAGAGATAGTAAATAAATACTAGAACGGGCTAAATTTGCTGAAGCAAATTTGATTGTGCTTGCTCCCGCGTGACGCTCCGCCCCCCTTGCACCGCCCCTGCCTTAGACCCCGCCCTCCCATCCAGTATCAATACAGCCCCAATCGGCAATGTGTAGCTAGGACGTGTTTAGGCCATTGCAAGGGTGTATTAACTGGATGCTATGGTGTTACAGGTACTGAATGCTGCTATAGCGCCCCCTAGAGGCGAAATGACACAATATTTGTGATATAGGCTCGGAGTACATCCGTCCACACCTGTACCAAGTTTGGTTAGCATCGGACGATCTTTGTGAAATAGGCCCCACCCACAGAACTTTGGAGGTTGATTATATCGCAACGGTGTGGAATTTCAAAAAAACGCAAAATAAGTCTTGTGCGGGACATTCCACACACGCTGTGTGATGTGGTTTGGTGAAGATCGGGCAAAATTTGAAGGAGAAATAGCGAAAAAACGCTTTTCGACAAAATTCAAAATGGCGGAATATCTAGTTAGACGGAAATAGGCGGGGCCTATATCAGCAGATGCGGAATGACCCAAGGAATCCAGGGAAAAAAGAATTTTGAATGTAGCCCTTACGGTTCAAAAGTTATGGACCAAAACGTAAGGAATGCTGCTATAGCGCCCCCTAGAGGCGAAATGACACAATATTTGTCGTATAGGCTCAGAGTACATCCCTCCACACCTGTACCAAGTTTGGTTAGCATCGGACGATCTTTGTGAAATAGGCCCCACCCACAGAACTTTGGAGGTCAATTATATCGCAACGGTGCAGAATTAAAAAAAAACGCAAAATAAGTTTTGTGCGGGACAGTCCACACACGCTCTGTGATGTGGTTTGGTGAAGATCGGGCAAAATTTGAAGGAGAAATAGCGAAAAAACGCTTTTCGACAAAATTCAAAATGGCGGGAAATCTAGTTAGACGGAAATGGGCGGGGCCTATATCAGCAGATGCGGAATGACCCAAGGAATCCAGGGAAAAAAGAATTTTGAATGTAGCCCTTACGGTTCAAAAGTTATGGACCAAAACGTAAGGACGGCTGTTATAGCGCCACCATCTGGTCAAATACTAAAATTTTCCCGCACAGAGTAAAAGGTGACTCTGTAAACCTACCTACAAAGTTTGGTAATAGCAGGTCATACGGTGTCTGAGCTAGAGCTAATTTAATGCCAACGATTTCGAAACCCCATTCAAGTGAATGGGGAAAAAAATCGTACGTTAACGCCAATATCGCGAAAACCGGCGAACGAAACCCTTAGCAATCCAAATGCACACGATTCCTCAATGAGCCGCACGTTTTGATGTCTCCCATGTCTGTGTAGTGTGAAAACTGTAGGAGAAATGGCGAAGCAAACTTTTGACCAGAAGAAAACAGAATAATAAATAAATAAATAAAATTAAGTATGAGAGATTCTAAGATTGTGCTTGCCTATCTGCAAGCACAATAACTAGAACGGGCTAAATTTGCTGAAGCAAATTTGATTGTGCTTGCTCCGCGTGACGCTCCGCCCCCCTTGCACCGCCCCTGCCTTAGACCCACCCTCCACACCAGTATAAATACAGCGTCAATCGGCACTGTGTAGCTCAGACGTGTGTAGGCGGTTGCAAGGGTGTATTACCTGGTTGCTAGCGTGTTTTTGGCTGATGCCTATAGTTTTCTGAAACGAGAGATAGCATGACATATGTAAGCTGAATGCAGTAAGTATATTAGAAACATAGAAGCCTGGCTTAGTTTACAGCCCACTCACCACGGCAAGGTGCAGGCTGAGAGTGGGAACACGAGACCATGCAGACAAACATGAATGTCACAAAACAAACCCAGACGATACAACAAAAAAGACATACAACAAAGAGAAACATACAGCAAAGAAAAACATGGAACATGAAGACAGCAGGCAGTTGATTGATGAGGTGGGTCTGTCTCTGATTGGCAGGTGATGCTCGTCGGTTTGGGTCAGCCATGCATTTGTCTTCTGTGGTTGGCTGTGCTTCATCCTGTGAGCACGGGCACACACGCACAGACGACGCACGTACACACACGTACACACACACACGTACACACACACGTACACGTACACACACACACGTACACACACACACACACACACACACACACACACACACACACACACACACACACACACACACACACACACACACACACACACACACACACACACACACACACACACACACACAGGTTGCCAGCTCATGAGCTGCTTCACAGCACCTGGCCATCAGGGACGTCTGTGTACACACATACACACCTTAACTGCTTGTCCCTGCTGGAGCTGCTGGTGGCCTGTGTGGTGCAATAACATGTTCCACCACAAACACTGTTGATATCCGTACCCAGATAGTCCTGTTCATCCATAGTACAGTTTATGATGAAGAAGACATAAGCATGCACATTCCTGGACATGTGTGTGTATGCAAATGCCATGGCACCTGACCTGACAAGAGAGAGTGAGACCCCAGGCTTTCTCAATGGAAAGCAGCCCGTTTCCCTGAATGTGGACATGTTGGGTGCAGCTTCCACTGCTGCTTCACTGCTTTATCTGTGTCAGCTGTGTTGTGTGTGGAAGTAGTTGGAGATCATCAGGTCCTGCATTAGGACTAGTGCTTTTATATAGATGTCTGTGTGGTGATCAGGTAGTTAACATCTCCCTCAATACCTGCTTGTTTTGGCATGCTGCTGACTCTGCCTCTTCACTGGAGCTGCAGCAGTCATCATGGAACTGGTCAATGCAGGTGTGGACGTTATACATCAGCTGGGTTGGGACACTATCTGAGAGCAGACAACATAAGCAGCTGTATGAGTGGTGTGTCAGCTTCTGTGTGTCCATGGATGAAATGTTATGTTGTGTATGTGTGGATCCGAAATGTGACGACACATTAGCAACGTAGTGAAACTTTCATGCTGTAATAAGAGAAGGTCATGAAGATGAGAAATGCAACACTTAGCATTAGAGTTGATGTAGTGTAGATGCACAGCGCTATGATGGTTGTTGGTAAGCATGTTGTGGGAAGGACAATGTCTGTGGGGACACAGAAGGGCAAAGATATTTGTCATACAAGCACAACAGTAAACTGTGGAAATGTGATGAGGCAACATCCATGTATTGGGAAACATCTGTTCCACACAATTGTGTGCATGCAAGGTATGACCTAGTGGGAGTCTGCAATTCTGTGTGAGCATTTGAGCATGTACAAGTCCATGCCATGGTTTTACCTCAATGTTGTGTTTGTTCTGGCATTCCATCATGGGACCTTCGGCAGTTGAGTGTTTTGTGTCATCTGCCTCCTTGCTGGTGCTGCTGCCATCATCAGAAGTGTTCATTACAGTCTTCATCATTCAACAGCTGTATTGTAACAGTCACAGAACACACAACATATGCAAGACAATGATATGTGCATTCATGAAATGTTTCTTAGAGTGTACTGTTGATAACAAATGTTGTCTCCCATTAGCAAAAAAGTGAATGTGTTCTGTGAGGCCAAAAGATGCCATTAAAGGAAAAAGGCTACACCTACCTTCACAGTTGGTGGAATCAGTTTGTACAGTAGCATGATGTGTCTTGGAATCCATGTAGTGGTGATGAGACTGTGTGTGGCTGCACGAAAGGACAGAAGTATTTGCAATCTGTCAGAAGCTGTAACTATGCAGCAGAAAGTAGTGTCATTAGTCAACACACAACATCTATTAAGCGTGTTGTAGTTCAGTAGAAGGTGAGCATTTGTGCATTTCAGTGTGCAAAGTGTCATTTATTACCTCAATGTGTTCCTGTCCTTTTGTTGTGGTATTTCATCATTGGAGCCGGAGCGTAGTTTTGGGTGACTTAGCGACTGTGCGTTGGTTGATGTGATGTAGGCAGTGTGGCCACTACACACAGCCATGACACTTTGATATCAACATGTCTTGGAAAGACCTGTGCTCTAATAAATGGCAAAGGAGTCAGTCGAGCTGAACCAAATGCTTTTGCTTGTCGTATTGAGCAAATCTGGAATATGAGTAAGTACTTTGCCATGTAATTTTTGGATCAAATAAAAAGGTAAAGGAACACGTGACACTGGTGGCTTGAAACAGCACGCTCAACAGTCCACAAAGCATTATTGGCATAATCGTAACATAGCATAGTTTGGACCAAAACAAGCAAACAAACAGTAAGTGTGATGGTTTGAGCCCCCTATACACTGCGAGTCCTTCACAAGTCAATAATGCCAGGGTCCACTCTAGAGTTAAGAAAAAAGCTAAAGGCATGGCTGACCCAGCTGGCTTGAAACAGCACGCTCAACTGGTCAAAACTCCAAAACCAAAAGGTAATCTTTGTACCTAAAGCTGAGACCACTGCCTGAATACTTGCTGAGAAACTCATCTCACTCTTGGAGCAAGCAAAAAGGTAAAGGAACGCGTCACAATGCTGGCTTGAAACAGCGCACTCAACAGTGCACCAAGCAACCACCTCGATGCCAATCACTGGAAGAAGAGCTGCGCCGATGCTATCACTCCACACGAAGTGATCTGGCTGTACTAACTTATCACATGGCTATTGGCATAAATCTAACATAGCATAGTTAGAGCAAAAGAAGCAGTAAGTGTGATGGTTTGAGCCCCCTATACACTGAGAATCCCTCACAAGTCAATAATGTCAGGGTCCACTTTTGAGTTCCATGAGAAAAAAGGTAAAGGAAGGGCTGACTCAGCTGGCTTGAAACAGCACGCTCAACTGGTGCAAAACCCACAACCTAAAAGCTAATCTTTGTAGCAAAAGTGGAGACCACTGCATCAATACTGGCTGAGTAAGTCTGTGAAAGAAGCAAATCCACGCACCTAGCCGTGATCGTTAGATAGAATGAAGTAAAGAAAAATAACTAATAAAAGGTCACATTAGTAATGAGCTGTAGCAATCCAAGCCCACTAGAACGTGAGCTGATCATAGTGACATGATGGCCACACCTGAAGACGTCGAAGCCGTTTGTGGTACTAGGAGCTGCGAGCATTCCAGCAGTTGTGACTGTCTGTAATATCATGGAATGCACGCATTTTGTCTTGTCCAGTAAAAGCTGGAGGGAGGGCCGAAACTGCTGGCTTGAAATAGCACGCTCAGCAGCTCAGAAACGGAAGATCCAAGTGATACATATTGTACCAACAGCTGACTACAGTGCATCGTGATGCGTGCTGGGCATGGTTAATAAGCAGTAAACTGGGTTGTGGTAGCTGTAATACGTTTGCAATACACCTGACTGTAGGCAAAGGTGTGGTCGAGAGATGTAGATATGATCGAGGAGTGTGTTTTTGTTAGTGGTAGCATCTGTGATGAGTTGGGCGTATCCATTTGATGCAAACATCTGGAATATAGGCTTGTCTTCAGTGGTTGACAGGTCCTCATTGAAGTCGCCACATACAATGATAGGATGGTGAGTCATCATTTCCAAAGAGGCCAGAAGACTTTGCACGTTTTGTAGGAAATGGTTCACAGAGTACCCTGGTGGTCTGTATATAGCAGCAATGAGTGCAGTGATTGGTGTGGAAATCTTGATCACCACAAACTCTAGGTCTGTCACATCCTGTATGTACTGTCTGGCTTGGGCTTGAATATGGTTTCTACAGTAGATAGCAACTCCACCCCCCCGCTTGCTTGCAATGTCAGGAAAGTTTGAGTAAGAAACATGTCTGTGCCGTGTAAAAATGGTGTAACCTTCCAGCTGGAGATTTGGAGAAAGGCTTGAGCCTGATAAATTGGTTTCTGTGACACAGAAAACATCTGCAAGGGTCAACTCTGGATGGCGTCTGATGTCATCAATGTGAGATGGTAGGCCCTGAGTGTTGTGGTGAATGAGTTTGAATGTCTGCACTTGGTTTGTCATTTGGACATGTGTCAAAAGTGGCATGACGCTGCTGAATGATGCTTTGGGCATGTTTTCCAGAGAAGAGGAGATGTTAGGGTCAGCGTATATTTTCTTCTCATTAAGGTCTCTCAGATAGAGTCCGTCAAGTGACGTAGTCCTACTCAGTGCAACATAGGCCATTCCTGCTTCAAAGATGCGTTTCAAAGAGACAACAGCAGCCGGCAATGTCATTCCTTGCACTTTGTGGGCGGTACACGCAAAGGCTAGCTTCATGGGGAACTGGTGGCGCACCACACCTTTTGGATGGGTGAAGCGTTCCTCTCTTCTCTCAATGTAGACCAGGTTGTCTGGTCCATCTGCGGTGTTGTGGCGGTGTTTCTGCCCTGCATTTGAATTGTCCAGCTGAAGGGCAAGCTTGTCTACTGAGGTTACTCCTTTTTCATCTGTTTTCATCACAATCTTTGCTATGGTGCCACATGTACCATTCACAAGGCCATCTGTTACATCGACATTTCGGATGAGCATGACACGAGCCCCCACTGCAGCTTGTAAGGTGTCGGGTAAACGATTTGTGTCAGTTGTGACGAGTTTTCTCAGTAGCATCATGGTTGCACTGGTCAAATCTTTTGTGTAGTCCAGTGCATGAATGTCGATGATGTCACTATGCAGTGCAGATATTGTTGCTGCATTGTGGTGATTGACTTCTTTGTTTGTTGCAAAGATGTGCAGTGCATCAAGTGGGCATTGCTGGGGGTCAGTGACCCTTTGTGCAAGCAAAGCATTGTCATCCGCACTCAAAGGCTCGTGCTTTGGCTTGACCCGTATTCTGTTCAAGAGCTGTGCAAAAGCAAGGTCATCTTTCTGTCGCATGATCTCTGTCAGGGTGATAATCTGGAAGTGCTCTTGCCACAGGTATGCACCCAACATGCTTGTTTTTCCCGGGTTGTGCTCAGTCACACAAAGTGGTTTGGCTTTACCGACGGGGGGAAGCTGGTAGTAGTCCCCCACAGCTAGTACCGACATGCCGCCGAAAGGTAACTTGTTGCCTTTGATTTGCTGACATCTCCAGTTGATATAGGCAAACATCTTCTTGGAAATCATGGATACTTCATCAATGATGAGAATCTCTGCATGAGCTAATTGTACTCTGATTTCGTCCAGTGCATTTCCAAGTCCGCCATCCTCCCCATCGTCAGTCATGAATCTGGGTAGTTTAAAAAGGGAATGCAAAGTCTTGCCTGAGATGTTGAAAGCTGCAGTCCCTGTAGGCGCAGTCAGTAGCACCGTGGGCGTGGACATGTCTCCTTCCTGACGGAATTTGCGGAGTTCACGCAGTATCTCTGTGCTTTCCATTTGTATGCAATTGATGAGATGTGATTTGCCGCAGCCAGCCCCTCCAGTAACGAAATAATGGAATGGTTCAGGATTCTTACCCTGCACACGCTGGTAGCACCAGTCGCGAACACTGTAGAATATGGATGCTTGGATTTCATTGAGACTTCGATACAGCGTTTCCATATCAGCACGGGTTATCTGGGGTGCTTCTACTTGTGGTATGACACCACGTGACTGTTGAGGAAGAGTGCTATAGTCTGGAACGTCATCTTGCTCAGCGTCTTGTTGTGGATGCACCTCTTCCTGTTCTGCAACACACTCTAAACGAACTAGTTCGGCTTCTGCCCCGAACGTTGTCCATGCATCCTCTAGGGGCCCATTCTGCTGGATGTGGTCAATTGCTCTGTCAATGTCAGAGCTGTTTTTCTCATACTGTTGCCTGTTTGTGGTCACTAGCATATATACTGACTGGATGCAATTTGTTCTTGAGAGTTCAACACTGGCATTTTGGTGGAATTCTTTGTATGTGGGGTATCTCTGGGTTTTTAGTTGTGAGTCGGAGCGGTGTGGGAGATACAGTTTGAGTAATCGTCTGTAAAACTTTTCTGGCTGCTTTTCTTGAGAGAAGCGGGTGTATCTGATGATTGCAGGCTTTCCTCTGGTCCTTTTCTGTATGTATCCCATGTTATGTAGTAGTTTCACTGCATTCTTGCTGCGTGTTTGCTGGCCATAGACAACCCTGTAGTTGGAAGCAAATTGTGCCAGACACATGTTTTCAAATTCAGCCGTTTGTGGTCTAGCGCAGTATTTCTCTGGCAATCCTGACATCCAGATATCTGTCGACTCTGGGGATTTGTTGTGTAAGGCACTTAAAGACAGACTCATTTTAAGGCCATTGTCATCGGTTTGTAAAAATACAACCTGCCGTGAACATTTCTTCATTGATAAGCCGCATGTTCTTGCCACTGATTCTTGAGCGCTGACTTGTCTGTGCTTAGAGTAGGCCTGCATAATTTGCTTCATTCCCTGGATTTCACTGACACCTGTTTTGGCCACACTCTCAGTTACCACTTTCAAGTAGTCATCCATCTCATGTTCTGGTTTGGTTATGTAAGACAACATGTACATGACGCAGCTGTAGGGGTCTAGAACATATTGTATGTCTGTGTTCCCGTTCCATGCTCGCAGCAAATCTTTGTTATAAGCGTTCACCCAACAGTCTTTGGGATCACGCTTCATGAGAATGGCACTTGATTTCTTGAGTTGCTCTGCACATATCATGTAGTCTTGTGAAGTGAGGTTGCTCTTCAGCAGTACGTCTTGCAAGGTATCCGCAGACACATTTGGGTCATTTAACAAATCCCATACTGGTTTGAGTTTCTGGTTGGCTGCTGTTGATGACATCGGGCAGGCTTTGTCGTTTGATTGTGACTCTGTGGCATCTTCGTTGTTTTCAGCGTCATTGTCATCAGCTTCCGCTTCAGGAGAATGTGGGTGGGTTATCGTGGTCTTTTCCATTGGGAGTTTCGGAAATCCAAATCTACACACTTTATTGCCTTTCCTGCATGACTTGGAATGGTTTTTGCTGTGACCTTGAACCTCGGTGACAATCTTGTGGAGCTCAGGGTCTTTGCTGGGGTCGGGCAGTTGGCAGGATATGTAGCGGTCCACAAACTCACACACTTTCTGGTCAGGGTCGGATTGAAACACTGGAGCATCTTCTATCCAGAGCAATAAATGAATATGCGGGCTTCCTCTGGCCTGAAACTCCACTCGGTAAAAGTAATCTATTACTTTCCCAACAGGCTGTGCTGCTGACAAAAGGAATGTCATTAGTGCGTCCACACGCTTGTCAAACATGCGCATGACCGTCACAGGGTTGCTTCGCAGTATGTCAGTTTTAGTTACCCAGTCAAGAACGTCAAAGTCAACCTGCTCACCTTGTTGTGCCTTAATTGATTCAATGATCTCAGGCCACCTCATTTCAGCTGCACTGAATGTACAGAAAAAGGTGGGTTTCCCCAGCTGTCTGATCATGGCAAACAAATCGTTCAATGTTTTTTTCCAGTAAGCTGGGGTCCCTCTGAGTGGTTGCATAAATCGTGTAGCCCCACTGTTATGTATGAGATTCTGGACCTCATCCTTATCCTGTAGCATCCGGTTGGAAATGTTCCGGCCGTCTCGGGTCCTCTTTGTGCCTTTGCGCAACTGGATAGACATGCTATTTCGAGCAATGTGTGTTTCAGCAGCCATCTGGGCCCAAAAGCCATATGTTTGGTCTATTGCAAAACGATTACAGACATTGTACAGCCTTGTCTTGAAGTACATGCTTGGGGATAGTTTGATTTGTCTGTCTGTATCCAGTGTATTCTGTCCAGTCGGGAACTGGACTGGGAACGCCATAGCTTCTAATCTGGGGATTGAGAAAATGCCAACAGGTCTGTTTGCTTGAGCAGGTGCAATACTGTAGATTCCCTCACCAAATGATAACACTTCCTGTGCTATGTCAGCGGGCTGCATGCATGTGTCTAGGGAAAGACTATGCCTCAGCTCATCCCTGTCTCCCTCTGCATCATGCCTGTCCTCTGCAGCATTCCTGTCGGCCATCCCATCATCCTTGTCATTCTTTGCATCATCTCTGTCTTCCTCAGCATTGTTTGCATCATCTCTGTCTTCCTCAGCATTGACTGCTGCTCGCTGTTCTGCTTCTGGCTCTTCTGTTTCCTCTTCATCGGAATCATGCTCAGCATCAAATGTGGCATCGTTATTTATTGTTATATCAAAGTAGTCCGGATGGTGCTCTAAGAGGTATGCCAAGCCTGCCAGTACATTTGGCATATTCACTGTTTGGAAGAATTGATATCCTTTGAAGTTGAGGTTTCGTTTGTATTTTACCTTCACGAGATGGGATTCATTGTGAGATCTTGGCAGACAATTTACTGTTGTCTCTACCTCTGCTGGAACACAGATAACAGCACCATGGATAGCTTTTTGTCGTCCTTTGGGTAAGGATACGATTCTGGCAAATGGCACTACTTTGGTTATAAGCTGTCTTTCTGGCATTGTTAGTCCTGCGAGTACTGGGGGGATAGGTGCCAGCTGCATGTTATTTGCCACGGCTATGGGGGGCATCTGTCCTCTGCTCAAATGGCCATCACAACAATGACAGATCCATTCTTTTCTTCTCTCTGAGGGAACAGTGCATGTTTCTGGACCTCCACAGTCAATGCTGCAATTATGAACATATTGCCCTGTTAAGCAAACAGCTACCACATCAGGATTTGTACTGTACTTTGTCCGGTTACAACTTTTAACTTGTTTAGGGAACAGTGTTCTATGGCACACAGTGCAGACATAGGTGGGGCCCAGCTTTATTTGTGCACGGAACGCAGCTATGGCAGCTTGCATTAAAGGATTGTCTATGGGCTGGATTTGACAATTATCCTGCAGTCGAAGCCGGCGGTGATGGGGAGGTAGGACATATTTCCTTCTTATCTTCAATGCACACAATAACTTGTGCCGAATGTGATATGCAGGCTGTTGGAGACATCTGATCCTCTTGTTTTGGGTACACTGTTGGATGTGATGCAATCGGAACATTGGGTCATTTTGATACCTCCTCTGCATAGTTTGCTGTTGTTTCAGTCTGTAGTTTTGATCACATATATACCTGCTCTGCATTGTTTCCTTTTGCTTGTTTCTGTACTCCAGATCATATGTATACCTGCTCTGCATTGTTTCCTTTTGCGTGTTTCTGTACTCCAGATCATATGTATACCTGCTCTGCATAGTGTGCTGCATAGTTTCCTTTTGCTTGTTTCTGTACTCCAGATCATATGTATACCTGCTCTGCATAGTGTGCTGCATAGCTTCCTTTTGCTTCTTTTTGTACTCTAGATCACATGCATACCTAGATGTTATGTATGTTTTTTTCTTTTGTCTGACACCTGCATCTCTCTTGTACGTCCTGATCATGTATGCCTTTTGTCTGTTTCGGATATCAGCATTCATGTGATAGCGACGTATGCTGGATATTCTCTTTTTCATTTGGAATGCCTCATTTTCTGCATAATGTTTGCGGACGTCAAGTCTGTGTTGTTTTTGGTACACAGAGTCATGGACGTATCTGTGTTTCTGATATTGTCGCTTCTTCTTCTTTCTTAGTTCATGACTGGCAGCTTTGTTGTTTGGTTTTGTACATTGCTGTTGGCGGTTACTGTTCATGCGCTGCAGTTCTTTTCTTCGCCGTGGTTTAGTTAATTTGCTCAAGTTAAGTGATGGTCCTTTGTGTTGGGGGCTGGGCGCTCCTAGAGGTATGCGCACTTGTGGTGCAGTTGACTGCAGATGAGTTGATGCTCTGGTGATTGACCTGACTCTCTGTTGACTGAGTTGGGTCTTTACACTTGTCTCCGTGGGTGATACAGTAGAACTCGGTTGAGATTTGTGCAGAAGTGTTGGCTGTGTCCACGGTTGTGTAGCGCGGCCTTTTCCACTTGGCTCCATGTGTGGCCGAGTTGAAGTCTCACGTGACATGGCCTGACGTGCCTGTAGAGAAGGTTGGGTACTTTGGGGCTTGCCACTTTTTTCAGGTGATGGTCCAGGTGCACTCACTTCAGCTGACGGTCCAGATTGTTGTCTGAGCTGGGGCACCGGTTGAAATGAGACAGGCATGAAGTCATATCGCCCTTCTGGACCACGATCTTGAAACAGTATGTGTAACTTGGCAATCATATCACTCAGGCGTTCAAACGTCAACATGACAGCAGTTCCCGTATGAGTAGGCAGTCCTCTGGCATTTCTTGAGTGGGAGTCAAAAAAGCCATACCGTCCAGATGTGTCCCTAAACACAGCAATGCACTCAGGAGAAACGATGAGTAATGCGCTGGTGACAGTTGTTGCAAGACACTGAAGTGTGTCAGACAGTTTCTGGAAGCACTTGATTTGGCTATGAGGACCTCTGGCTCTCAGAAATCCCATTTGCACTGTCGACCGTTTGACTTTGTATTCTTTGAGAGTAGTTGTAACTTTCAGTGGTATCTGTTCCATGGTCAAATGGTTGGTATTTAGCAATTCCCCTTTACTCTGCAGGTCTCTTTTAACATTTTTGTATAACGTATTTCCCTTCTTTAGTATTGTGTCAAGGGCATGCATTGTGAATTGAGTCCCTTCCTTGTGATAGGTCAGAAATGTCAGTGCCATACATACACATTGCATATTTCTGGTGTGACAACAATATCTTATATCAGCTTGAGAATGTGATGCCTTCACTATTGTGAAGTGTGTGGTGTCAGGTTGGACACGGCTTGTGGGCCAAACCTCACGTGCAGGTTTCGTGGTGTGTGGCAGCTGAACCTGTGCGTCTTTGTCTGTTGGATGACATAGCTGCAGAAAAAAACACATAATGGTGCGATCCCATTAGTATGTGTGACAATGAGTTGTAACAGCATGTGGTGCTAATATGTACTAGAAGAGTGTGTATGTACCTGTTTGACTTCTGCATGAACATGAGGTACCTCCATCTCATGAGGTTGCTTTGCTGCCCTTTTCTGTGTCTGGAATTCAGGCATCTGATGACACACAGTAACATAATTTAGTGGAGGCTGCAGTGTGGGTCAGGCTGTGCAGGGGCTGAATTGCGTATGTGAGCTGCAGGGCCAGGTTGGCGAGCTGCAGGGCGGGCGAGGCTAGCAAGCACATTGAACGTGCGGAGCACATGAGATGCCAGTAGTATTGTCAAAAAAGGAGCAATTGGGCTTGAACAACACTACTTACAGACAACTACTAGCCTAACCCTGGCTCTCCAGCTATATGTTTGATGTGACTGTTTGCTGTTACTTATGTTAGTGCTCATGGACATTTAGCAAGATAATACATAACAGATTAGTTGTAAACATGCTGTCTGTCTGTATATTGTAGGATATGTGTGTACCTGTGGACCTGCTGGATGTAAAGCTGCCCCATCCATCCCACGTCGTCGCTTTGCTGGCCTCAGCTGTGGCTGGAATTCCCACATCTGACACACAGTCACAGTTTCAAGTCAATTTCCAAACTACTTGCTAGTATTTAGTATAGTGCGATTGTATTATTCTTGGCGTTTTTAGTATGCCGGGTATACATGTCCTCTAAAGCATCTTTAACCAATTCAAATGCACGCTTCTCACCTACATAATGCACAGATGACTAGTAGCCAACTTGCCTCTCTGGCCATATCTTTGATGTGACAATTTGTCACTTGTGTTTGTGCTCATGGCTAGTTGGCAACATGATAACTGGGGCCAGATTCACCAATGTGTTCTTAAGATAGATCTTAAGAAATGATATAAGAGGAATATTTAGGAAGTTCCTAAGAAGGCTGTTAAGTGCAATTCCTCAATATTTTCTTAGGAACAGTCTCATTTCTTACGAAGTTCTTACATTTTCCTACTTAAGAAGTTCTTAAGATAGGGTCTTACTTAATAAACTTTTTGAGGCTAGGAGATGAGGCATAGGAGGCAACACAAAGTGCTTCCATCTACAAAACCTATTTACAGGTAGAGTAGGACAACTATAGGGCAAAGATTTAAACATTGGCTGGTGTTTGTTGTTGTCTGTCATGTCTGTTGTAAATAAGCCTCTCGCTAATTGTCTTTGCTAGCTTATTGCTAGCAAAGACAATTAGCTAGATAGGCAGTATTCTATTTCTCAACAGTAACTACAACTTCTACAACATAATTAAACAAACAAAATCTATTCTAAAACTTAAATGGTCTTTACTGAATGTTCTCAGTCATTACATCATTACAGCACTAACAGAGGCTTGCTGTCTCATCTTAACGTTGTTGTTCTTCTTCGTTGGTTTTATTCTTCATCTACTGAAGATGTAGGCATTCTGACGTAAATTTAAGAAATACTGCCGCCTAGTGGCCGCTTTTAGATAAAAACAAATACAACAGGCAGTGTGACCCAACACCAAATACAGATGTACAATACATGTTCATCTTAATGTTAGGTGTAGCTGTGTAGACTTTGAACTAGAACCTACTTGTCTAAAATGTGTTTAAATATGATATTAGAGGCTTAACTTTTCACTGTAGGAATTTGAAGACAGGGGAAGGACTGTCTTAAAGTTAAGAAAAAAATCAAGAACAAATCTGGGAGCTTTTATTTCAAGAATACCATTTATTCTTAAGTTTTTTCTTAGGAAGAAACATAAGAAGAAAGTTAAGAAAATACATACTAACATTTTCTGAGAATAGCATTTTATCCTATTTTTTTTTGTTAACTCATTGAATGCCATGGACGGACATGTTCGTCATTTCAAATAGTAACGTAGAGTGCCAAGGACGGACATGTTCGTCAATTGCGTTTTTTGACGGTGGGGCGTCGATCAAAGCCTTCTGCCTCTCCTGTACAAATATTATAGCTATTGGAGGTCTATAACCTATTTTACAGAACCCTTAGGTGGCGACAGTGCTCTCCAGGTTAACAGAAAGGCAGAGAAAAACAGAGAATAAGTCATTGAGGAAACGGAAATCACATCGCATCCGTATGCATCGATATGCATGAAGCGTTTTAACGTTAGATGTGCCTGCAACAGGCAGCAGCCAATCTGCTCCCACAATTGAGGTCCTCCACTGCTGCGACAGCCCATTCGCATGATCATCGTTATTATTCTCAACTGGAAGCATACAGTAGTAGCCGGTGACAAACACACGCGGAAAAAGCTGGATGTCGCCGCGCACCCTTCACAGTGCAGTCAGAGCAAACTCAGCAGAGAGCCACCTCCCATACAGGGAGGAGTGTGCAGTTGAGGCGAGGCGAGGCGAGGCGGGGCGGGGGGGGGGGGGGGGGGGAGAGCAGCACACAGCCACACAACACCCAGACAGACCCAGGCAGCAGGACAGGGTTGGCAAACGCAAGCCAGAATATCCGATGCCCACCAGCAGCAAGAAGCTGCAACCAGCAACGCACGCAGGGGCCAGCTAAAATAACCATATATATATGGTTGCAGCTAAAAATATTATTCTGCCAAACAAAATTCCCTGGCCTAAACTGTTTTATTGAAGGAAATTATTTTTGAGGTGTGACTACATTAGAAAAGATTAGCTTCAGAGTCAGTGATGTGCTTGAAATGTTTAATTTCACAAAAGGCCAATTATCTCAGCTTCTAGGAAAAAATTACTGTTTTTGGATGAATCAAGCTATCTTCTCCGGCTCATAACTAAAGAACGGAAAATGGGATCAATAAACTTTTTTTTGCAGATGATAGAATAGAGTCTCATCGTTCTTTGTGTGTGTTCAGTGTTTACAGAGTAATATCACACAATATTCTGTGGGCCTCGAGAAATCACTGAAAACGCTCTGAAACTCTGGCACTGGGAGCGTCCGTTCTCCAAAAGTGGCTGGCACTCAATGAGTTAAGACCAAAGTTAAGAAAAAAATGGCACTTGAGAATATTGTCTTTCTTAAGAAGGTTTTGTGAATCTGGCCCATTTGCTGCACATCTGCTGTCTGTATACTAGGACATGTGTGTACCTGTTTGCTTGCTGTAGGTACAGATGCTCCATCCATCCTAGGTGGCAGCTTTGCTGGGCCTTGCTGTGTTTGACATTCAAGCACCTGATAACATAAATACATTCATACGTTATTTATTTAAGTACCTCCGTAAGGAGCCAAACACACCAGTGGGGTCATGACTATACACCTGAAAGAGGCCACTGCTGGAACGTGCAGTTCTTGGAAAGGCTTACAGATAGGACAAAAGACACATTTACAAGGTCACTTGAGGATCAGTGGGTGTGGTGGCAACACACTGTATCTACTGTTGACGCATGTGTGTACCTGTGGGCCTACTGCATGTAGAGGTGCTGCGTCCATTCCACATTGTGGCTTTGCTGACTTTTGCTCTGGCTGGAAATCCGACATCTGATGATACATAGTCACATTTTCAGGTCATTTTCCAAATTGCTGCCTCCATAATGTCAACATTATTCTTCCCTTTTTTAGTATGCACGAGCCACATGTCCTTTGTAACCATTTTGAACCTATCCAAATGCACAGTTGTAATGGGACATAGTTTGTTGTTTGTGTTTCAAACCGGAAGGCAATATTTTGTTGTCAATGCAAGAATGAGTATTATTAGACTAAATGCCGCACTAAA
The DNA here is from genome assembly GCF_964638095.1 of Poromitra crassiceps. Classification (NCBI taxonomy): domain Eukaryota; kingdom Metazoa; phylum Chordata; class Actinopteri; order Beryciformes; family Melamphaidae; genus Poromitra; species Poromitra crassiceps. Next base: position 17,261,978 of record NC_139623.1, read on the forward strand.
TCCATTTCTCTTGCATTCATACATGTTTTTCTGGTCATTTGTAACATGAAATAGTTGTCTTTTATTAGATGCAAATAAGTACATGATATCATGGCATTACATTGGTAGGTGGTGACGTGGAGATGAGTGAGAAAAAAAGCAGATAGTGATGGTTAAGAGTAATATTGCATGATGACATCACAACAATATAATTGTAATGTCATGTAAAATTAGAAGTTCCTCTTAATCTGCCGGCAAATGGCCTCAATTTGAGGGGGAAATGGCGACCTTTTTTTGGGGACCCCGAGAGCTCCCAGGTTAGAACTCGAACCCTGCTAATATCCCTCAATATACATCAAGTATGCAAACAAACGTGCTATATATTGACAGTTATTGTCAATTCAATGCCAAGAATGAGGTCAAAGTCGCCACCTCTGGGCTGGTGCGGAGTGGAATAGTCTGTAGAACACCCTTGTCCAGCATTCGAGACAGGCCTTTGGTAGCCTGGCTTCTGTTGTTGTTCCTGCCCATCTGCACACATGTGAAACAATGAAGACAATAAGACATAACTCCACATCGCTACAACATACACCACTTGTAATACCCCTGAAAACATCAGCTAAACCCCAAGAAGGAAGTGTACAATACAAGACCTACACAAACCAAAGTGGTACTATATCTTCCCAATTACTGTCAAATGCTAAAGAAAGATCCCACCGTCTTCCCAATGTACCTGTTGGTTGCTGCAGGGTGTAGTAGTCTGTGGATCACTCGCATTGAGCTTTCTAGACCGGGCTTTCACTGCCTGGCTTTTCTTGTTGTCCCTCTGCATCTTCAGACATGTGAAACAATGTACTCATTAGGAAAGTAGTCTTGGCTAATTCAGCACAATCCAAACGCTATGCATGCAATGGAATCTGGATTCATATATATCACATCTGGAAAATTCAGCCATGGTTATCTGTGGTAAGTAGGAAACAAGGTGATCCAGCAGAACAACTTGCCAATTGTTGTCACATGTACAAGAATAACAACAACATCTCGACAGTGTACCTCTTGAGTGGTGACGAGTGGAATTGGGTGTGGATCGTCCACCTTAGGCTTTCCAAATCGGCCTTTTGCAGCTTGGCTTTTCTTGCTGGTCCGCCCCATCTTGACACCTGAGAAACAATGTATTCATTAGGAAACGCCTCATGCGTCATTATTATGCACTATTAAAAGCTGATGCATGTAATGTAATGTGTCGTAATTGTATATGTCCCATCAAAAATGGAACCCTAGAAATGTTGTATGATGGGGAACTGATCAATTATTAATTGTGTGTATGTCCTCCTCAACAAACAGGTAATAGTGTGAGAGTTGTGTGAAGTATGTGAAAACAAGAATGTGGAAGTGGTGGTCACCAAAATGCAGTTCCATTACATGTAATGTAACACATTCTCATTCCGAGTGCATAGCCTATTGACGCTTTGTCCCGGTCCCTTGTGCGTCGGCTTAGCCAACGCACAAGGGAGGCTTGTTACTAACACCGTACCCTTGAGCGACCCATGAAACGACTTGGGCTTTCTGACTAAACTCCAATGTAAACCCATGGAAGTCATCTTTGACGCTTATGGCAACTGCTCCCCCATTAGGGTCTGGGGGGAGGTTAGGTTTAGGCATGGGGGGTGGGAGAGGTTAGGTTTAGGGTCTGGGGGAGGTTAGGGTCTGGGGGAGGTTAGGTTTAGGCGTGGGGGCTGGAAGAGGTTAGCTCCTCACCCCAGACCCTAATGGGGGAGCAGTTGACTAATGGGGGAGCAGTTGACTAATGTCGTTTCATGGATCGCTCAAGGGTACCGTGTTAGTAACAAGCGACGGACAAGGGCCGGGACAAAGCGTCAATATGGTACGCGCTCGGAGTGAGAATGGGTTGTAGGCACACACATAAGTGAAGACAGTGTAAAATCACTATTGTTTTCGTCTGTAATGATGGCTCAGGGGAGGGAGGGTGGGTGGGAGGGGAGGGAAGGGAAGAATAGTTTGTTTCTGCAATGTAAAAATCAATAAAAATAAGTGATCCCAAAAAAAATGTGACATTTTGGGGGGAATTAAATGACCAACCTGAAGTAAGGAGCCTGGTCTTCACTGCACTTCGAAGTGGAAGAATGTGTAAATGGACCAACCCTGTGAAAGGATATGAAAGCAATGTTGAAAGAGTCGACACTTTGGGGCTGTTCTGTTGTAGGGCATCTTCAACAGAGAGGCAGGAGCTCCATCAATGTAATAACCAAATAGTGTAGGGAGTAGGACTGTAGTGAATGTAAACATTGGAATTTTGAACTGGCGTATGGCCTGCATTTATACAAAAAAATGAAACATTTTCAGACATTTGCCTGTCCCAAACATGTAAAAAAGAAACACCAGTCAAATAGAAACAGCACTGTGTTACAGCACATAGAAGATGGCTCAGCAAAGTTGCAAAGTTAGTTACATGTCTGTCCAGCAATACTAATGAATGATACACCCTGTTTATTTATTTTGTTGCGACAGATGGCCTTAAACGCCACACTCACGTGACGCTTCTTGAGAGAGAGAGGTGAGAACGTGCATCTGCAGACTTTTAACGAGGGACCATGAAGGCGTCATGTGACAGGCTAGTTAGCTAGCCTGGAGGTGATGCTGCCAGTGCTGGCAGCTGCGACAGTGTTTTGCTATCAACCTTGTTAATCTAGTTATATTCTTCATCACAGCGCACTAGTTCTGCATAAGCACCTGCAGCTCTCTCCTTATTTTACTGACGTTCTCACTGATCACACGGCTGTTTACATGCGTTTCTGAACGAACGGCTAGCTAGTTATTAGCATAGCTTGCTGTTAGCGATCATGGATGTTCTCTCTCGCCCTCTCGGTAGATAATATGTAACCTTGCTGCACATAACATTACTTATTTGCGGGAGTCCATGGGAGAAGTCTCCCGCTAGTATTGATGCCCAGTGTGATGGCAGAGAAACGTGTGTTTGCTGCGTCGCGTGTAACGTTAGTTTAGAGGAGGCTCTCACACACACACACACACTCAAAAATATGTGAAAAAAATAAAATAATCGCACACTTTTGCGGTTATGTAATCGCACGTGCTGACATCGCGATTGCGATTCGATTAATCGTGCAGCACTAAATGAAACCACCGACCACTTTTATCCAAAGCGATTAGTGGACGACCCACTCTACCTCCTGAGCTACAGCCCCCCAGTATAAATGCAGGATCTACATAAATGTACTAACCAAATATTGTAGGTATGAGGTATCTGTTGCCGTTGTATTTTTCTATTAAAGGTCTGATGAGTCATGACAGTCAGTTTGTTGTGCTGTTTGTGTCTGGCAAGTAGTTTCCATTTTGTCAGCATGCTGGTTTTAGCAATTTGTAAGAGGTGAAGTGTAGCAAGGCGTAGTGATAGTAAAAGCGGTGTGTGTAGTTTTGGCAAATATGAGCCAATGTGTAATGTAAACAATGTACCTGTGAGCATAAATGTGGAACTGTAAAGCGAGCAGTACGTCAGGCAAGTCCCCAAATCTGTAAACATGGAGAGTAAGGGTGAAAAAGTTAAGTGCAATTCAAGAGAAATGTGTAATTATGGTTAGGTTGTATGTTTCTGGCAGAAGGCATGGTCAGTATAAATGCAGGATCTACATAAATGCACTAACCAAATATTGTAGGGCCCATAGTCAATGTAAACATAAGAATTTGGAACTGGTGCAATCAGTGGTAGAAATGTTTTATGATGGGGAAGTGATAAATTATGAATTGTGTGTATTTCCTCCTCAACAAACAGGTAATAGTGTGAGAGTTGTGTGAAGTACGTGGAAAGGAAGAATGTGGAAGTATTGACCACCAAAATGCAGTTCCATTACATGTAATGTGTTGGAATAATTGTTTGTTTCTGCAATTTAAAAATCAATCAAAATAAGTGATCCTAAAAAAAAGTGACATTTTGGGGGGAATTAAATGACCAACCTGAAGTAAGGAGCCTGGGCCCAGTAGCACAAAGCACCTTAGGTTAAGATTTCCCTGAGTTAAGGTGTCCATAAAATCGAATTTGCTGCACAAAACACCCTTAAATCTTCTCCATAAGGTTAAACATTTTAAGGAAAACATAAGCACACGATTTAAGCGTGTTTTGTGCAGCCGATTCGATTTTATGGAGAACGGAAAATGGTATCAATAAACTATTTTTTGCAGATGATAGAAGAGAGTCTCATCGTTCTTTGGGTGTGTTCGGTGTTTACATAGTAATATCACACAATATTCTGTGGGCCTCGAGAAATCACTGAAAAACGCTCTGAAACTCTGGCACTGGGAGCGTCCGTTGTCCAAAAGTGGCTGGCACTCAATAAGTTAAAGTCCTAAATTGAGAATTACCAGTTCTCAAGATATTAATCTAAATGTTTAGATCAAGAGGACAATGGGATAAATAAATAAAAGGAAGAATTACTTCCCTTTAAATCAGGATCAGAACCTGTGATCTCTAGGTCTTAACTACAAAGTATAGGGTACACATTCTTTCTCTCTCTCTCTCCCCCCCCCCCCTCTCTCTCCCCCCCTCTCTCTCTCCCTCCCCCCCCTCTCTCTCTCTCCCTCTTGCTCTTTCTCCCTGTCTCCCTCTCCCCCTCTCTCTCTCTCTGTCTCCCTCTCTCTCTCTTTCTCCCTCTCTCTTTCTCTCTCTCTCTCTCACACACACACACACACACACACATGACCCACAGTCTCAAAAGAGAGCTACATGTTACTGTAAATCCCCTTAGCTCATAGTAAATAAAAATAACGTATTTTGGATGATCAAAATGAGGTGGTTACCTACCGCTTCAGTTGAAAGAGTGTCACGGCATTATTCAGCTGACACAGACAACAGAGTTTTCTTTTCAAAATGTGTTGTTGTTCTACTCTTCCTGGGATAGTGACTCGATGAGCCGCCCTACTCTACCTCTGATTGGTTGTAAGCCAACATTGGTTGTGTGTGTGTGTTGGTGCCATTGTTTGCACAACGACTCCTGCTGGGTCTCTGAGCCGGCTTGAACGACTCTTCGCTCTCATTCTCTCTCTGTCTCTCTCTCTCTCTCCCCCTCCCCTCTCTCTC